>NC_137787.1:26732611-27091007 GCF_963383645.1 Muscardinus avellanarius | reverse complement strand
TGGGCACGTATGACTCTATCATCTTGTACCTCATTAAGATATATGACTACAATATATCAACAAAAATATTTTGAAAAATTACATTAGGTAAATTTATTTCTGATATTGAGGAAGAACACAATCAAAGGTTTGTAGCAAGAAAAAACTGAAAACTTTGATGCCTTCTTACTATTAAAATAGAACACTCCTTTATATAAATCTCCAATAGTTTTTATTTTTCTACTCACTAGAAAGCCCTCATTACAGACTACAATCCTCTTAAATAACAGCTTCAGTTTTCAAAAGATGTAATTGCTTCAGTGGGACAAATCAGAAGAGTTCAATGTTTTCATTTCCAGTGAGGGAGGGAAGTCATATTAGTAACCAGAAATGATCTGTCCCTTTTATTTACAAGCTTTAATACAATAAGCTTGGGATATAGTACAAGGTCACTTTCAAATATCTCACCTACTATATTAGTTTGTATAGTTTTAATAACTCTTCTCACAATGTGTGATTTCTTTACTATTTCTTCTTTATAATATTTCAGAAAAATATGATTTTTCCTGATGACAGTAATAATAAATAACACTGCTATGCGTGTTTATTGCTGGCAAGTTAAAACTTGCAAATAAAAGATAAAGCAATAGAAAAATGATTTAATCTTGTAAATGATTACATGCTTTTCAAATATATCAGGGTTTTTAAAAGGCTATATAAGATAATATTAAAATATAAATACAAGAATTGGGAGTCTAGGTTCTTAGCTAACATGACTGCAATTTTTTATTTATTTATTTATTTATTTTTGCGGTACTGGGGATGGAACCCAAGGGCATTCTAACTTTAAGGTAAACCCCCAGCCTTATTTTTTTTTTTTTTATTTTGAAACATGGTCTCACTAACTTGCGAAGAGCCTCACTAAATAGATGAGACTGTCCTCGAACCATGATCCTCCTGACTCAGCCTCCCAAATGCTGGAATTATAAGTGTGTGCCACCATGCCCGGCTTACTGCAATTCTAAGGTTAAAAATAATAAAGCTAACCCCTTACAAAATAAGGAGGCAGAAAATCAGAATGCAAAGAAGTCAGCATTAGAACACGTTTAAAACCCCAAACAAGCAGGTCCTAAAAAGTGCTTTTTAAATACTTGTTAAATACTTTGCAGAGCTACAGTTTGAATTACTGATTCTGTGTATAAAATGCCTGCTATGTATTAGCTGTTCAATAAGTCCCGCCTATTTCAAAATAGGTTATTAATGTTGTTGAAGAGAATTCTTTATTCAAAGTACTTAAGAATTCATGCATTTTAGCTAAATCACAACTCACCGAGAGGAAAGAAAATAAAATAAAAATTCCCTAGTATTATATGAAGACCTCATTAAGTTTGGTCCAGAGCATAACTGTTTTAGATAGATTCAGCTAAAATATTATTCAATGTCTTTCCTGAATCAGTTAATTAAAATGAAACTTTTCTATTTTGTAAGTTATTCCCAAGGAGAAAATCCCAAATTGTCACTTATAACTCTTCTACACTGAGTAATCTTTAATGTCTAGTTGAGTTAACCCTTTAATCCATTTGTCCTTTCTGTGACAGCACTTAAAGCTAATAGATTTCCTTCAGTTCCGCTTGGTGCTTAGTTCACAGCTACTATAGTTTGGATATTGAATGTCCTCTAAGTCCTGTGTGTTAAAGGCTTGATTTCCACACTATAGCACTACTGGAAGGTGGTGAAACCTTGGGAGTTGAGGTCTCGTGGGAGGAAGTTAGGTTACTGAGATGTGCCTTTAAAGGGGACATTAAGACCCAAGCCACTTCTTCTCCCTTTCCTTCCATTATATTGGGGTGAGCCACTTCCTCCAAGAGGTGCTCCTAACATGATATGCCCCCTTGCCACAGGCTCCAAAGCACTTGGGAACCACTGGCCATGCACTGCAACCTCTGAAACCATGAACCCAAATAAACCTTTCCTCTTTATACATTGAGTATCTCAGGTATCTTGTTACAGTAATATAAATTTAACAGGACATGTCACCAAGCCTCCACTGGTGATCCCCAGGTGACCTCTGCCTGTGCTTCAGCCAACATTAGAGTGAATTCCAAAGAACCAGGCTAAGATGAGCTTTCTTCTTCTAAAGCAACCACCTGGCATTTCTTCTGCAGCAAAATGGATTAATTAAGAAATGCAGAACACTATTCAACACATCCGCGTAGTACAGGGTTGAACAGGGTAGTGTGACTGCTCTCCATACTGTTGTTTAAATTTATTAAGGTTTTTATTAAAATCAATAAAATGGGTAATAAAGATTAGATGTGTAAAAGGCATTACTATTATAATACTGTTGGCTGGTAAGGGGGAAATAAGGTAGTTACTCTTGAGTGAAGCTTAGATATAATCAAGTACTCTATTTGCTATGAGATATTTAAGACTTAAAGCCATATACTTATTATTTGAAGGTTAAAAAAAGACTCATTATAACTTCTGCAGAAACTGCTTACACTATTTAAATGAATCATTGCATTCCGTGACCCCTAGTACAACCACACTCAATTCCCCCTATTGGAAAACTTATTTTCCTATTAGGACATGCAATGTCACAACAGACTAAATAGGCTTCACTAAAAGCAATAGTATTTGTGCAGCTTGTATCATCAGGTCTACTAGATTAAGACACAAATTTTATTTTAGAGTGCTTCCTCTCTTCCAGGATTAATAAATATGATTTAAAATTACTTAAGTTATTGGACTAAAAGTCTAAAGTGCTAAGATGCCTAACAATGGGAGATGGTTTGGCCACACAATAGGCCAACACTAGAGAAGGAAGCCAGTGAGCTGTGGCCATCTGCCCAGGCAAAGAAGCCAGACTGGGTATCCACAACTTCACCTTAGAGTCACTTTTGTTGGAATTCCCAAGTCTCAGTTTCCTTGTACAGAAAGTGTAGGTACTGATAGCATCATGCTCCAACTCTACTGTAAGCAAAAAAATAAGTGAACATGTAAATGCTCAGCACAGTGACTGCCACCTAGCCGATGTTTATTTGGTATACAGCTATTGTTACTAAGGGGGGGCTAGGAAGAGATCTCTGACAAGTAGGTTTTTTCCATCCCACCTGGTAATTTCTCCTGTTTCCTTGTCATAATTATCCTTTAAGAGAGTTAAAACCAGGGGAGAATAATTAGTTCTGTCTAGAATATGTGTGTTTATACATTTACTCATTTTGTGTGTGTGTGTGTGTGTGTGTGTGTGTGTGTATGTGTGTGTGGTGTGTGTGTGTGTATGTGTGTGTGTGTAGTACGGGAAATGGAACTCTGGGGCATTCTACTTATGATATACACCCCCAGTCCTATTTTTTATTCTTTATTTTGAAACAGGGTCTCACTACATTGCAAAGGGCCTCACTAAGTATCTGAGGCTGGCCACAAACCGTAATCCTCCTGTCTTAGTCTCCCAAATGCTGGGATTACAAGTGTACGCCACCACACCCAACTTACTCATTTCTTTAATATTATTTTTGATTTACTTAGCTGAGTTTTGGATGCCCATATTAGAAGCACATTATTGGTTCTGAGCACTCATAATATTACTTAGGATCTTTAAATCCAGAACGTTTTGTGAGATGGTGAGATTCCTGTACTTTAATTTTACAGCAAATGAGGGACAGATGCTCAAGTACATTACACATGTCTTCCACATACTCAGGGATGCAGCTAGGATTCATCATCTACCTGTGTGGCCCCAAGGCCCATTGGGAACCACCTAGCTGCAATATCTCTTTATAAATTATATGGATGTCAATATTTGAATATTTATATGCAGTATTTCTCTTAATCCTTTCAGAAACCCTATAAGGCAATTATTCCTTGTTTCATTTTACAGTTGAGAAAAACCAAACTTGAGCTTTAATAGCTGGTAAGTTTCAGACATGTTTGACCCCAGAAGCTACTGCTCTTAAACTCTTTTTATTCTTCATTCTCTCTGTTATAGGCTGAAAGGCTGAGGAATAGAAAGGGAATAAAGAATGTTTAAACAGAGGCAAGGCACAACTCTACCTTATGTAAGTATGATTAAGAACTTACCGTAATTTCCCTCAAGTCCTTTCTGAAAATATTTTACTGAGTTGAAAGGTAAAATTATGCTTTTAAGGGATTGTTTCTACATGAGAAAAACTGTGCATTTAAGAAAAACTCCTGGCTCTTTTAGACATCTGGCCCACATCCCAACCTAATCATCACAGGTACCTGGTTCTTGCTCTGTCAAAAGTGGGCACAGAGGAAAAGCCAACACAATACGACCTCAAGAATTCAGCCTACTTAAGGAAATCTCTTCAATTCAGTAAAAAGACTCAATTTTAAAGAAGAAATGAAATTGTATTATTTTCAAGTGCTGTGGGAACTCTATACTTAGTCCTCAGAGTTTTGCTTTAATGAATAGGATAAAATGATTTTTAATTACCATATCTCAAATCATAAGCCTGAGATGAATCTGCTGCTATGAGCCCTGCAACTGCATCATTAGAAATATGAAAATTGGTAGTTCAAATGTGTAGAGCATTGGTTCTCCCAGCCAAATCTACTTTCCCTGTCTTATGCTTGTTTTCCCTGTTAATTGTTGTTGACTAATTAATACAAGAAAGCAAAAGTAAAAAGCATTCAACTTAATGGACTGAAGTCAATGAAGGTTTATTTTAAAGCTAAGTTTAATATTTAAAACATTTTAAAGGTAAGTGAGGAATGATGGAAGAAAAGGGATTCCAAATTTAAAACACATTTCAAAAAAGAAACCAACAACACATTTTTTAGCCTTATCAATGCATCTTTTGTGCAGAAAACTTATTGGATCCTATATTGCTCAGCATTATAAAATAACTAAGGTATCTTCTTGGGATGTACATTTTTTAAAAAATCATGGTATTTTCTTTGATACAGTTAAAATATCTCCATTTTATTATTATTTTTTTGTGTGTGGTACTGGAGATGAAACCCAGGGGATTTCTACCTCTGGGCTACATTTCCAAACCCATTTTTTATATTTTATTTGAAAACAGGGTCTCACTAAGTTGCTGAGAGCCTCACAAAGTAGCTGAGGTATTTCCTGCCGCACTCATTACAAGCATGCAGCACCATACCCAGCTCAAATATATACATCTTTAAACATGCCTCTTAGATAACTTTTTATTTAAAATAGCAGAAAAGAAAGAAGGTGATCTTATTTGGTAGTATCAGATGTTCTTATTAATTTTATTTATACTAATTTTAAAAATGTGCTTACATAAAAGATAAGAACATAATACAAGCTGGGTGTGGTGCTGCACACTTGTAATCCCAGCATTCAGGAGGCTGAGACAGGAGAATCGGGGTTCATGGACAGCCTCAGCTACTTAGCGAGGCCCTCCGCAACTTAGTGAGACCCTGTTTCAAAGTAAAGAATAAACAATGGGGCAGGAGGTGTAGCTCAGAGGTAGAATGCCCGTGTTCCACCCCTAATACCGCAAAAAAAAAAAGAACATAATACATTGTGCATAGGAGAGTTTTTATTCTATGACTAAAAAAAGCATATGTCCAAATTTAAAGACATTATTGTCTTTTAAAGCAGAAAGTTTGATTTAACCAAAATATTCTCACATATAAAGCAGAATTAGTAAAAATGTTCTTTTGATGTTTTATGAAACTAAATATCTAATTGTGAATTCAAGAACACTTAAACTAGGTATATTAATATGACCCATCTAGCGAGCATATTGCCTGAATATATTCCATACATCGCAACCTATGAACAATTTAGTTTTACAACATTAGTTTATATAGCTAGATACTATTTCAAAAAATTTTACATTCAAATTGTAGCTGTGGTTGTCATCTCTCCCTCAAGCTACTCACCTTGAGATGCAAAGTAAAAGAAAAAAAGACTAACAAGATTAGCATTTAAAAAAATGGACTGAAAGTAGTGCCAATATTAACCGGAGTACCTGAAGTGCCCTCAGTTCTAATTTCTCCACCATTAGACATATAACTTTCTTTCTAATTCAGCAACGATATCACAACAACATTATTTACTCTAAAGCTACCATATTTTGAAAATCATTCCTAACAATATTTTGAGTGGCTCCGACCCTCTATTCTCATTTTACTTTGGATCCCAGAACAATTAGACAGCAACATCTGGCAAGTATTGTTCCAAACTAGATGCTAAACATCAGTATTCTCAAAGTGTGTGGCTGATGAGATCAGAAAAAGGGAAGGGTAATTTTATACCTTAAAATACATATTCAAAATAAAAAAAAATTAAAGTGTTATTTTCTTTGTAATCATTTTAATATTTTTTTAATCTGGAGCTTCAAGACTTAGAGAATCTAAATTGCAGCTGAAAGAAGCTTAAGCTAGCTCATAGGCACCTAGCTATTTCTATGCTTCAAAGCCTATGGAACCATCTGCTTGTTGGCAGGTGTAATTAATTAGCTAAGTGGAAAAGATGCTCCCTTTTAGAGTGAATAGGAGGAGAAGAGACAGAACCCTGCAAAAGCCCAATCCTAGGCAGACCCATCGGCTGGGTGCCTCTGGGCAAATTTCTGATGCTGAAACTCACTGAATTTAATGGTTCTTAATTTCACAAGATTTCTAATTACAGCTAGGATAATAAGATGTGATCCAAAAGTTGAAAAAACGTTGGCACATTTTCAAGGAAAATCCCACCCTACAATATAGACATCCTAATGTGTAAAAGTCCATTTATTTATATAGTTTATTCTTTTATTCATTCAGTTTTACTAATTAACAGTTTTGAATCTATTTGGCTGACAGGTGGCAAATGCATTTTTAGAGTCAAAAAAATGTATCATGATATATTTTGTGTCTAAATCAACATTTCAGGATCATCAAATAAAAGCCCATCCAAAGCACATCATTACTCATTTAACAGATCAGAAAAAGATTTCACTCTAAGAACAGAAATAGGAAAGAATATGAAACAAATATGACAAGACTTCCTACGATTGTATTGGAGCAGCTTATGTGAAGTTAAAGAGCCCAAAAGATCATGAATTCTCAATACATCTTTCTTTAAAAGACCCAATTGAAAAGAACAAAACTGTCTTCAACTACAATGTTTCTTGAAAAGTGGCCTTAAATAGGTAAAATGAGGAAGATGTGCTGAACAGAGATTGGGTGGAACTACAGGCAACCAGAATAAAGTACTATCACAATTAAAAGGAGTAGTAGCTGTCCAGCTCTGAAAGAGTGTTACCAAAGGGGCAATATAAACTCAGTTTTTTCTTAGAAGGATCCCCAATCCAGAATTTATTGGCAAATGCTCACCATTTTTAAACACTCCCTGTATAAAACATTAATATGTCTATGGTCCACTTCCCGCATCTGATTTATGAAATAACTACATCTGTGAGTTACTCACTAATGACCACACCCTTTAATTAATAACTGGATTAAGATGAGCTCTTGTGATCTATTCTTCTCAGTTTCTAACCCATAGACAGACAATAGAAAGAAAAAGTGAGAATCCAAGCATTAATCCCAGGATGAGACAGGAGGATTAAGGTTCTGGACAGCCTCAGCTACTTAGTGAAGCCTTTTGAAACTCAGTTAGACCCTGTTCAAAATAAAGAATAAAAAATAGGGCTGAGGTTGTGGCTCAGAGGTAGAATGCCCCTGGTTTCCATCCCCAGTAACACACACACACACACACACACACACACACACACACACACACACACAAACACACAGTGAGGTGGTTATAAGCCCATTCTTCAGTAACATCAAGAGCTGATGACACTGAAATCTACAACTAATTCTGGCCCATACTTATTGTAGTCCTCTCCCTACTAATTATGGTCCTTATCTACTGCAATGGAGGTAGAATGAGCCTCTATCTTCTAATAATTAGAGCGTTTGACTAATTGGTAGGCTTGTGCTGACAAATCACTCAGGACATCATGCTCCTATCATGAAATGACAAGTATATTTTAAATTGGTAAAGGCTTCCATGCCACCTGGAAGAAAAAGTCCAATACTTGGCTTTTGTGTGAATACAGACATGTTTCTAGCTGATAGGCACCTAGCTATTTTAAAACTAATAAAACAAAGAAAACTAAAAAGAGGAAAGGCATGGGAAAAGAAAGTTACAATTAGCAAAAGGCAGTAAAGTAGAAAAGGAGTTGCAGTCAGGAATATACTCCCAGGCTTTGTTATTTAATAATCAATCAAGTAAGATTACATACCTGATCCTTAGGGAATAGATCTGGAAAGGGAGAAAGTTTCAACTTGTGTATTTCATAACTTTGAGTGGGGTTTTGCTAAAAATGTTGATATCTAAACAATGCATGCTTCTTTTATGAAAATAGATTAATTAAGTAACTTTGCCTCCCACTACCATTGAAACCAATAGGCTAAGGAAACCTCAAATAAGTCATTCCATTATTCAGAGTTATAACAGGAAAGAAAAATCTCAAGAATTGACATCAGACAATAACCAGGGTGTTCGGATGCAGGGGGAATTTAATTTTTCCATTTTGTTAGTGCAAAGACTTCAGGAATACTTTTGTGAATCTAGAGTTGATTTCTTCTTTGAACTTATGACAGATGAATTTTAAGAGATCCAGGCTCCTTCTCTTAGCGCTGTCTCTCACCCCTTAATTGTCCATTTTGGAGAGGTGATAGTGAGTCCTTCTGAATCAACTCTTGATCCGTGAGTATTTTATCTACCTAAGAGTGAAAGTTAGAATCACTTAAAACAAGTCCACTTTGCCTCTGCATGCACCAGGCAAAAAATTGGTCTGTGATCTTTAAATCCAATTTTTGGTCTCTGATTATGAAGAGTTGGGGATGAACAAAGATCTGTCTGATTAAGTGCCTAAGGGAAACAACCATTTCTAAAAAGGAGTTAAATGGAGATAGCATAAAAGGGGTATTAAAGACGAATGGAAGAAAATACAGAGAGAGGGCACTAGAATACACAAATAAAAGTAGAGCACGGGGAGCCTGTTATATAAAATGGGTTGGCAATTCTATTACTTGCACTGATTTGTTCAAGGTCATTCAAGAAACAGGGAGTCTATTCTTTAAACTACATCATCTCTTGCCTGGACACTGCACTGTCTCTGTATGGACCATCTTTTCATTGTTGTGGCCAAAATACCTGACATAAACAACTTAAAGCGGGCTAGGTTTCTTTGTGCCCATTGTTTTACAGGTTTCAGTATCTAGTTGGCTGTCTCCATCCTTTTGGGCTTGTTGTGTGTTGGAACATGATGGTGGAAGAGTATGAAGTCTGCTCACCCCATGGTGGGCAGGAAGCAGAGAGACCGAGAAGAAGGGGCCAGGGACAAGATGTATCCTTTCCAGCTCATGCCATGTGTGTGTGTGGGGGGCTTACGAAGATTTTCTTTATGACAAAGATGGATAAAAGCAAGGATAATAGAAGATATATGATCCAGAATGCAACCCAGAAAGGCAATAAAGATACGTCAAAGGCTGTAATGAATCTAATGCAGATTAGTGAAATACAAGTGAGTGTCCAAATAGACTGGCCTCCAGGAAAAAGAGGATGTATAATAGAATGCATGATATTATAAGGACTTTGGCAATCATTAAACTATAATAAAATACTTATTTTAAAAAGTAATAGCCAAGTAGAAATATCAGGAAAATATTTTTATTAAAATACAATTGGTATGGTCTCTGAGAAGAATAATTTCTAAAACAATTCCAAGAATAGAAAGACTATATGTTGATTTTTCAGCCTTCACATAAAATTGTATATTCCATTTAGAAGAGTTAAATAATAAAATTTTCAAGATTGGTAACATTTGTTCAATTTATAATTCCCCAAACCAAGAAACAATCATATTAAAGGCAGATTCAGAGATATGTTAATAACCATAAGAAGAAAGAGCTCAATGAGCCATAGACCAGGCAAAACAAAAGGTTGCTGAGTTTAACCATGTGAATGTATTACTTGTTTTCAAGAGATAGAGAAAATCGACAGCTGAAACAATTCAGTAATGGCCCTGTGTAATGGACCCCACCAAAGTCAAGGTACTATGCTGTCAATGTCACAGGGGCAGGTGGGTCTTGAGCTGCAGTGTGCCTTTGAACCTTCTGAAATAATGAATCTTGAAAGGTAAACATATTAAAAGGCCAGAAAGCCAACAGAGACTAGTTCTATGGCACATTCTTCATTTATATCAGCTTATACAGGACAAATACAATGTCCTTCTGTTTCATATATTGTCTTTCCTCAAAGCACTGCTGTGTGTTTCTTTATCTTATTTATCTTTGCATTCAGGGAACATTTTTAATTGCATCAATATCTTAAATAACATTTTATGGGATTTCTTTCCTTTTCCTATATTTTGGAACAGAGGATTGAGCTCAGGAGCCCTCTACCTCAGAGCTACACCCTCATCCTAATTTTATTAGTAGTAGTATTTTTTATTATTAAGTGTGTGTGTGTGTGTGTGTGTGTGTGTGTGTGTGTGCACGTAGATTGAACCCAGGGACAGTCAATGCCTACTTTTTACTCTTTATTTTAAAACTAAAGACTACTTCTTAGTCTTTATTTTAAAACAGGGTTTCATTAAGTTGCAGAGAGCATCACTAAGTAGCTGATGCTGGCCACTACCTCCGATCTTCCTGTCTCAGCCTCACAAGTCCTAGGATTACGAGTGTGTGCCACCACGATTAGTTTTATTTTATTATTATTATTTTTCAAAGAGTCTTTCTTAATGTTGAAAGTCTTACTAAGATACCACACATTGTCTTCAAACCTGTGATGCTATTGTCTCAGCCTTCCAAGTACTGAGATTGGACATTGTATTATTGTTCCCATCCTAAAACTGTGAAATCCAAGGCATGTAGAAGCTAATTGAAATACTTCAAGAATGGTAGGACAGTAACTAGGTCTCTTTAATTGCTTTGAGAATCATTGCCACCTGACTATCTTAATTATTTTAATTTTATGTTTAATTATATTAATAGTAAAACTATGTTTAAACTAATATCAAGACTAATTTAACAATAAAATAAAAATCTTAAAATATTTGTTCATTTTAAATCACAGAATAAGAAACAAAAATCATATAAATGTATATTTGTGGAAATACTATCCACAATTGGAAAATACTGAAAACTTGGAAAATGTCTAGTATTAATGAACTAAATATCTAAATGAAACAGATGCATATACTACATACTATAAAGCTATTATCCATATGTTTTTTAAAAAATTTAAAATATAAGTATAGCTGGGCTTGTTAGCACATATCTATAATCCCATCACTTGAGAGGCTGAGACAGAAGGATTACAGGTTCAAGGCCAGCCTTAGCAACTTAGTGAATTGTCAGCAACATAGCAAGACCTTTTTCTAAACAAAAAATAAAAAGGGCTGGAGATGCAGTTTGAAGGTAAAAAGCCCCTAGTAACACACACACACACACACACACACACACACACACACACACACACACAAACCCCTAAATACAACTATACATGGAATATGTTTAAAATTGAAAAATACCCTTATTATTTTGCATATATATATGTTTTTATAGTAAGCATAATGCTGGAAAATATACCCTATTTATCACCTGGATGATGATAGCAAAATTCTGAACTTCACTTTCCTTATCAGAAAGAATGTAATACTTTACATTATTATATATATTATTTCAGAATAAATTAAATTATATATATATAACTTATTATAATTATTATTAAATAGCTATATATGTATATAAACATATGATATCATATAATAATATATGCAACATAATTATATATAATTTGTTCAGAACACTAAGGTAATACATTAAAATTAAATCTTCTATTTACATAGAAAAAATTAGAATAATATAGAAATTTAATCTAAGATTCTTAAATCAATAATTTGTAAATCAGAAATACAATCAGGGCACAAATTGCAGTCTTGTTAAGGGGCCGACTCATCTAATTATAATGATAAACTCATAATGAGCAAGGAAGGTATTTGAGTGAAACAGGTAAAAAGCAACCGAAACAGAAAGTAAGGACATAAAAATGCCCCTTTTCTAACCTTTCTGGAAAAAACATTTCAAATCAGGTAGAAACTCATTTATCTGGTGGAGCATAGATTTTCAGTTTAATTCTATCTTAATGTAACAAATAAAAAAATCAATCAGAAAGCTTCCCAGTAGAGCCCCAGCATTACTGTACCTGTCAGAGTACAGGGGCAGGCAGTAGTCACTGTGGCACAGGACTTTAATCAATTCTATATTTATACACATGAATATACAATTACAAACTGTGATGAATACACCACAGGCAGTGTGACCACACATCTGACTTCCAGGGACAAACTGAGTTGTTTGAGAGTAATTATAAATAATACTTCTTTTTCCTCTCAATAGGCTTCTAGGATTGACAATGAAGTGTATAATAACCTTACCAAAAATACATACAAATTATAAAATCTTTATATAAATAGTCTTCATAAATGGAAATGTCAAGGTCAAAGCTCAAATAGTTTTTAATTACAAAACAATACAAATATCTGGCAAAGAAAGTGACTTTATAGAGTTAATGTGACCATATAATTGAATAATACCTGTATCTATAGATTTAGTTTGACATACGGTACATTACAAAAATAAAAAGCAGTATATTTACTTAAAATATTTTTAGAATTCCTAATATTTTTTCATAAAATTACCTTAGTATAGAAAAAGTAACATTTCTCAGGTTTTATATTTTCTTGCTAGCCAAAAATATTTGATAATTTGCTGTTTCTTGAGAGAGTAAGGTAAAAAAAAAGCAATCTATCAAATTTTTAGAGATTGCCAAAAATGTGAAGAAATAATTTTTAAAAACCGATTTCTCCCTTTAGAAATTTTAATCCTCAAACATAACATTTTGAAAAGTTTTCATTATTGTGATAGATTCTACAAAGAAATATTTAATTCCTCTCACAGTGCACATAGCTAAATTTCTGTATTTGTACGGTATATAATATGGATAAAAATGTACATCTATATTTAACTGTTCATAAAATAGATATTATATAAAGATAGCATGTATTCATTAATAAATATTTATACACATTTCTAACAATTAAAAGTGTTCAATAGCTTTGTGAAAATTATGATTAGATATGTTGTTCATGTTGAACTAATTTTGAAGGAATAAAAGTTATATCACATAAATCAATCACTACCACTAACAGTAACCACTGTGATCACCCACAAAACACACAGGAATCTCTGAAATGAATAATCAAGAAGTGATTCGCGGAAAATCAAACCAACAACTTGTGATTCAGTACTTAACATTAACTTTCCCTTTTGTAGAAACACTGTCAGTAGTTAGCAAGTAATGGAGCTAGAAATGCTATGCTCCCAAAGGCACTGTTTTCTAGATGAGATGCAAAACTCCAGGTTTGACCATAAGTGGCCATTAAAAATCCCAAGACACCTTTCAGGGAAGTAGCAGTGATTGCCTCAATGTCCTGGCTTGCTTCCAGCTCACTAATTGCACCCGGCCTACATAGATAATTGTAAATTGTTTTAATGTGAGAATGCAGTTTCCTTGTTTGGTCATAGTGTCTGGGTCTTCTTTTGAAAAGTCTATTTGCAGAGAGTTACCAGGGGCATTCTTTTCCTCTTACTTTATTTTTATTCATTTAGTAATGCATTGTATTTCTACATCACAGTGAGATTCAAAGTGATACATTCATAGATGCACATATCCCTTATTGTACCTCCCACCACATAAAGGGGATTGTTATGGCTGACATTTTTTATGCAAACATCAATGTGTGGGTCTGTTTAGCATCTACCTAAGTTAAATGATGAGTATTCTAAAACCAAATTGATGCTGAAAATTTGGGGATATGCACATAGATTTAGGCAGGGCCCCAAAGGAGAGAGAGGGAACTTTCTAATTTGGAGCCTCAACAGAATAGAGTACTTTTTCCCAAAGGAGGTATCTTGACAAAGGTAGACAATTCTAATACCTTTAGCAAATCTCTCTTTTATAGTTACAACATATTTGATTTTTACTTTGCTTTATATCAAGTCACCAATATATACATATAGGAGCTTTGCACCAATTTTTCTGCTTCTATTTTCCATGACAAAACTTTTTTTATAACAATTTTTTTATTGAACATAAATAGTATACATTTACACTATATTTGGTGCCCTCTCCCCCCCACCCCCATTTTCCCTTCCCCCCTCCCACCAATGATTGTCCAGGTTAACCATGTCATATTCATAATTTTACACATATTCAGATGTAGACCCTCATTAATCAAGACCGGCCTTCCTCCTCTCCTATCTTACCATCCAAACTTAGCTAATATTTCCCCTTCAATATCTGGAGTCCCACTGGTATTCTTTGTGTTTCCTAGTTTGGGCATATCAGAGGAAACATATGTACCTTCTCCTTCTGTGCTTGGCTGATCTCACTTAACATAATGTTCTCCAGGGCTTTCCATCTTCTTGCAAATGATATAATTTTGTTCTTCTTTATGGCTGAATAGAATTCCATTGTGTGTACTTCCCACAGTTTTGCTATCCATTCATCTGTTGATGGTGATCTGGGTTGGTTCCATATTTTGGCTATTACGAATTGTGCTGCTATGAACATAGGTATGCATATGTTGCTGTATTTCTCTGAATTCAACCCCTTTGGAAAGATACCCAGGAGTGGTAGAGCTGGATCATATGGTGGATCTAGTCCCACCTTTCTTAGGAATCTCCACACAGATCTCCATAGTGGCTGAACTAGTTTGCACTCCCGCCAACAGTGTAAATGAGTTCCTCTTTCCCCACATCCTCGCCAGCATTTGTTGTTTGATTTCTTTATGCTTGCTACTCTGACTGGGGTTAGATGGAATGTCAGTGTAGTTTTGATTTGCATCTCCCTGATGGCCAGTGATGAAGAACATCTTTTCATGTATCTATTAGATGATATCATATGTCTCTCTAAATCCGGTCGCTTCCATTCCTCCAAAGTAATAATTTTGTTTTTCTGGGCATTAGGTTCACCAAAGAAATGATTCTATTTCCCACCATCCCTTGTAACTAAATCCTGACCTACATGACGTAGGAAGAAGCAAAGGGTCCTACTTGTAAATTTTGTCATTAAAGGCAGAAAGTTTGTCTTTATCTTTCTCTGTTCCTTCTTCCTCAAGGACAAACAATAGTCATTTTTAACTGTATATATATATATAAAGAATGATACACAAGCCGGGCGTGGTGGCGCACGCTTGTAATCCTCGCGCTTGGGAGGCAGAGACAGGAGGATCACGTAGGTTCAAAGCCAGCCTCGCTGGCTTAAGAGACCCTGTTTCTAAATAAAAAGTATAAAATAGGTCTGGGAGTGTAGCCCCGAGGTAGAAACTGAATGAGCTATAGGTTCTTGGAAACTGAGTATCTCTAGGCTGCTACGAAAGACAGGTGAAAATTTGTCTTTCTAAATATACTGTTGTGAATTGGGTTATTACTTTCGCTGAAATAATACAGATGACATTACAAATTGCTTTTAGTATCTTTATATCTCTTCCATTAAAAAGTGTTTTATGACAACTTCTTTCTTTTCAAAATGTAGTATGATCAAATGAAATTTGAGTTCTTCATCAATTCATGTCATATTTGGTATATGGCAGGTACTCTGTTTAGTGTTTTATTCACATTTTTTGTCATTTAATCCACACAACTGCTCTGTTAGTGATACTGCTTTTATGCCCAACTTGTAAATGAAGGAATAGATTAACTACGCCTGGGCTAAACACTCTTAAAAGACAGATCTGAGACACAGCCAGAGCAGTCTATATGTAGGGGCCTTAAGTCTACAAGCCAACAGTGGTGGTGAGGTAGGGAATATAAACTAGAAAAATGTGTGTGTATACAGGGACTGTTGCAGATTGGAGATCACATTCCACATCCTTATAAATGAAGTCGCTTGCTTCATAGTTCCAGAAACATTTGCAGGAATGTAGATACAGAATTGAATAATTCTTCAATATTTTTTTCCCAAAGAGCAACTAGAAGTCTCTGTTTAATGATTAGGAAAAAATTATCAGAAAAATATTTTTTTTCAGTACTGGGGATGGAACCCAGGGGCATTCTACCTCTGAGCTTCTCCTCCAGCCCTATTTTCTTATTCTTTATTTTGAAACAGGGTCTCACTGAGTTGTAAAGGGCCTCACAAAGTAGCTGAGGCTGTCCTAGAACCATGATCCTCCTGTCTCAGCCTCCCAAATGCTGAGATTACAAGCGTGCACCATCATGCCCAGCTTTTATTAGAGATTTAGAAGGCACTGTGCTGGATGAAGGACTTCTGAGGTCCACCAGTGGAGAAGGTGCAATGTATTACAGATATGATAAACACAGCCTACTGTCTAATGACGGAGATACAGTGGAGTCAAGGGTTAAATAGGATACCCTGGCAACATTGCAGATGGCTATCTTTAACCAGTCAGTCTTTATTCACCAGCAGTTGTGCCAGCTGAGTTTTGAATTACCAGTATTTGCTAGTTAGATAAATCTTGGAGTTGGCCAAAGGGTATTTGAAAAACAGGAAATATCAATTAACTATATTTGCCAAATAATGGATAGTCTAATGACTTATTTTCAACTACCCTACAATAAATGCAATATATAGATTATAATTCATTTATTAAATGATAGTGTTATGTGGCTTTTGAAAAATAATTCAGGTATTAGTTCTTAGAATGACTAAACTAAAACTTGAATAATAAATGCCTAAAAGTTTTTGAAACAAAAGCATTGAATGTTTTAAAATGTTTATTTTATAGATTATAAGTGATGTGCTCAGTTCTCTTAAAAATGGATGGGGAAATAGGGTCATCAAGGAGGGAAAATGAATAGAGTTTTATCTTCAACTGAACATTTTTTTCAAATATGTCTATATCTCTGTTCTAAAATAAACAACATTTTAATTTCTAAAACAATTAACATTTTAATTTCTAAATTTTAATTTCTAAATGTTAACTTTTAATATATTGTTTTATCTATTTTCATTGTATAAAATGTTGACAATTATTATCTAAAATAATATTATCTACTAACAGCCTAAATTTCACTATTATTGATTTCTAAATGCCATGAGATAAAAGCCAAATAATATGCTTTCAGCCTTGCCTCAAGTCTTCCCTGGCCAAACTTTACCTGTGGCCCAAAATAGGGTCATGGTTATTTAGATAAAAATAATTTTTATTTGTATATTCAATCATTCATCTATTTTCTAGTTCGGGAAACATTTTATAATTACACACACTATGTTATACCTGGTGCTAAGATCTATAGATATAAAAAAATGAAAGGGCATGGTCTCTGAACACACACACACACAAAAACTACCCAAATAAAAGATATAAAAATAATTTATCACAGGAAAAGACGTGCTACAGTGGAGACAGGTTTAAAGTAAACTTGAGAATTAAAAGAGTACTGAAATTGACCAAGGGTATTAGGAAAATATTTAATCTGAGACTTGTAGAATGAAAGGCATTTGGTACAAGGACTACTGGGTTGTGCATGTTTTATGAAAATTCTCAGTGTTTGCAGGAAATGAGAGTATTAGAAAATGGGTGTAGACAGGAACCATTATAA
Organism: Muscardinus avellanarius; assembly: GCF_963383645.1. Classification (NCBI taxonomy): domain Eukaryota; kingdom Metazoa; phylum Chordata; class Mammalia; order Rodentia; family Gliridae; genus Muscardinus; species Muscardinus avellanarius. Next base: position 27,073,406 of record NC_137787.1, on the reverse strand, counting down.
ATAATTCTCTGTCTCTAGAGGTCATAGAGCAGGAATGAGGCAAAGTAGATGGACATGAGGCAGAGCAGAGGCAGAGCAGAGAGACTGGTCTATTTAATGAAGGCTTCAATTTTTTTTCCTTAGGTGTCTTGAGAGGAAAAGAATAGGTTCAAGATTCAGTTTTCAAATGAAAGAAATCAAACACTCATTTTATGAATCTTTACATTTACTTAACATTTGTTTTAGATTATTTTTGCTTCTTTTACAATTCTTAATACAGTTTCCTTCTAAGTATAATATAAAATAATTCCTTGCTGAATTTAGTTAACGATCTTTGGCCCATTATTAAAAATCTATGGAACTCTAAGCAATCTTATATAACTTAAAATATATCCCCTATGCTATAGTTATGAACTGAATGGTAATGCAATTTCCAACTCAAAGACTTTACCAAAGCATATTAACTCAAAACAATGCCAAATCTCGAGATTATTATTGATCAAAGATGGGGCTTCTATATTGTTTGTTCTACAATAACTTTATAGTTTGTTAATAACGGGCACATGCTATGTGTTTCACTATTTACTTTCCTTTAATCTTTAGGTGTTCAATGGGCCAATTTCTAGTTACTTAATGTCAAATTCATAAAGAAGTAACAAAAGAATATGTAATAAACAACATGTAAAATGGTATATATAAGAAAATGTCTGCAACTATCATGGGTAACAGGCATGACAGTGAGTATGGCAAAGACCACTTTTATGCAGAATGGTGCTTTAGGCTCATTCATCCTCCTCTTTCTTAAGGTTCAAATTCCAAACACTCTTACCCAGTCTGTATCCTTTACCTCAGACAGCAAGAGCTTTCATGTTACCCTCTAGCTGCCAATAACCCTCTACTGTGGCATTTTATTAGCATTGCTAAAAAATATTTTCTACTTCATAGGTTTCTTTCATGCTTACCTTTAATCTTAAGCTGCCCTGATTCTCACACCTTCTCAGCTAATTGCCTTAGAAAAGCAGCATCTAGAAAACTAAGTCCCCTTAAGGGGGGATTTAATGTGATACTTAGTCTAGGAATACTTACTGTTTAGCAAATGGTACCTACATATGTCTCAATACTAATTAATGAAACTTTGTTTCATGATGTCAGTGGTACCATGGAAGGCAAGGAAAGGAAATCACTTAGACAAGCAAGGTTTTGTAGGGTGCTTCAAATCATATCATTCAGACAACTGTCTGTTTCATTTATATCTGATCTTCCCTGCAACCAAATTACTTCCCTTCAAATTTAATTCAACCCATAATACTAATTTATTTTTCTTGGAAAAAAGGCAATGCTATGTCAAGAAATCACTCAAAATTTATATTTTCATATTTTTAGAAATACAGAAAGTTTTTAAAAAGGAGAAATTTTATAGGAGAAAAAAAGTGCAGATTTGCCAATGATTATTTGATGCAAAAACTAAGTAAGATATAAGAATAGAAAAGAGGTAGAATATAGTGCACATTAACTCCAAACAATGAAATGTTATTTTTATACTTACAACGTTTTCTGAAAATAAAGAAACACTATATTGATTTTTAGGCAAAAGCTGCAGCAGCAACAACTTATTTGGAATTCTAAATTACAGAATACAAAATGATAAATGTCTTCCAAGATATGCATCTGACTTTATCTTTGTTAATATTCTTGTATTCTACAGTAAGGTGGAGTAAATTTTCTGAATTTTACTTTCCACAGAGTAATGCTATTTTAAATATTATCTTGATTGCATTATTAATGACTGACTTATAAAAAGTCAATAACATTAATAAATCAGAAAAGAGATCCCAGTCATTTCATAAGGGAGAAAAAAGAACATTTTATTCTTTTATATCATCATTATAATTTTTCTTTAGTAGAAAAATCAGGTATATTTAACATGTTAAATTTCCTGAATAGTTTGAACAAAATTAAAATATGTATTAATAATAATAATTAATAGCATTAATGGTAATGGACCTACTTGTATTTATTTTGAAAGCTATTATGGGACCACATAATTGGGATCATGTACTTAAGATCCCTTATTATTTCTTTCATGGAGCAACTTTGAACAGGCTAAATTAAAATAGCAAAGATGACACTGCAAAAATAGCAAAATGAATCCAATCTTTCTTTTATTTTTTTGCATCCCTTCTGGCTTTTATAACTCAACAACAAATTAAATCCTGCTTCATTGAAAGGCTATTATATACAATTTTTATTTAACAAAAGTTTTCTAGTTCTTAGCTAATGATCTAATTGTTTTGAACATTTAGCAATTAATTCATTTTATTAAATAACTACTATGAGATATTTGCTTTGAAGAATACAAAAATTCATATGAGGCCCACCCTTGATCTTCAGGAGATTCAAACTTGGAAGGCAAAGTAGTGTATATCCAGAATATACAAAGAGCTCAAAAGACTCTACACTAGCAAAACAAACAACCCAATCAAGAAATGGGCAAATGAAATGAATAGACACTTCACAAAAGAAGAGATACAAATGGCCAATAGATACATGAAAAAATGTTCAACATCACTAGGCATCAGGGAGATGCAAATCAAAACTACGCTGAGATTCCATCTAACCCTAATCAGAGTGGCAAGCATAAAGAAGTCAAACAACAATTGCTAGCGAGGATGTGGAGAAAAAGGAAAGCTTTTACACTGTTGGTGGGAGTGCAGAGTAGTTCAGTCACTATGGAGATCAATATGGAGATTCCTTAGAAAACTGGGAATAGATCCCCATTTGATGATCCTGCTATACCACTCCTGGGTATCTTTCCAAAGGGGTTGAAATCAGAGGACTACATTAACATATGCATACCCATGTTCATAGCAGCACAGTTTGTAATAGCCAAAATATGGAACCGACCTAGATCTGCATCAACAGATAAATGGATCGCAAAATTATGGGAAATACACACAATGGAATTCTATTCAGCTATAAAGAAGAATAAAATAATAGCATTTGTAAGAAGATTGAAGGAACCTGAGAACATTATGTTAAGTGAGATTAATCAAGCACAGAAAGAGAAGGGACATATGTTTTCTCTAATATGCCCAAGCTAGAGAGTAGTGTTAATACCAGAGGGACTCCAGATGATGGAGGCGAAATCTCAGCAAAGCTAGAATGGAAGGATAGGAGAGGAAGAAAGCTGAGGTTGTTCAATGGAGTAGCTACATATGAATATGTGTAATAGTATAAATATAACATGGTTAACCAGGACACTCTTTATTGGGAGGGGGGAAGGGAAATGGGGCAGGGAAGGGTATGAATCTAAATGTACACCATATTCAGTATGTTCCACTTTTAAATAAAATAAAAAATAAAAATAAAATTCTATTAAACAAAGCTGAATTGGATAAAATACTTAAATCTGTTCAGATACATGTCATGATATATTTATATTTATGCATTATGGATTCATTTATATATAGAAAATGCTCCTTTTTTATGGGAAATGTTGTCTTTAAAAAGATTCTTTAGACCTATCTAGATAAGAACTTCCAAGTCATACTAATATTACAGATGATAATTATCAACACATAACTTTTCTAGAAACAACCTAAACCAAAGACAACAAGGAACTCAATATATTATGAGCTCTTTCAGCTTTCATAGAAAACTAAGAAAGTTAACAAAAATATAACCAACACAAACATTTCAACACATTTCAAATATATTTTGAATTAAAGTTATATGATATAAGGAAAATGGCATAAAAACGTCACATGGTCAAGAATCACAAAGCACATGTGATTCTTTCATTCTTTGCTTTTATCCACACATATGATTGAATTCCTGCTGTATTTTGGGAATTATAGTTAATGATATTTCATTGAAAATTATGTGTATTGATCATACTCTCATGGAATATATCATATCAAATATATAATCCAAAATTTTGCTTAATAATGACATGTGGTCTAGAGAAAAGTTTTTATTGATGATCCCTTTTGTTTTCTTTTCCTATCTTCATAATCATATATATTATATCATTTACATATTTACTATATACGTTGCTGTTTTTCTCTCTTCCCTTGCTAAAACATAAGTTCCACAGAGCATAGATTACTTGTGTTTTATTCCTTGGTGCCTCTCAAGCACCTTGAATGATGTCAGTCCTTCAATAAATATTTATTAAATGAATGCATTGCCCTAATACTGCTTACTATCAATGTTATTCATAATGAGAAACAAAAATTAAAAATTAGCACACCTATCAAACACTACTCTCATTTTAACAAAGAGATGTGCCAATATAAAATGAATGAAGTTGGTTAATTTTATAGAACAGACAACACACATGCTTATGCTGTACATGTATTTCTTCGTTCATCAAAAAATACCTAATAATATATTTTACTTAAGACAATTCTGATAGCTTAATGAAGAAACTAAATATTTTTGGCTCAACCATTATTTTCAGAGGTATATTTTTTAAGGCTTAGGTCTCACTTTCCTATATGCGCACAAATACATGTGGATGTAAGGCATTCACTTACATTCGTGCTATAGTACATACACATGAAACCTGGGGTTATAAAATATAAATAAGTACATGTAATACTAGGGTTATTATGGAAAGAATTGTTAAAATTTTTTTCTTATTTTAAATATGGTTATATTTGAGAATCTAAAATAAGATTTGGAATGATTAAATCCCACCTTACATCTGCCCTGCACAACACACACACACACACACACACACACACACACACACACACACAACACTTTTTACTCAATTTGAACTACCTTCTTTTCATCAAACAAGCTCTCATTTGCTCATTCATTTATTTACAGGATAATTTATTTAGTGCTGTTATATGAACTTGGAGTTAACTTTTCATGTTTTTATCACTCTTGTGACAAGATTATCCTCTACAAGACACAACAATGTTTTTTATTTGTTCATTTTGCTTTGTTTGTTATAGTTTTTGGTTGGCATTCACCATCATTAGCAACCCACCTACTAATATGTTGGTACATATGCTTATATTTAGTTTGACATGTGGAGAGCAAAATAAAAGTTGTTTTTAGTTTATTTGAACCAAAACTATACACGCTTGAGTTTCAATTTTAACTTTTTTTAATAGGACAAAGTATACTTTATTTTGCAAATATATGACTCTTTAATAAAAAAAATTGTAAAAATCCAGTTTAACACAATTTTTCTGCTGAATTTGCTCAATTTAGTTGACAAGTTTAAAAATACCTTTATCCATCTGTACTTGTTCAGGAATAAATGTAGGACTTCTATTATCCTTTCTTTATCCATAGTATTTACATTTTGAAATAATCTTATTTTCTATTATGTAAATAGAAAAGAGGTCATCATTCTTTGAAAGTTTTAAGTTTATGGCTATGTCTTTACATTTAACACTTAGTTCATATTAAGTTCATTCCAGGATCCATTTTGATGCCACTCTGTAAGAAAATAGGTGGGCTAAAGACTAAAAAGGTCTTAAGAAATTAGGATAATACCAGTGTAACAGGAACAGTGATTTCCTATCTGTGCATCCGGGTGGGACATCAGACTTCTATCAGATTCCCTAAACATTTTACTCATGGAAGAATATTTTCATGAAATTGTTGGAATACATTTTGCTATTATGACTTTTTCCGTTGAGTATTAACTAGCCCAGTTGTGTGGTTATCACTTTCTTACCAGTAACAACAACAACCAGCCCAGCACCCCCACAATTCTCAAATAAGTGGCAGAACAGCCTTTTCTACTAATATCTGATTTTCATGATGTGTGGCATGCCTCTACATCAGCTGTATATGCTCTAAATATAAGAATTGAATCTGTGGTGTGATCTGTGTGTGGGATCTAAAATTCCAAAGTCATCATAGTCCTTTACAATTAGGTATAAGTCATAAGTAATCAGGTGGACAGTAAGAAACTTAGTGCACACCCAAGATAGTAAATTTTGTTGTTTTTTTCCCTTAAACAATAAACTTCTCCTCCTCTTCCTCCTTCTCTTCTTCCTCCTCCTCCTTCTTCTTTTGGCGATACTGGGGATGGAGTACAGGGGCATTCTAACTCCCCAACCCTATTTTATATTCTTTATTTTGAAACAGGGTCTCACTAAGTTGCAAAGGGGCTCACTTAAGTAGCTGAGGCTGTTTGTGAACCAAGATTCTCCTGTCTCACCCTCCCAAATACTGGGATTACAAGCGTTCACCACCACACTCAGCTAGACTCTTAAAATCTAATCCATGGCCCGGCGTGGTGGCGCATGCTTGTAATCCCCGCGTTTGGGAGGCTGAGACAGGAGGATCGCAAGGGTTCAAAGCCAGCCTCGGCTACTTAGTGAGGTTCTCAGCAACTTAGTGAGACCCTGTTTCCAAATAAAATATAAAATAGGTCTGGGAGTATAGCCCAGAGGTAGAAACCCTCTGGGTTCCACCCCCAGTACCACACACACACAAAAGAAATCTAATTCATGAAGAAGCTAATATGTAAAACACTTTCCCTGATGAAAGCAAGAGCTCCACAAGAACATTGGGTTTGTTCTCGTTGGGTAACAAAGACCGCAAAGGAAGCCATATTTGGTGTCTTGACCAGGGTTTCAAATAAAGTTTGGACTCACTTCTCACCACTCTTGCCCACACCTGCTTCCCCCAGGTGTCACTGGCCATCTCTACTTCTCGCCTCCTGCCAAGCAAACTCTAGCACCACCTACTGTTTCCTCTTCTGGGAGGTCTGTTGCCCCAGTCGATATACAGCTTCTTTCTGTTTTAGCTCTATGAAGCCTACTCAGAAAATCTCTTCCCACCAACCACTCTTTTTCCTTCTTTAAACACAGCATTGCTTTAACCTTCATTTAGTTCTTAAAGCATTCTCATGTTGGCGCTGTGCATGGCCTCTTCTATTTTTCTTACGCAGTTATTTATTTTAAACAATGTGCAAACTGTCAGCAATAATACAAAAAAGCTAGAATCGCAATGATGACCTACATATTACTTCGATTAAGTCATCCGTTTGCTTCCCCAGCCTAAACTTTGTGGTCATCATTCTTTTGCTTTCTTTTATATGTAGTCATTGCATCTATTTTTATTTATAAAATGAACATGACATGCATATATACACATGCACATCTAAGCTATTTTAGATTTTAACTTTTGTATGCCAGTGTAATACATATAATCTTTTAGGAGTTACTACTTTATTTAACATTATGTAGCTGAGATGCATCCATATAGGTTATATGCTATTTTAGTGCACTCATTTTTCTTACTATTGAATATATCATTGTGTGGTTTATTCCTCTATCCATGACTTGCTATATCACCATCCTGTCTTATGTTCTTCTAAAACATGCCCAATAGTTGAATTTATTAATTTTGTACTTGTTTATCATCTGCCCATAATTATTATAACATATTTTGTTTTATAAAAATGATGGGTGTGGTATATGATATTTATCACATTATTTCAAAATATTTAATTAATATTGTACAGATAAATAAAAGAATAATTCACTCTAGTCAAACTGAACTCCCAGAAGTTTCCCCAGGATGTCAGGTGGTTTCTTATCCTTCCTGCATGTTTCCCCACAACTATGCCATGTATCGTTCTGATTTTAAGCAATATAATATATGCACAGTTCTTTTTTATCTATATATATCCCCACATATAAAGAAAATATCAGGTCTATGGAAGTGTTCTGTGAAAATTATAAATGAGATAGAATAAAATTCCTGGCACACACTAAATGCTCAACGAACAGTAACAAGTTTTATTACTATTCTGACAGTTACCAGATTAGTTGGGATAAATATCCTCTCCAGTCACCTGGGTAATTTTTTCAACCATCAAAGCTCAGTTCAACTTTCACTCTCTTTAGAAATTGTCTAAGAAAGTAACTCCATAGCATTTGTACATAGCCGTAACATAACAAATAGCATGCTACTTTGAATCTGTTAGTTGACATATCCTCTTGTATTACCTGCAAGAGGTCACAAACTCTTTTCTAGGGACTCTTCCTTATTTTGTGAATGGAGAGATGTTTTTCCTCTACTGTCATGCTTACCAAATGCCCTTTGAATGGCTAATTCCAGCCAAAGTCAACCTGTATTTTATTAATTTTCCTGATCTCTATGCTAAACAACCTAATTTAGAAATAGGAGGCTCAAGCAAATTAATACATTTGAAGAAGTCATTGTATTTTGCCAGATAACTAAGTTGGATTTTCATACCTTACCCATTCTCTATCTTAGCCCTTTTTATTTCACACCACTTGCGTTTTATATTTTTGAATCAGAGATACATTTAACTATATACTTTCAGTTTGCTTATTTTTCTGCCTTTAATCTTTTAAATTTCTTACTTTGGGCAATATATTTGCAGCTAATTCTATAGTAACTTCTAAAGATTAACATGACTCAACATTGAACATTTTAAATATAATAAATATCAACCATAGATGAAACTTATTTCATATCAGTGTATTATTATTTTCAATATAAATGCATCAAAGCTGTTTTAATGTTTAAATATATCACATGAAAACTCTATTACCACATAGTTACTAGACAGATTTACCATAAGGTAAAATATTTTACTTCACCTATAGTTGTATTTTTATTTTTCCTGCACAATTAAAAAATTAATAGGGTTATGAGATAATATATTTAAGAAGGCCAGTGTTCCAGCACTTGGGTATATAGCCATATAAGACATGAAAATCTAATAGCAATGGTCACTTACTCTGAGAAACTTAGATAAAAATTAAGAGAGATACATTAAAACATTGGCTGAACAATAAATGAAAACTTAAGAAGTTACAGAAGTTTAGGCTAAACCAGATATGGAAGGATAGACTGAAACTCACCAAATCTCTTGCTAAAGAAAAAATATGAAACTTGGAGACAAATGTCAAAAAATAACATAATAAAACCCTCTAATTTAACTAATTCTAATATTTAGGTTCTTAATATGATACAGAAACTCATTTAAGCTTTAATTATGTTTCCAAATTTTTTAAAAATTCAGAAGTAAGTGGAAATTAAGTATATGATCTAGGTATGTGGTATACTGACAACAATAAAGAATCTACCAGGTAGACAAAGATATCCTACTTATCTTTTACAAACAAGTCCAGTCTAATATTGAAAGGGATGTTTTACCTATGAAGGCCCTTGGTGTGTGCGCTGTCCACTGAGCTGTCGTTAATAATTGGGCAATCATAGTTCTTAGAGCCCTGTTAAAAACTTTAGCCCGCTTTTACCCTGTGTCATCACCAATGATTTGTGATCATTAAATATCATTTGTTCTGAATCAGTAGTGAAATATCCCAGCAATGTCCTCTCCTAATTTTCTTCTAATAGAACTATTATTGAAAGGAGAAACACTAAGATAAACATTTATAATTCCATGTCTCCTAATATAAGCATTAAATATGACTTAGTTGCTTTGAATAACAGTAATGCAGTCACTGCATTTGGGGAAAAATCAATCCATTTGTATTTCTTTATAAAAAGAAATGAGGCTAGGAATACTGAAACCAGAGGACAAATGTGATGTCACACCAGGCTGACACTTTCATTTGTGTTCTTCCCAAGAACATCTTCAGTGGTCTATTCTTGAAAATGACAAAAGGTAAATAAACAAGTCTCTGAATATAAACATTCATATAACCGCTATAGCTCTAATGTCCATCATGTTGCAAAATTCAGATTAGTTTTCAGTCAATATTAACTCTTATGTCTTCCTCAAGTGATAACATCTCCATAGACTCGAAATAGAAAGAATGTTGCTTATTCTAACTGATACATATGCCTGGGTATTCTGTCATTACTGGGTTCAATTTTCTATATCTTAGAAATTAATAAAAAGGTTCAGAATATAGCACTCTTTGCCAAAACACATTATTAAAACCAAAACAATTTTTACTCTGAAAAATTGTTGCGAATAGAATGAGACTGTATTTCTATAATAGCATTTTGTTTGTGATAATACAGATTTGTCTTTTAAAAATAATTTTAGATATAGTGTTAAAGATAAATACTCTATCAAATATTAAAATGGATTCTCTTCTTGAAATCATAACTTAAAAACATAGAGCCAGTATTCTCATGCATCGGAAGGGGCTAGAACCATTATATTTCAAAGTGATTCTGGGCATATAAAGCAAATGTGTGAACTATTTTGAATAAATAGGAAACGAGTAGTTCAGAGGGAAGCCAAAAAATATAAATGCCCCACTTAAGTATATTGTATTTAAGATAGTTCCATATACTGAACTATGTAAACAATATATAAGGTATATATTGATTTTTTTTCTTTTTAATACTGGGGATTGAAACCTGAAGCTTTCTATCTCTGAGCTGCAACCCTAGCCCTTTGAGTCTTTATTATTTATTTATTTATTTATTTATTTATTTTTCTATTTTTTGTAGTACCGGGGATGAAACTCAGGAACATTCTACCTCCAAACTGCACCCCTAACCCTAGTTTTTATTATGTATTTAAAAACAGGGCCTCACTAAATTGCAGAAGGCCTCACTAAGTAGCATAAGCTGTCCATGAACCTGAAATCCTCATGTCTCAGCCTCCAAAATGCTGGGATTGCAAGTGTGTGCCACCACGCCCAGCTTTATTTATTTATTTATTTATTTATTTATTTATTTATTTATTTTTGAAACAGGGTCTTGCTAAGTTGTTGAGGGTCTCACTAATTTCCTGAGGCTAACCTCAAATCTGTAATCCTCTTGGTTTAGCCTCTCAAATACTGGGATTACATGCATATGCCACTGTGCCTGGCAGTTATATGTTGACTTCTGAATTTAAAAAATCCTAGATTCTAATTTCTGTTTGGGAGCCTTGACGTCTCCAAAAAATATAGCAGATATACTTGAGGCTCAGATACATTACTTGTAAAGTAACAGTAGTAGCCCTTAAATAGATGAAAATTAATATGTAATATAATTAATATGAAGATAAAGAAGCTGCCCAGTACAGTGCCTGAGAAATAGCTGAAACACATACTCCTTGCAATGCCACTGTGTGAGTTAGGGCAACTTTGTATAAGAGCTGTGAAGTCTCACGTTGCCTTACACATAAAGAACATTATTATTGCATGTGTTAAGAAATCCAGAAAGAAGGCAGTTGTATGGGTGGTTAATTCAGTGATTAATAATATCTTAGTTTCCTTCCTTTTTCTATTCTGTCCTTCTCAATGTTCAGCTTAACCATTGGTCTCTTCTTACAGGAGAGGAAACCTTTCCTAGGAGCCTCTCATCAGAACAAATTCCATAACACTTAGGCATAATCACAAAGTGTCCCTGAGCCTTCATCAAGACCTGGCAAATGGACAATCATAATTTGTTTAGACTCAGATCTATTCCTGAGCCATAGACAGGGTCACCTTCCTTGAAGGCTGGATGAAAACATAATGGGTTTGGGTTGGCAGGCAGTGGAGTATTCATATTGGGCTCTGCAAAAATATTAATTTTTACTTCTAATTGTTTTATGATTAGCACAGCTATTCAAGCAGAAGAATCTTTCTTGGCTAACATTTCCCGTGTATCTATCATGACTCATTCTAAATGAATACCAAATTGTGCTAGGCAAATAGTCATTTTTAAACTGTATTACTTTAAAACACCCCTTTAAAAATGGAACTTCTAGAAGAACCCCAAAATGTTTGAGAAAGAAGAGTAGATCTGCCTGGTTGAGATGAATCATGGAATGTGGAACACGCTCAGTACTCTGCATGCTACTCCTAGACACATATTCAGAGCATTTACTAGGAAAACTAGTGTAGTACATCTTTACAGTCCCTTCTAACCTTGTAATTTTCTATCTCTGAGATTATCAATATATCATCCTACAGAAATTTGCTGGAATATCAGTGTGCTGCCAAATGTCTATGATGGGCTGCATATTTTTATGGTAGGACAGAAGGATGACATAAAGCTATCAGATAAATTACTGTATAATACAACTGAAATCAGCTCCTTGGAAACTAAAGAGCAAAATAAGAAACATAACACAATGAAATCATGGTATGTTTACTGTGAAGCAACACTGGCGGCAGTGCAGGAGAATTCTAGTTCCCTGGAAAAGCAAGTAGTGAAATTGCACAACTATTCAACAGCTCACAAACTGAGATCTTAATGCAGTGAGGACCAAAATCACTGCATCTGATACCAAAAGATCAGGGGCAGGGCCCATGTGAGTCACCTGAACTGGAGTTTTTCAAGCCAGTTCTGTGCAAATTTTTGTTTTATCAAGAATGTCACTTTAAAAAAAGGCAACTGACTTTATAAAGAAAGACGTAAAAATAAATAAAACGGTATTAAGAAGAAAATTTGTATTACTTCGTTCAAAACAAACCAACAGAAATCTAACCAGAAAAAAATCCTTCTTAAAATACTGAAGCTTTCTAATTTTATACATAAATATGAAAATGGCCAGTATATGCTCTGAAAAACAATCTCCGAACATATTAGGATAACTGAATACAAGAAAAACTAGGACATAAAGTCAATTGCTCAGTAGCAAAGTCAAACTTAAAGTGGAGTAATAATATTTGCTTGCTTGAAATAACGTCTGGTGAAATTGTAAAACATGCCGGACTATATGGAGAATCTGAAATTGTACATGAGGGACTCTATCTCAGACTGTAAAGAAATATAGCAATTTATTTACTAATTATTATATTTAAAACTTTTTCCCAAGGTGATATAGGCCAAAGCTTAAAACTCAATGATAATGCCTAAGCAGGCCAACCCATATACTTTGAGAGATTCTATATTTTATTGATCTTTTTTATAAAGATATCATTAAGTTCAGTAAATCTGCAATAACTAGTGGAATATTCAATCATGAGGAACTTAATGAATTATTACTCCAGACTCTGCTTTATAAACCATTTCTACCTGTTCCCCCCACCTCAATGACTTCCACTCTGCAAAAGGTTATGAAAATTAGTAAAAATATTTTTATAATTTAAAGAATAAATCATTCACTGGAAACTCTAAAAGTATGATCTCCAATATAACATCTCAGTCCTTTTCTAGGACATTTGTTTTCTCCCCAGCATGAATTAGCCATGAATAGTCTTCGGCTCAAATCTCTCTAAGGACTAAGTTTCATGAGTTTCAAAAAGGACTAACGTGTCATGCAGGAAATATTTCCATATTAGTTTTGAATTTTAGTTTTGATTGAAAAAAATACAGCATGTGACACCCTTAAATAAGTTTCTATTTCGGAGATGCTAAAATTTCATCTTACAACTTGTGATCAAAATGAAGTCACATTTAGCAAGTGTAGTCATTGCTAATTTGAGGCAAATTCTAAAACAAAATCATCATTCCCATTCATCTGTTCATTTTTCAAAATTTTATCTCCGTGTAAATGTTTGACCTTGTGGGTTTTATTATTTAATTAGTATTCTGATAAGTTAATTGCTTATGGATAACCTGGCTAAGATGGAGTTGAAAGGATAATACAGTACCAACGAGTAGGCTGCAATCATATTAAGTAAAAATATACAGAAATATTGATAGTAATGAGGAACCATAAGGATATAAAGCCATGCAGAATTTGGCCTACAAATAAGATGGAAGTGTGTATTTGAAGGACTTCACTGAACCCATTAGCATTGCAGGATTTAGCAAAGCTACCTAGAACTGAAATTGGAAAAAAACAAAAAAACAAATAAGGGAAAAACTTATAGTGTAATATATGTCTAGTGTTGTTAAAACATACAAAGAAATGTTAAGCACAAGCAGAATAAGGTCAATGACCCATTAGAGATTTGGAATTCAGAGTTTTCATTGGAGGTTGATAAACATACACAGGTACTCTCTTCCTAGAACTTATCAAAATTCCAGATCCATAGTAATGATCTAATATAGAGTAAGAGAATGTTGCATAAAGACTGTTGCTTGCACAAGTAAACCATGCATACCCGTTGAAAAATGTTAGGAACACAAGAGAAATCCAAGTTCTCAGATACCAGTCAAAGGTCAACACTGTAAGCAGGCCTTTTCTATCGATAACATTTTCAGGTCTGCTGTGTTAATACTCTTTACAGCAGAAGTTGCATTAATAGCTTGATATATATTATTAAATGACTTCAATAAATAATTTGTAAAATTACTTCAAAAATAGATTAACTTGTAAAGGCTTTGTTTTAGTAAGGAATAATGTGTAACATGTACTGTTTTAGTAAAGAGTGGTGTATAACATAAAGAGACATTAAGGGAAGCAAATATAATAGAAGTATTAGAAAGATGAAGCAAAACATTATTTCTTCTTTAGAAAGGAAGACTATTTTTTGGTAATATAAGAAAAGTGCCATTAAAAAGGGTTACCGTTAAGACATTTATATTTCTGAAAGCACTTAATTAGGGAACACAGACAGATAATAAGTTTTGGTGGTTAAACTTCAAGATTGAAAGATTATAAATAAATATATTTAAAATCTATAATTGCACGTTATAACATTTTGTGTATGCAAAATTGTTGGTAGTTTCATCCTAATCCAACTATATTTGGTTTTAAATCTGTTCAATTCATAGCTAAGCAAGATGGAGAAAACTTGGAATTTCTACTAAAATGTCCCCAAAATGCTTACAACATTCATATAGAAGATCTAAAGAGAAAGGTTATTGAACCACTAGTCAAATGAATGATTCGAAACTCTCTAAGTATATAAAGGGCTCTTGGATAGAATTTCTGCATCAAGGAAGTACCAGAGGCTTAATCTAAAGCATAGAGAATTTAGGTCAGATAAAAGGAGGAATTTACGGACAGTGAGAGATATTTAACACAGACATACATCATAGATTCTCCTTTGGACACATTAAAACCAAAGGCTTACATAGCAAAGTGCTTAAAATCAGACTCTCAATTCCAACTGCCTAGGTTTGAATTTACTTCCTATGAACTGTGTAACCTTGGGCAAGTTAATTTTTCTGTGTCTCAGTAGTTTCATCATTTGTAAAACTGAAAAAAGTAAGTGCATTTTTATGATTGGCAAATGCACATCAAAGCTCTAGAATAGATCCTGTAATCTCAAAAAGCACTAAGTGTCTATAGGCTAGTACTGTCATCTTCTATGAATGGCATTATGTGCCTGGGGTGACATAAGGTGGTAGAGGATGACAGATCGTGGACCAAGGGGGTTATAAAATGAATCAGACATGGTTCAGTCTGGAAGGTGGTCACAGACATAACCTACACATCAGAAGGGAGGGAGCCCTGGGAGCTGCAATGTTCTGGTAGCTGTATGTCAGAGTCGACCAACTTGTATATCATTATTTGGATGATGAATTACATGATGCTAATTTATGTACAATCTCTGCAAAATCACAAAGTGAACAAGGGGGATTATCAGAGTGTGGAGAGTTTACCATGGAGCCTGTTTCTCTTTCTCTCCATGTAATTGCTTTCAAATATTGCAATGCAGTTACATGGGCCTGCTTGAGTGAGTTCACATTTTGCCTATATGAACAATGTGTGTGTGTGTGTGTGTGTGTGTGTGTGTGTGTGTGTGTGTGTGTGTATGGGAAGTAGTGAGGTGATAATTGGTCTTACTAGAACATTATCCAGGCTCTTGAATTCTAATAATCACTGTAGGTCACTGCTTCTACATAGCCTCTGCTTTGGCCACTCTCACTATATTTAGAGATAATTAAAAAGTGTTAAGTACAATGTAATTAAGGACAATTATAATTTAAAATTAATTGTTATAATAGCCAAGAAGTGATATTCTTTATTATTTTCCCAATTTCAATCCTTAAACACAATAAAATGCCTTTTTTGGCATTTCAGGCATTTTCTGTCTAGGCGAGTCTATCTAAAAATTTCAATATGCAACTAATATTACATGATGTGCAAACAAAAATCAAATGCTATTAAATTTTTCTTAATGGTAAATTTGATTGTTTGTTTGAAAATACAATTAAAATAAACCATCCCAGAAACACACCCCTGAGTGTGTGTGAAACCTTAATTGCACTGGAGGTCACAGTCACTGTTGTAAGGTACAGCACAAACTAAATCACCTTCAAACATGATGGCTAGAGCTGAAGCTAGTGAACTCTGATTTTTCACCCAAGAAAAGCTATTTTCTAAGCATTCTACTGTGAAATTTGCTTACAGCAAGGAAAGAGAAAAGCAGAAATGATTTACCAACTGAATAAGCTAGGGCAATTTTACTGTATATGCATTCTTAAGCCTTAATACAACAATGGTCCACCTCTTTACTTGGAGTTAGGATGGCTCTTTACATAATACAGTCCCATAAACTATGAGGCAAAATATGAAAAGCTAAAAGGGGAGAAAAGCTAATCATCACTCTTCACTCTCATATACTTTTCTAAGCCTTGAGTGCTAGTCGACTTAAGAAGTAGCTTGTCATGGAGAATAGATATGCAAGGTATGATATTAAATAAGACCTGACATTTAAGAAATACATAGTATGCATGTGAGGCATATAGAGAAAATGGTAAGCATTAAGGTGAAATCTATTCAAAGTATATTCTACCTGCCCCCCCCATTATCCCTGACTAGGTTTGGCCAGATGATAATAATTATTTTACTAACCACAGTAGATCCATACCACAAAATTATAGTCATGGATCATCATTTATCATTATCACCATTGTCATCCTTATAATGAAAATAACTGCATGTTATTTTTCTACATATTGGGGCATCTGCACACATTAAAGAGAAAAAAATACTTAACACTTTGATCACTATTAGAAATTGGGTTGGGTGTGTCCCTCATATGACTGCTGTGTAAAAAGCATATATGTACTCAATGCAACAATATTCAGAGGTGAAATAATTGATAAGGACTCTAATGTTACCTGTGGATAAATTCACTGAAGGACTAGTCATTTGGATTAATTTGTGCTGGGTGGTAACCGAGGCAGGTGGGATAGGGCTGCAGGAGGTAGTTCACTGTGTGTGTGGCCTTGGGAACACTAGCTTCCCTTTATCACTTCCTGTCTTACTCCTTGCTTATGGACACCATAATGTGTGCTGTGCCTATAGATGTGAGTCCTCCACTCGTCCTCCCTCCTTTTCCCTTTAATATTCTCATTTTTTTTTTGTTTTTATTGTTGTTTTCTAAGAATGGGAAAGTCCTTGTGCTCTTTGCTAACCTGTTATGGTAATTGCTTTGTTTAAGCTACCTTGGTATATTACTTTTTTTTTCACCACTTAATGTACTTAATAAGTCAACCTGCCTGACAGATTTTTCAGGGTCAACACACCCAGAAAAATTGGGTTAATGGGACATTTGACCAATGGGCTAAGGCTGGCCATGTTGGGCCAATGCTGGAAGGCTTGCTTCGGTGAATTCACACAAAGTTCAAGCAGCTCTCCTCATATAAAGGGAGAAGGACAGAGACATCTCTTTGAGGTCTCACCCTGGAGTTAACACAGTGCCCAGCACCTATATTTCCAAGGAGGACTGCATAGAGGCTGCTGACAGGAGATCCCATCTCCATTCTGGATATCACAGTTCTCCTGGTCTGGTGTGGTGTTTAGTTTTCTGTTTCTTGATATTGGATTTCATGTGCTTTTGATTGATGTTGTTAACACCCTCTTGGATACAGAAAAATTCCCTGAGATGTGTGGCTTTAATATTACAGATCTCATATATTAAAGTGGGATTTTCTTGTTTTGATTATTTTCTCATATTAAATTCTCTTGTATTCCTGAATGTGTAAAAGAGGTTTCATTTTCACCCAGGGGTCAGAATCCATTCGGTAAAACAATGTTGAATGGCTTTTTTCCACCATATGCCCTGTTGCCAGTTTCTGCCTTGGAGACAATCAACTAACTATGGGCTGTAACTTCTGGATCCATTGAAACTGTAAGTGCCAATTATCCTTTCCTCCTCTAAGTTGTAAATTGTCAGGCATTTTGGTGATAGTGAAAGAAAGTTGACTTAAACTACCACCACTGTTTTTCATTCATAATCTATATAGATCTCTAGACTAATGCTTTCTAAAGGACTAGAGAGTGTATGTTCCTGAATAAGTACAAAAACTTTCATTAAGTTAAAGACATAAAACATTCAAAATTCTATTTTTATTTTAGTTTTAATACAGAAGTAATACAACTTTCGCTTTGCTAATAAGTACCTGTGGCCTGATGCTGGTGCCCATTTTAGTGGGTTTTCATAGAAACTTCAGGGAACAGTTGATGCTGCAGAGTAGGACGTGGCAGCGGAGCTCTTCCTCACTCTCACCTGAGAGTTGCTCTCCGCATATTGCAACTTGCTGGAGGTTGCATGGATGGGGCTCTTTAAGTGAGTGGACAGATATAACATTGCCTGAGTTTAAGTACAGTAACTTTCACCAAGAGACATTTAAAAGTGTTTGAACACTGTTGATGAAAACATTAATAAGGCTAGTGTAGGAAAACAGCAAGAGAAGAACTGTTCTTCCTAATAATGCAAGTTCATTCTCTAATGCAGTAGACTCCATGATGATCTAATCAAAGTGGACAAGCAGGTGACAACAAAGTCAACATTATCAAAGCGACTACACAATCTGGATGTATGTCCACTTTCATTAATGGTGAACTTTGCCTCAGTAAGGTTTTTATACTTGAAGTATTAGCTACTAATACCAGCTCACTTATGTAATTTATAAATGCATTCTTTAAAACGAAAAGGAATATAAGTTAAAGTTTGGAGATCATAGAGGAGAGATTAAACCAATTCCTTGACTGAGTTAAATATATTAATAACATCAAATAACAAAATCTAACAATTCATAAATACCCTAAATTAATGACATACTACAATATTTTCTTAGACTTGGAAATGCTGTTATAGTGAAATATGTTACTGAAATACAGTGAGCCAACAGTTATACTAACATGAGCATTGAGAATTTGCAGTTTGAAATAATAAAACAATTGACTTTATTTAGGAAAGTTTAGATAAAACTCCTCAAATATTAAATTGTAAATCATAACGTTTCAAAGCAGGCAAACCAAAGTTGCTACATCATTTAGACAAATGAATTTCTATTGTTTGTTTGTTTGTTTGTTTGTTTGTTTATATAGTACTGAGGATGGAACCCAGGGGCATTGTACACCCCCAGCCCTATATTTTTTTGTATTTTTATTTTTTGGAACAGGGTTTCACTGAATTGCGAAGGGCCTCCCTAAGTAGCTGAGGCTGTCTGAGAACTCTGGTCTCTGCCTCCCTGATGCTGGGATTACAAGTGTGTGCCACCAAGCCTGGCCAAACTTCTATTGTTTTTTAGTGCATCAAACTTTGTTTTACAGATGAAGGAGGGGACTTTGAGCACTTCTGGTGACTTATAGGCTATTTTAACAGGCTATTTTAACACTGACACTGATTACAATCAAAATTAAGTTTTACAACATAACAATACCAGCCACAGTTTATCAAATGATGATTCTATCCACGGCTCTAAAGATTGTGGCTGATAACCAGTAACTTTAATTAACTGTGCTAAAATACTTTAAAGAAATCCAAATGAATGCCATGACACACTAAATTATTAGCTTAGAAGGCCAAATCTTTTCAAGTGTTAATGGAAAAACTGAGAAAATGAAGTATTGCATTAGGTATGGTTTACTGCAATTGTTATATATTTGGATATTTTGAAAAGTGTTCTTATTTTCACTGATTCTTCAATATAACTTTAACTTTTATTATTCATTTATTCCACTTATTTTCTTTTATTTCAAGTAATCAGTTAGGGAATTACGAGAGTATTTAGTGATAAGAGGTCTTCAGAAATGTTTTATTTGAATAAAATGCAGTTTCCCTGCAATTCTAAAATGCCAATAATCTATTAACATGATTTTTAAAGCAAAATTACCATGTATTTGCTTTGATTATATTTCATCACCTGCTAAGTATTCATCAGTAGAACAGTAGGAACATGTAGTCTAGTTTATCTGGACACATATTAAAAAGTTGGCTATGGATAATTTAGCAGTTAAATTATCTATGGCCATTTTTCTTTCATAAGTTATGCTTCAATGATTATTTAAAATATGTACGAGAATTACCAGTCTCAAAAAAAGTACTATTTACAATCCTTCCCCAAATTTCTAAACATGTCTGTTCATTAAGTCAAAAGTAATGGCATAAAAATAACAATAGCAATTTATCAATTTCTGAACTAAGTTGCTGATAATATATAACTCTGAAAGTACCAACTTATTTTTCTCTGGTTCTAGAGATTGAAATAAGGAGCGTTCTACCCCACCCCATCCTATTTTATTTTGAAACGGGGTCTCACTAAGTTACTGAAGGTCTTGCTAAATTGCTAAGATTAGCCATATATCTGTAATCCTCCTGTCTCAGTCTTTGAGTACTGGATTACAGGCATGAACCACCAAGCCTGGCTAGTATTTTTGAAATGTTCACATATTCTACACATCACAAAAGCAAAGAAGACTGCAATATTTTTGTATTGATTTCTGGTAGGAAGTAATGGAGTTTATATTTTTCTTGTGAATATGATAACTTTAAGATATTGGATATATATGTTTTCTAATTTTTCTGATATATATTTATAAATATATATCAATTAATTAGCACTTTAAAATAAATGTATTTACCAAACCTTTTTCAGGAAGGATCTTTTCAAGAAATATGTTTCATTTGAATGTAATTATGGATCATCGCAATTAACAGGGCTCACACAATCCAAAATGCCTATATTAGGCCAGGTATGGTGGCACACTCTTGTAATCCCAGCATTTGGGAGGTGGAGACCAGAGGATGGTGGTTTGCGGACACCCTCAGCTACTTAGGGAGGCCCTTTGTAACTCAGTGTGACCCTGTTTCAAAAATAAACTAAAATTAGGGCTGGAGATGTAGCTCAGAGCTATAATTCCCCTGGGTGCTATCCCTAGTACTGAAAATAAACAAAAAAAGATGCCTATATTAGAAAGACAATGGGCAAAACCAAAATGTTTCCTATATATTTTTCCAATGACACATTGTGGTATTGAAATTCAAAGGACTGCAATTAAACTCTGTCTAAATATTTCATTTCATTAACTTATTCAGGGATAGTGATTTAAATTAGGACTATCTCCCTAGTGGATTTATTTATATTCAAGACTCCATTTCCCATTTCAAATAATCTAAAATTAAAAGGTACTTAAAAGAAAGAAAATGATTTTGGATTAATTTAAAAATAGAGGTCAAATCTGTCTTTCTCATTTCTATATCCTTAAATGACTGGAGCAATGCTTGGCTCATTGTGATTTGGTTACAGAACGTCCCCTGGAAAATTAGAAATGCAAAAAGTTTAGAGGTAATATTCTTGAATTTGGGGGATTCCAATCTCATCAGTGATAAATTCATTGATGTTTAATCACTTAAATGATTAACTGAGTGGTAACTTAGGCAGGTGGGACATGACTTGAAGAGTTAGGAAATTGGGAGTATGGTCTTGAAAACTTTATATGTCCATTTCTTCCATTCCCTCTCCTCTCCCTCTTCCTCTCCCTCTCCCTTCCGCCTCTCTCATTCTCTCCCCCCACCCTCTCTCTCTCCTCTCTCTTCCCCTTTGGGATTTTATGAAGTGAGAGAAGCATCCCTTCCATACACGCTGCTGCTGCTGCTGCTGCTGCTATTGCTACCAACTATGGTTTAGAACTGGCCCAATGGAGCAATACTTCTAAGACCATGAACCTAAGGGATAAGCCTTTTCTCCTCTAAGATGTTACTCTCAGGTACTTTGGTAACAGCAACAGGAAAACTGAAACACTGGTGCTCAGTAAAAGAAACAAATCTTGCACTTGCATAATCCTGGAAAACTCATATTTTTTTGATCCACTATACTTAAAATTGTAAAATAGGTAAATGAGTTTAATGCAATTTTTATGGTTATGAAAGAGATTCATATATGTGAAAGGCTTAATATAGACAAGGTAACATTAACCTTATCGATGGTATTATTTTGAATATACATCTTTAATGATTTTCATCTGTATATTTTCTTTTTTTATTTCTACTTTTCTTCCTCAGAATTTATAGATGTTTCTTTCAACTAATTTTTCTATTGAGGTGAAAAAATACTTAACATATTTTTGTCCAATCACATCAGTCCTACAGCCTTGTTTCCTTAGCTTTAACTAAACACTCACATGTGTGTATGCATGTACCCCCAACCCATGCACACATAACATGGAAGAACAATGATTTCTACCTAATATTTCCAGAGATCACTGTATACTACTAACTGTGAAAGACTGGTATCAAAACTATATATACTATTGACTGAGTATTGAAGAAAAATATTTAAAAGAAGGCCATGCTTTTAAATAAGTTGTTAAATGGCAGCAAAGGAGAATTAGAAATGTTTTTTTCTAAATATCTTCTAAGCTACTTTTATGCTTAGTTTTGTAGCTTAGAGATGTATAAGCTAGTTATTTTTAATTTAGTTTCCATTCTACATTTACTTTTAATGGGTGGAGTCTTAATTAGCATAAATTATTTTAATCTATTTTAATTGTTTTACCTACGAAGGACTATTTGTTTGATATCAATATTACAAATGAACATGAAAGGAATCACTACATCATAATTCAAGTAGTATACTGCATTGGTACTTATTAAGTATAATAGAAATAAAATATCAAAGTAGGTGTGACATTTCTAAAGAAGTTTGTGAATGACATTTAAATTAATGATGATCTCTTTCCACATGAAGAAAATGAGATTTGAAAGGCTTAAATGAATTGTCAGTTTTCCATAGAGAACAAGAGGCTGACATGGATTTGAATCTAGTCTTTCACTAATGATAATATATTATTTATTTAAATATACTATCTTAGCCAGGTAGCACATGCCTTTAACCCCAGTACTTGCAAGGCTGAGACAGGAGGATCACAGGGTCAAGGAAAGCCTAAAAAACATAGCATGTCCAGGAGGCATACAGAACTCCACTGAGACAGGACCAAAGAAAGACCACTCCACGCCACATAATAACCAAAATGACCAACATAGAGGCCTAGGAAGGAATCTTAAATGCAGTGAGAACAAAAGGACGGGTGACATATAGAGGCAAAACAATAAGAATCACCCCAGACTATACAACCCAGGTCATGAATGCTAGTAGAGACTGGTACGACGTGATTCAGACCCTGGAAGAAAATAACTTCCAACCAAAGCTCATTTATCCAGCAAAACTACTATTCGAGATCAGTGGTGAAACCAAAGTCTTTCAGGATAAACAGAATCTCAAAAAATTCATGAATTCAAAGCCAACACTAGAGAAAATTCTTAAAGAAATAAACCATAAGGAAGAAAAAAGAAGCAGACTTCAGAATCAGAGAAGAGAGGAAGTTAATAAGTGGGCCATTTAAGTAAAGAAGAAAGATCAAACCACCCAAGAGTAGACAGAACACAAAATGGCAGAAAACAAAAATCATATTTCAATAATATCTCTTAATGTCAAAGGACTTAACTCACCAATCAAAAGATGTAGACTGGCAATGTGGATTAGGAAATATAATCCAAATATATGCTGTCTGCAAGAAACTCACCTTACAGCCAAAGACATTCACAGACTGAAAGTGAAAGGATGGAAAAAGGTATAACATGCCAACTGTGACCAAAAAAGAGCAGGGGTAGCAACCCTGATATCCAACAAAACAGACTTTGAAACACATCAAAAGAGACAAATTAGGGCACTTCCTTTTATTAAAAAGAACAATACACCAAGAAGATATAATGATAGTAAATATTTATGCCCCAAATGTGGGTGCAACCACATTTATAAAACAAACCCTTCTGGACATAAGATTCCCAAGTAGACCCAAATACAATAATTCTGGGAGATTTTAATACGCCTCTAAAAACACTGGATCGATCTTCAAGGCAAAAGATGAGTAAAGACACTTTAGAACTAAAGGAAACCATAAACCAAATGGACCTAATAGACATTTTCAGATTATTTCAACCAGGAACAACAGAATACACATTCTTCTCAGCAGCCCATGGAACCTTCTCCAAAATAGACCACATCCTGGGACACAAAGAAAATACCAGCAAATTTAAAAGATGTAATATAATTCCTTGCATCTTTTCAGACTACAATGGAATAAAAGTAGAAATCAACAACAGGAAACTTGAAAGAAAGTATTCAAATTCATGGAGAAAGAATGATACCCTATTGATATCCGATCCCAGCCTCACTGGCCCCAGCACTGGCCTAACCGCTAGGCAGGCTCCGATCCCGGCCTCAGAGGCCTCAATAGCGGCCTTGACTCACGGAAGGCTCTGATGCCTGCTAGTGGCCCCGGCACCAGCCAAACCCCTCAGCAGGCTCTGATCCCGGCCTCGGAGGCCTCAATAGTGGCCTTGCCTCACAGAAGGCTCCGATGCCGGCCAGTGGCCCCGGCAGCGGTCTAGCCCCTCAGCAGGCTTTGATCCCGGCCTCGGAGGCCCCAGAACTGGCCTTGCCTCACGGCAGGCTTTGATCTTGGCCTCGCTGGCCCAGCACCGGCCTAACCCCTTGGCAGACTCTCATCCTGACCTCAGAGGCCTCAGTAATGGCCTTGCCTCATGGAAGGCTCCGATGCCAGTTGTTGGCCCCGGCACCGACCTAACCCCTCGGCAGGCTCTGATCCCAGCCTTGGAGGCCCCAGCACTGGCCTTGCCTCATGCAAGGCTCTGATCCCAGCTTTGCTGGATCTGTCGCCAGCCTCAACCCTCAGCAGGCTCTAATCCAAGCACCCTCTTCGCCCAACTATTTGTCCCACGTTCTTGAGGGTGTGTGGTGGTGGTAGCATTCTGTCTCTGGGGTCATTACGTCAAAGGTTCCAGGTGTAATGCATCAGATTTCTGCCTCCCCTGAGTACTGGCCACTGCCATTGCCACTGCCTCCACCATTTCAAATCTTTCCTAAGTTCTTTTTCCACTCTGAATGTTTTCCAGTCTTCCTAAGCATGCACGACGGTAGCATTCAACCTTTGGTGTAATTTCTCAAAAAAAAAAAAAAATAAGGTTGGTAGCCTCTGATTTCTGCTCCTTCTGAATACAAGTCTCCACTGCCAATGCAAAGACTGCTTTCACCACCACTTTTCTCCTTGGTCTCTGCTAAAGTCTCTTTCCTTACAGATGTCCAAGATTCTTAACAGTGTAGAGAAGAAACAGTCCTCCTTAGTGGGGAACTTTTCCAATAATTCCAGTTCATTTGGATAAGTTTTGTCTGCATCTCCAGTATCCTGGCATCTGCCACCTCCTTGACCCTTCTCCAATATTTTCCTTTTTTCTTTTTCTTTTCCTTTTTTACAGGGTCCTTACAGGTGCAAAGGGGGTAACCTAGGGGCGCCCCGCCAGCACCTGCCCACCCACCCAGGGTTGGGGCCAGGGGTCCTGGACCACGGGGTCCTTTAAGGTGGAGAGGGGGGTCGCCTAGGGGCGCCCCGCCAGCGCGTGCCCACCCCCCCCCAGGGTCGGAGCCCGGGGGCACGGACCACGGGGTCCTTCTGGGTGGAGAGGGGGGTCGCCTAGGGGCACCCCGCCAGCGCCTGCCCACCCGCCCAGGGTTGGGGCCCAGGGGCCCAGACCACGGGTCCTTCCAGGTGGAAAGCAAAAAGTTGGTTCTTTGAAAAGTTTAATAGAATTGATAACCTCTGGCCAACCTAACCAAAAGAAAAAGAGAATCAACTCAAATCATCAAAATTAGAAATGAAAAAGGAGATATCACCACAGATAGTGAAGAAATTCAAAAGATTATCAGAAACTACTTTAAAAACTTATACTCCAATAGACTTGAAAACCTGGAAGAAATTGATAGATTTCTAAGCACAGTTAACCTTCCTACACTCAGCCAAGAGGATATAGCAAGCCTAAACCAACCAATAACAACCAAAGAAATAGAAACAGCAATAAAAATTCTTCCACCAAAGAAAAGCCCAGGCCCAGATGGGTTTTCAGCTGAATTCTACAAAACCTTCAGTGTACAACTAATACCAATACTTCATAACATGTTCCGCGAAATTGAAAGAAATGGAACTTTCCCAAATTCCTTCTATTTGGCCAGTATTACATTAATCCCCAAACCAAATAAAGATATGTCAAGAAAGGAAAACTATAGACCAATATCCTTAATGAACATAGATGCAAAAATTCTAAACAAAATACTAGCTTTACGCATTCAAAACTATATCAAGTGAATAATACACCATAACCAAGTCAGTTTCATTCCAGAAAAACAAGGCTGGTTCAACATACGCAAATCAATACATGTTATTTACCACATAAATAGAACCAAGAACAAAAACCACATCATCATAGCAATAGATGCTGAAAAAGCATTCGACAAAATCCAACACACATTTATGTTAAAAACCACTGCAAAAAATTGGAATAGAAGGAAAGTACTTCAACATCATTGAGGCAATATACTGTAAACCCAAAGCCAACATTATACTGAATGGGAAAAAACTGCAAGAATTTCCACTAAAGTCAGGAACAAGACAAGGATGCCCACTATCACCACTCCTTTTCAATATAGTCCTTGAGACTCTTGCTGCAGCAATCAGACAAGAGAAGGAAATCAAAGGAATTCACATAGGAAGAGAGGAATTAAAATTATCCTTATTTGCAGATGACATGATCCTTTATCTGGAACACCCAAAGAACTCAACTAAAAGACTTCTGGAGCTGATTGACAAATTCAGCAAAGTCACAGGTTAAAAAATCAACCTAAAGAAATCAGTGGCTTTTCTTTATGCCAACAATGAATCCACAATGAAAGAAACAAAGAAAACAATTCCATTACTATAACCTCAAAACCAATAAAATACCTAGGAATAAACCTAACCCAAGATGTAAAAGACCTCTACAACAAAAACTATAAGACATTAAAGAAAGAAATTGAAGAAGACCTTGGAAGATGGAAAGATCTCCCGTGTTCATGGATAGGCAGTATCATCAAAATGGCCATTCTGCCAAAACTGATCTATAGGTTCAATGCAATTCCCATTAAAATACCAGCGACATTTTTCAGAGACCTAAAAAAATCAATCATGAACTTTATATAGAGAAAGAAAAGACCTAGAATAGCCAAAGCAATTCTCAACAATAAGAAACATGCAGGAGGCATTACAATCCCAGACTTCAAACTATACTATAGAGCAATAGTAATAAAAACAGCATGGTACTAGCACAATAACAGATATACTGACCAGTGGATTAGAATAGAAGATACAGAAACAAACCCACACATCTTCAGTCAATTAATCTTTGACAAAGGGGCCGAACACATACGCTGGAGAAAAGACAGCCTTTTCAACAAGTGGTGCTGGGAGAACTGGCTAACCATTTGTAAAAAGATGAATCTAAACCCCTATATCTCACCAAACACAGGAATCAACTCAAGATGGATCAAAGACTTAGAAATTAGACCTGAGACTGTGAAGTTAGTAGAGGAGAGCATAGGTTCAACACTACAACATATTGGCACAGGCAGTAACTTTCTCAACAAAACCTCCAAAGCTCAGGAAATTAAAGCAAGGATGAACAAGTGGGATAGCATCAAACTAAAAAGTTTCTTCTCAACAAAGGAAACTATCAATAACCTAAAGAGGAAGCCTACAGAATGGGAAAGGATCTTTACCAGCCACCATTCTGATAGGGGGCTAATATCTAGAATATACAAAGAGCTCAAAAGACTCTACACTAGCAAAACAAACAACCCAATCAAGAAATGGGCAAATGAACTAAATCGACTTTTCACAAAAGAAGAGATACAAAGGGCCAATAGATACATGAAAAGATGTTCTTCATCACTGGCCATCAGGGAGATGCAAATTAAAACTACACTGAGATTCCATCTAACCCCAGTCAGAGTGGCAAGCATAAAGAAATCAAACAATAACAAATGCTGGCGAGGATGTGGGGAAAGAGGAACTCTTTTACACTGTTGGTGGGAATGCTAACTAGTTCAGCCGCTATGGAGATCTGTGTGGAGATTCCTAAGAAAGGTGGGAATAGATCCATCATATGATCCAGCTATACCACTCCTAGGTATCTTTCCAAAGGGGTTGAATTCAGAGAACTACAACAACATATGCATACTTATGTTCATAGCAGCACAATTCATAATAGCCAAAATATGGAACCAACCCAGATCTTCATCAACAGATGAATGGATAGCAAAACTTTGGGAAATACACACAATGAAATTCTATTCAGCCATAAAGAAGAACAAAATTATATCATTTGCAAGAAGATGGAAAGCTCTGGAGAACATTATGTTAAGTGAGATCAGCCAAGCACAGAAGGAGAAGGTACATATGTTTCCTCTAATATGCCCAAACTAGGAAACACAGAGGATACCAGTGGGACTCCAGATAATGGAGGGGAAATACCAGCAAAATTTGAATGGAAAGATAGGAGAGGAGGAAGGCTGATCTTGATTAATGAGGGTCTACATCTGAACAGGTGTAAAATTATGAATATGACATGGTTAACCTGGACAACCATTGGTGAGAGGGGGGAAGGGAAAATGGGGGCGGGGGAGAGGGCACCAAATATAGTTTAAATATATACTATTTATGTTCAATAAAATAATTGTTAAAAAAATCATAGGAAAACTCTCAGTAACTTAGTGAGACACTGTCTTAAAATAAAAAATGAAAAGGGCTGGTGGTGTAAGTGTAGCTTGGAGGCAGAATTCCCTTGGGTTCGATTCCCAGTACCATCCCCCCCAAAAAAACCCACTGCCTCACATAATAATTTGTTTTTCAAATAAAACCCCTGGTTATGCCGGGCGTGGTGGTGCACGCTTGTAATCCCCGCGCTTGGGAGGCAGAGACCGGAGGATCGCGCAGGTTCGAAGCCAGCCGCGCGCGCTGGCTTAGGAGACCCTGTTTCCAAATAAAAATATAAAAATAGGTCTGGGAGTGTAGCCCAGAGGTAGAAGGGCTTCCAGGAACCCCAGTACCAAAAAAAAAAAAAAAAACCCTGGTTATTTCAAGAGCTGCATTAGTTTGAGATATAAAAACACTAATGGTTAAGTCTACTAGATAAATGGCATATGTAAATTAATATTTATTAACCATAAATACGTTATCTAAAAATCAGACTATAGGCAAGAAGTTTTCAAAAATATGTTGATTTTTCTGAGGAGTAATTTAACAGTTTGATTACTTAAATATTAACACTACAAAATTCCAATTGGGTAGTCTTTGCATAGCACTACATATTTTTTCTCACTATCTTTATAAACATTTAAATATGGTGTTCATTTAAATCTAATAATTAATGAATAAATTAATTTTCAGAGTGATTAAGTGATTTTCAAATAATCCCAAAATCTAATAAATATGAGGGGGCCTGTTTCTCTTGATTAAAGAGTTTTATTTATCTCCAGTGACTTGCTGATTCTTAGTTTGGTGGTCTGGGAATCCCTAAAACTGCCTGGGTAACACTTCATATACTGTTGAAAAAGAGGCTTCATAGCTTTCTACAAAAATCTTAGTAGACTTGAAAATTAAAAATTCTTAAGAACTGCAAGTAACTTTTATAAAAATAACTTAATAGGTTTACATATTTTTCAATGAGTTTTTCCTTGGTATATTTACTGTGAGTGTTACAGTCACCACCCCTATCATAGGTGGTATATGACAAATATTTCTTCAATATTCTGAATAGAATATTCAATATTCTGAATAGAATATTCAATATTCTGCCTTTTAAATACAATCTATGTAAATCTGAAGATTCAATTGAACACCATTAACCATGGCTGTTCAATGCCTAAGATTACTCAAATGATGGGCAAAAACACACACAGCTTTTATTGGCTGATATATTCTTGGAGTCCTCTTATAAAGCCATCTGAGTTAAGATGGGGGCAGCTGAAAGAGACTTCCTTGGGGAAAAGGGGTGGTCCTCAACAGAAATGATGATGGTATACTTCTGTTAATGGTATTGGGACATCATTGGTCTGTACCCTCTTTCCTGAAAGCAGGTTGGTTGTTTCCAGTCTATTTCTTCCCTCTGAATTTCAGGTGAAGTTCTCCCCAAATTTACTGCCTGCCATCTCCTGAGTAGGTTAAGTGCAGTTGCTCCCCAAAATAAAAGTGCCCCAAAAGAAGAAAGTCAGGATCCATTCCCTGCTTCCAACACCACTTCCAGGAAAATCCCTCTATCAGAATTCATAAAACTCTTTTCGGAATGATTTTAATGGGAAGTCAATGTTAAGAACCACTGGTACTGAAATTCCCTGTTCAGTAAAGCCATACTAGGTGAGTAAAATCTCATGGGACGTCATTAACACATACAGACTACTGGTTGAGTATCCTCAAAATAGGAATTTTGAATTTTTTTCTTCGTGCTGTTTCAGGTGCCAGGAGCCAACAAACACAGTAGTTAACAGTGGCTTTCAGCCCTCAGGGGATCTATAAAGCTCTTATTTGCTCCCCCACCAGTTTGCCTTGAATATAAGTTATAGGGCCCATGTGGACCATGATTAGAAATTTAAGAAATAGATATAAGTTTTAGCTTCTCATAAATTGGAACTTCAGTTTGACACTAATATATTCAACTTCTGAAAAGGTTTTAGAAACCCTTTTCTGAACAAAAAAGAGGACTCCCTGTATTTTACATTGGGCCACTTGTTCAAAAGTTGGATATTATAACACGTATACTGATATATTAAAAATTGTTCTATCTTATCTGCTCTTAGAATGGCCTATACATTTCTCCTACAAGGTAAGGGAGCTATACTAATTTGTCAGCTCTTTAGTTGTCTGGTTATCAAAGAACATTAATGACACTTAGGATTTGAGAGCATGCAAATTATTTCTTAATCTTTATATATCCTTGAATTGTTAATTAGTCTAAAGAATGAAAAAGGAAGAAAAACATTATTCTCAACATATCAGCAGGGATGATACATGCATTTTCAACCACAACATTGTTTAGTTTGTTTATTTTTTTTATTTTCAGTGAATACCATTCATGTTGTCCACTATAGAAAAATTTATCCCCAGGGCATTTCCTTCTGACTACTAGAGTTTTACCCATATCACTCACTGTAACAGATGAGATTAATGCAGCTTTTCAACCATCTTTTAAGCAAGAATATTCAGATGCTTTAGCAGCTGCCCAGCTTCTTAAGAACTCACTAATCCTTTAATCTCCAGACACTTTTTTTTCATAAAAGATTCACAAGCAAAACAAATGCAATATGGATCAAAAAATTTAATCAGAATGCTTAAAATGCAATTACATTCATCAGGGTGTTCTGTTAGGCTGGGTATTAAATCTGGGCTTTATTCAATATCCTCCTTTTATTATAAAGCAATATTTTTCCACTCTGTAAACCATCTGATCCCTAGGCTAATGTCCTTTCTGCCTAAATATTAAAAAGAGAGAGCATGATGAAAAATGAGCTAAAGAAATATTCTACTTATTTCAATGGGAAAACTTCATATCAGACTCTCCCTTAAATCCTGTCTGATAAATGACCCAATGATCTGACCACCCTGAATTCTAAAGTTAACACTTTCACAAGGGAGCCACAGGATCATTATCCAACTTTAAATGTCAAAGGTATATCCTCCTACACACCTCCTCAATTGAGTAAAGAATGTCGACAATTTGAACTGAAAAGAATGGGCTATTGTTCCTAATTCAGTATTTGCAAAGTTTAAAGGCAAATGCTGGTTTCTTCATGCAAGCAGAGTAGCTTCACAAGAAAGAAAAAAAAAAATCCATCTTGGTTCTATTTCTCCAGTTCTCTATTTCACATCTAATAGCATTCAACTGTAACAATAGCTTTAAAATAAAGAGCTGTCCAGCACAGCATGATTTGAAACAGTTGGGTGCATCTTTTAAGTCTCTACCCACGATCTCACACAGTGGTTGGAGTTTTGTAAGACATATGGAAGTTAAGTGAAGCAGTGGAAGGAGTCAGGGGTCCCACTGACAGTGCCATCCTTGGAGGAAGGGAAACTTGGGGAAAGATGCAGATGCACTAAGACCTTAAGCTTCAATTAATATTTAATGAGTTTGTAAAATTCATACATGGTCCAATTATACACTAATCCAGTCTACCCTATTTTGCTCCCAAAATGAGTTTCTAAGAGTGAAAATGAATAACTTTTTACTTCTGATTTTTCCTACATTAAATGAAAACAAAACCAAGGGATGAGCATATCATAGCTCTATAATGTCCTCCAGTGATTATTAATTCTGCCAACTGGTCCCACATGAAATCACTATAAGAACCAGCAAGGAGATTTAAGGTTTCAAGCAGCCCACTGAACACTACATTCTCTAAAGGCCTTAGAATGACCACAGGTAAAGATGCTATATTCCCATTTCTCCTCTTACTAATAGTGGTATCTCTCAATTGTTGAGGTCTTCCTTTGGACTAGGGTCAATATGCAATAACTTATTATATTTCTGTAACATCATTATGTTTTTCTAACTTCAATACATATAGCTATACTAATTACTCATATTATAGAGGAGAAAACCAAGAACTTGAAAAGTTGTATTCATTGATGGAGGCCACATAGTAATTGAGGACAGGGCTGGCCTTCAAACCCAGATACTGACTCAAGACCCCATACTCCTTTTTCTACACTAATTTCACCTTCCAAATTCAGCCTGTACCCAATATTTAATTCCCCTTCCAAACTTGTCTGTCATAAGGCATTTGGAAGCATTGAGATCAAAATATTCTTTCTGTGATGGGCTCAAGAAGCCAAACTTCTAGAATTTGAACCTGGCAATGATAATAAATTTCTTGATATTGCAGGCTTACCTACCATTATGTGATGTGTGTGATGGGGCATGATCATCAGACAGTACAGCCTGCATGCCACAGCATGAAGTATAAGAAAATGTTTGCAAATAGTATGATAATATGGCCTCATGGAGTAAAATGCCAAAAGTCTTCTGTTTTATGGGAGTGTCTCTTCAGACTGCATTAACCACTTGACCTAGGGAACATGCCTTTAGGAACTGAGAAGCCATTAAAAAGCAGCATCTCTTGATTCTATTTATTTTTGTTCTCTTGTATATCATTGCTCTCCTTCTAGGTTGGTTCAGAGTCAAACTGAAGGGAGATCAATCTTGCACCCAAAGTCATCAGTCTTGGAATAGTATGAACATAATTGGTCTTTACAGTCAATCATAACACATAAAAGTAACAAGGAGAAATCCAATGGACTATAGGTTAGACACCTGAAGTGATTCAACAGAGGATAATATTCTCTGAACTCTTGCTAGAAATTCCATATATGAGGGCAGTGGAGAATGAAGCGTAAGTAACAAGAAAAAGTGTATCAGAGTAAAACAGCAGTTTATCAGTTGGCATGCTCCTAGCAGAGGCTCAGCTGAGCTTGACATTTGTCACACTTAAGTTTTACAGTACATAAATTTACCTCCAAAGATGTGATTGTTATGTCACTGAGCAAACTACTTAAAAATGGTTTTTCGCAGCAGGTAATGGTTCAAATTTTCTGCATAACCTAATGATTCTCATTTTCATCCATTTTTAAAATAGCTACAAATTCATAGACTATAAAACACTGATTGGTGTGTATGAAACAAATAAGTATAGATTTTTTTCTTCTCTGCAGGAATAAAGAAGATTCCTCTCTTTAAATATCAACATGAAAAATTTTCCAGCTAGATAATTCTGTTTTACAAATAGTATGCATATATGACTTATCACACAATCTGTGTTATGGTTTGTATATGAAATGTCACACAAAGATGAGGTAGGGCTTTTAGGCAATGACTGAATCATGAGAGGTTTTACTTGATCAGTGGATTAATAATTTGAAGTCATCATTGAGAACTATAGGAGATAGGACTTAACTGAAAGAGTAGATTTGAGATGATAGAAATTTAGAGAAAAGAGAGATTGACTCTCAAAACAGAAGCACCTAACAACTGTGGAATGTAGAAAATGTCCATGAACCATTGGAATGCAAAATAAGCAACTTATCAGCTCCTTGGCCCATGTCCTTGTTTGCAGAGTTACATGAACCAAGGGAAATACACAAACATGAGGAAAACTGGGGCCAAAGTATGTAACCCTGCCCTGACCCCACCTAGTTCAGCTCCCACCTACTGCCCCTCTTTAAATATTAAAACCCCAGACTAAGGCATTGCTTCTGGCTCTGGAGATAGTCCACACTCTCTTCCAGTATACCTGCTTTCTTAAATATATCTTTGTGCCTCTAACTGACTCATTCTTGAAATGAGTCAACTGTCAAAAACTCTGCTCATCCTCACTTGTGGCCCCCCTCTCTGGGAACTCTTCAGATTTCCTCCACTGAAAGAATTTTGAGGAGTCTACAAATTTTGAGGGATATTTCTTTCTTTCTCGCTCTCTGTCTCTCTCTCTCTCCTTACTTTCAGGCCTCTTGGAGCTGAGCAGCTCTCCTCCACCACACCCTCTGCCACAATGCTTAGACACAGCTTAGGCCCAAAGCATCAGAGCTACTAAACTTGGACTGAAGCCTCTGAAATCACAAGCCAAAAATGAAGCCTTCCTCCTTTAAATTTTTTTTGTCAGACATTTTATATCCTAATGTAATCTTGGACAATTACTATACTGAAAGCAACATTAATAATTAATACTAGAAAAACACATGGAAATACTCTAATCAACCTGAAACACATGTTCATCATATTTATAAAGTACTACAGAAGAATCTACACTATCAATATACATAATTTAAAGTTTGCCTATATTTCCTACTTCATCACAATGGATTAAAACAAATTCATAAAACAATGAGAACATTTTATTATTACAGCAATAAAAATATAAAATAATTATTTTTACCCAAGTTTTAATGATCAAAATAAACATCTTGGGCAAGTTTCAATTAAAATAGACATATAATGATAACTTTATATCTTCTAAATACTCCTTGTAGATATGGTTAAAGTTGATACTTCTTATTCTTCTTTTAGAGTATAGAAAAACTTTACTATTTTTATGTTCTTTTGCTAATAAAATATTTTATTTTACTTTTTCTTATCAGCAGGCATTGATACTGAGTTTTATTTATAAAGATAAAAATATAGCCATCAAATGACATTATTATTAAGGTCATTGCTTCACATTGGCGTTCCAAAAAATATTGCCAAAATTATAATGTGTTTGACATAGAAATATTAAAATATAAAAGAGTA
Source organism: Muscardinus avellanarius (assembly GCF_963383645.1). Classification (NCBI taxonomy): domain Eukaryota; kingdom Metazoa; phylum Chordata; class Mammalia; order Rodentia; family Gliridae; genus Muscardinus; species Muscardinus avellanarius. The sequence goes on along the minus strand of NC_137787.1, from coordinate 27,038,232 downwards.
GAGAATAGCATATTTTACATATGAATAACTTGTGATAGTTTTAATAATGTCTACAGAGAAAGCCATAAAATAGTCTAAGAGTTTCACCAAATATCTCATCTTATTAATCTCTTACTATGTTGCTAAATAACATATCCAGAATTTACAAAATTATCTCCAATGCATTGCCTGCCATTTTGATATTCATGATATTAACATTTGTATTTTATATCCAAAATTGTAAGAATCCATCATACTGTCCATAAAATAATATATTTCTTCACTTATAGTTACTAGATTTTAGTGACTTTTCTTTCTACTTAGCTACAGTGGAAAGAAGTGTGTGTGTGTGTGTGTGTGTGTGTGTGTGTGTTTTACTCAGGATTGATTGAACCCAGGGGATTCAAACTCTGAGATACACCACCAGCCCTATTTTACTTTTTATTTTGAAACAGAGTCTTCCTAAGTTGTTGAGGGCTTTACTGCCTTGATGAGGCTGGCCTTGAACCTGGAATACTCCTGTTTCATCTTTCTAAGTATGAAACTGTACCATCGTGTCCAGCTGTGGCATCTTTTTATGTTAGCAGTAATCCTCTGATCATTCAAAAAATGCTTTTCTTAAAATTTCAGAATATCTAAAATTAAGTAATGGTATTAATTATCTTAGTATGCTGAAGAGTATGGATTTTTTTGTGGGTGGTACTGGGGGTGGAACTCAGGGGCTTTCTATACACTCCAAGACGTATTTTATATTTTATTTGGAAACAAGGTCTCACCAAGTTGCTAAAAGCCTCACTAAGTAGCTGAGGCTGGCTTCGAACCTGCTCAAACCTCCTATCTCAGCCTCTCAAGTACTGGGATTACGAGCATGTGCCACCACACCCGGCTTAGATCTTTATATCTATACAATTATATGTACTAGTTTTAAGGCAGGACATTTGGAACTTGCAATCTGATTCAAAGGTTATTTTGACATAACTACAGTTGATTTTCAATGGTTTTAAAGTCTCTTCAAAATAAATTTACTTTTCAAACTTATCATCAGGCAATAAATCTAATAACAGATACGATATCATACATTAAATTTTTAATAAAAACTTGACCAGAAAAAATAAAGTCTAAATAAAATAAAGCTGTAATGGTTAATTTCCAAGTGAGAGAATTCATAAGGTAATATGAAGTAATAATTCCAATTGTTGTTTTAAGATTGACAGGGAAAATAATTTGCCTAATAAAAACTTTTTGATAGAACTAATGGAAGACTCATGTCAAAAATATGTATGAAATAAAATTGCCATAATCCAGTTCAATTCAAAAAACAATTTAAAATTATCACTAGGTCAAAATAGCACAAAGCAAAGTATCCTCTGGGTCAAAATGATGCTGTACAATTATGTTGAATCCATTACACTTTTCTTACTTGCCAAGCCAGAAGCTATCAATTTTTGTTCATGTTTATATTACAAAGATTTAGCACAAGTTCAAAAATATGGTAAGGAATTCATGTGAGTTCAGTAACATGTTTGGTGCAAAGCTCAGGTTTATGAATTGTCATAAAGTAACCATATATATCAGGATCATATGGAGGGTTAAAGGGGTCATAAACTGGTCCTGTTTTTCAAGATGTTTTTTTAGTCTTGTGCTAAGACAATAATGAAAGAACAAACAAGAGATACATGTATTGAATGCATAAATAACATATCAATTTCAAGACAAAGTTTATGAAAATAGTTTCTCAAGAATTGTTTTTTACTAAAATCAGAAGAGATTAACAAAGGTAAGTAGTCTATACTTAACTTGTATTAACTCTGAATAATATCTATGTTGTCCAATGCTTTTACTAAGCCTGGTAAAAACCTGATATTTTCTGTTATATAAAACATTCTGTGCAATAACCATAAACTATAAGCCCCCAAAATGCACTGTATTATCATTGTCCTTATCTGTAATTTAGATTCAGTTTTACTCCTTCACTATAGGTCTTCCTCATTCCAGGGCAGTGTCTTTTGAGTCTTGAATGTTTATAATCTTTTCAAATTTTAATTCATCTCTTACTAGCAAATTGATCAGCCAAAAACAATAACTTCCATCCATTTTACCATGTTAAAATTATGGAAAAGCTCTCTAACTTCAGTCAAAGGACAGAAAATAAGACATATATTTATCCTTTCCTTTTGGCTCAGGGACGGTATTATGTATTGTAATAAAGAAGTAGGGGATGCATTTTATGGTACACCTATAATGACATTTGCCTTAAACCAGAAAAAAGTACACTATATAAATTTTTTACCTCATTTTATTTGCATGAGGGCTCAATAACTATTATCTTCTTGTTGTACTGTAGTTATTGGTACAATAGGCATCAATTTTTGCCATTACCATATTTTCTTCTTAGGAACCCCATTTTTCCCTCTCCTGATGAACTACATGGATTAATTTTGTCTACAAAAGTTTGTATCCCACTATGATGTATGAATACAGTGCACCAATAAAATAAAATTAAAAAAAATAAATAAATAGAAAATAAAGATAGTTAATTTTTCACCTTTGGGGTACATACAATTTACTATAAGGAATAGACTGTGTGTGTGTGTGCATGTGCGTGTGTGTGTTTGTATGTTACTGAGGTCTGAGCTCAGATGTCTCTACCTCCAAGCTACATCCCAACTTTTGTGTTTCTTTTTTTGTTTGTTTTGAAACAAGGTCTTGTTAGATTTCTGATTATCTCCCTAAGTTCCTGATGTGTGTGTGTATATATATATATATATATATATATATATATAATCTGCATATCTATATTTATAGATATAAAGATAGATGATAGATATAGATATATACTTTTATTTGTGCTTTTTGTAAATTATACATCACAGTGAGGTTCTAAATAATGCAACCATACAAACAGATAGCACTTGATGTGATTTCCTTAAGATATCACCCTGATACCCACCATTTACCCACCATTTACCATGCATGTTAAGATCAGTAGATACTTTTATATACAAACTTAACATTATATATATATATATATATATATATAGTGTGTGTGTGTGTGTGTGTGTGTGTGTGTGTGTGTGTGTAGTATTGGGAATTGGACCCAGAGGCTTCTACCTCTGATCTATACGCTCATCCAGGCCTATGTTTTATTTGAAACATTGTATCAATAAGTTGCTGAGGTCAATTGTTGAGGCTGGCCTCCAACCTGAAATCCACCTGTATGAGTCTCTCAAGAACTGGGATTACAGGAGTGTGCCACAAATCTTAGCTGGATTCAACATTATTTGAACTGTTTTCTTCATCAGTTCTCCTTCTGCCCATCCCTCATACCATCTCTTTCCATTATTCTATTGGTCTTTCTCCTCATTTATATAAAGTACTTTAAGTTTTCTATTTTCTCTCTGGCTTCCACATATAAAACAATACATGCTTTGACTTTCTGAGACTAGTTGATTACACTTGATATAATATTCTCTACTTTATCCATTTTCCTGAAAATGACATATTTTCTTCTTTTTATGGCAGAGTACAATTCTATTGTGTATATATATATATGCATATATGTATATATGTATATATATATACACATATATATACCACATTTTCTCTATCCATTCTTTTCTTGATGGACACCTAGTTTGGTTCCCTAATTTGGCTATTGTGAATTGTACTGCTACAAACATGGATACGCACATATCACTGTAGTATTCTGACTTTAATTATTATTTAAAGATACTGAGGATTGGTATAGCTGGGTCATATGATGGCTTCTTAATGCTAATACTGTTTCAGCCTGGAATTAAGGTTTCTGACTGGACTCTTAAACAAATGTATAAGACACTGCTTTATACACAGTTGTCCCTTTTCCTCCTTCACTTACCTATAGCCTATCAATGAGATGAAAAGTTCAAAGTCAGCAGTGACTATTGTCTTTCTCTTAACTAGAAATCTATTCTGCGGACATTTCAGCTTTATCCTATGTTGACTTCAGTCATATTATTCTTTTTTTTAAAAAAAAAACCTTTAGGTCTACTCATATGACTTTCATTAAAAATTATGACTCCCATGGCTGTTCATAACTTATGTGTAACCTCTGGCAGATTCAGATGATTACTCTATTAGGCACACTCATTAGTTTTTGATGGCTCAGATCTGGGGGTCATTAGTCTCCTTCTTATCAAAAGGAAGTAGAGTCCTCAGTTACATCCAGACAATACATTGAGCTACTCCCTTTATGCAGAACTAGTTACTGACTTATACTCAGAAACAAGTGTCTCAGATCATTCTTTTACCATACCTGTAAGTACATACAACAAAAATCCTCTGTGATATCAGAAATCCATTTTTTGTTTCAGACTTTATATGGTTTGTGATGAATATAGACACCAGTTTCAGTTATATTTTAACACTACTAGTCAAAATATATAAAAGACAACAAGAGTCAATAAAAAATAAGTACAATAAAAATAGGTGAGCAATGATGCCTATTTTTTTTATCACTTTTATTCAATGTTTTATTCATGGTCCTCACCAGAAAATAAAGAAAGAAAAATAAAAGGTATAAATATAGAATAGCAATAAGTAAATTATTATTATAATTTGAAGAAAATATATTTGTATATGAACAGAAAATAAAAAAGTTCCTATAGATAAATAATTGAAATTAATAGTGAATTTAGAAAAATCTCAAAATAAATTATCAAAATAGAAAAGCAGTTGCATTTTTCTAGCATCAAAGCATAGCAGGAACAAAAAGCTAAATATACAACTTATAATAGTAGATAAAAATTATATACCTAGGGATAATCAAATGGATGGATATTTTTATTTTACCTTGTATAAGAAAAGTACTGTGAAAACATCATTCCCAAATGGCTGACTGTCTGGTCTGTCTAGGAAGTCTTCATGGGCTATAAAGTTCCTACATGATATCCTTATGGAATTATTTTACACAATTAGAGCCCTAAGCTGTGTGGTTTGGGAAATGTTCTTTCCTGGCTGGCTTATTTCAGGCCTAGCTAGTCTTTCAATTTCTTCTTAGTAAGAAAAGTGAAAGAAAACTGCTACACACTAGAAGACTATATTTTCACAGCAGATCTCATCTCTTACAGAATATTTAAATTTAATATAACCATTATTAATAGAAATGTTTCTAACATTAGCATGTCAAGATAGATTTTCAACAATCAGATAGAAAATAAAGCAGATTAATATTTTAAAAGCAAATCTCCAATTTGTACTATCGAGCTTAGAGTAATCAAAAGTGCTTAAAGAAGATATAAATTTAATGTATTTTTTTAACATTACAGCCTACATATTTTTAAAGCATATACATTAAAATATTCTGACATATGGTGCCAGGTATAATTTTTAAGAAAAATCATATTTTTTCTCTCTGAATTTACATTTTTTTCAAGCTGTGTCTGGGTGCATGTGTGTCTTTATTCTTTCTCTAATGAAAGAATAATAATATAAAACTAGATAACTGATAATTTTACCATCCTTCCATGGCAAATAAAAAATTTTAAAATCATACTTCATTTCCTCCAATTAAATTTAAAAAATCATTAGTCCATAAAACCTAAAAGTATAAAAAGTTTTGCCAAAAGGAGCCCTTTTAATGGTGTGTATATCATGGTTTTGCTCCTAAAACAATCTTCTCAATCTCAGATATCCTCACAGCAGACTAGAAAAGTAGCTGCATAATACATTTTATATGATATAGCTTCTTTCTAGAATAACCTGAAATTTTATAGAATAACTTGAAAAAGTTATTCTACAGGGTATGTGTAGAAATCGCATATCAATGAATGACCCGCCCTCTGCCTGAGTCAGATAGTGAGTACCTCCAGGATCTGAGAAGGTGCTCATAGTGGAGGGTGTGATGGATGTAAATATGCTTTTATTTCCATCACTGGAAGGCACGCACGTTTCCCAATGAAGCAAACATATATGCCCACCCATAGACAAAAGCGTGGTTATGTTTATACCCCTGTGTGTCATTCTTAGAGGATTGAGGCTGAGAAAGTGTGTGAAAAAAAGAAAAAGGAAAAGAGAAAAGGAGCAAAAGAATTCACAGTGAGCTACAGACCAAGAGACAGAAGAATGAACAATAGGATGAGCTGACTAATGTACATGGAGAGGGAAAATCAGAAGCCAATTCAGGGACTTAACTGCCACTTACTCTTCTGGTCTCAATGTCAAGTTGTTTAACCAAAGTTACCTGCTTTGATATGAGAATAAATTCAGTAAATAAACTTACCTATATGCAAAAATTCAAAATTTTATGAGATTAAGTCAAATATATTTTGAATGCTAACTAAAGCAATGCACTTATAATTGGTTTAGACTATTTTGTACTAGGTCACCAGGATCCTCTGTCATGTTCAATATGAACCATAACTAGCTAAAACTGAGAATAGGTAGTGAACAAAATCATGATTTGTGGGCATTTTTTAAACCAGAAATAAGAATTTTGGATGTCATTTTCTTTATTAGCTATAACTAAGACCTCATTGTGAATAAATACAATTTTGAGAGAGGTAAGACATAAGATAGAAATATACTTTCCAATACAATCTGGTGTGTGTGAAATTCTCATTTCTAGTAGGCAATGCACCTTTTAATGCAGCTTGATAATGCTCCTCTCCATAGTCTTCACAGATGTATTGCTAAATTAAATTTTAGTTATTAAAACTATAAATAAATTGAGTTTTCAACAGTTGATAGAATCCAAATGAAATGACACTATTGTTGCCCATTTTCTCATGTATAACCTTAAAATCTTTTGTTCTAGAAAAGATCTTTTGATAAGTGGTTCACAAGTAGCTGGGTATAGTGGCATACTTAATATCAGTAGTAGGGAAGCTGAGACAGGAAGACCACAGGTCTTCTGAGGTTTCTGAGGACAGCCTCAGAAACTCAGCAACTTGGAAAGAGCCTGTTTCAAAATTTAAAAAAAAAAAATGTCTGGGGAGTGCAGCTCAGAGGTAGAAAACCCCTGAGTTCAATCCTCAGTACCTAAAAAAAAAAGTGGTTCATCAATATACGGTGACCATAATTTATAGATTATTATTACCTCCATGTCTGGTTCACATGCATTATCTAACATTTGTAAAATTACAAATATATCTGGGTTCAAATTTTCAAAGTGAATTTCATGAATAGTGTAATGTGCGTTTTTCATTTTTATTTTATAAGTTTTGATGATACAATTACTCAGGTAAATGTCTATCTTATAAAAACATGCTATGTTTAATTAAGTTTAATATTACAATTCCCCAAAGTGAATTTTAAATTAACTTCAAAGTTATAGAGCTCTGTCTTGCTTTGTAAGGAAATCATACAATTAAGACAGGCTTTCTAGCAAAAGAGTCTCTTGGTTTTATCATAGAAATATCTTGGGGTTAGTGACTTGGTTTGGAATTGCTATATAATTTAATTGCTCATGATCGCACATTGGAATGCTGAAGGCAAGAATGGTGCGAATCACACCTGCAATTACCAGGCCATGTTTTTATGTCCTTTGCAAAATTCATGTTATCTATGTACAAGTGGGCATTAGCAGAAACAAATAAGAAATGTGAAAAATTTCCATTAACTTCTTGTATTATTTGCAGTAGAAAAATCATAAATTAGTAATTCATTTCAAACTTAGACTGTCAATGGTAAAACAAACTAATGTTGTTAATGCAATTGTTAAATTCCTCTTATAAGTGTCTGTAATTGCATAAAACATAAATGGTACCTATTATATGCCAAAAAAGTATTTTGGCATTTATTCTAAGTATTTGTTGAAAACCAACTTGACACTGGGAGCCTATGTTAGGAAAGCCACATTGGTATTGTGAGTTAGAAACAAGTCTAAAGAGCTATTTTCTGAATAATAAAGTACATTGTGACTGTATAATGGTGGACATAGAATAAAAAAAAAGACATTTCCTTTCATTCCTCATGTGTGCTTTTTAATTACTCCAATTATATTCTAATGGTTCACGCTAATTCTGATTAATTCCTACCTATAGGATCTTCAAAAGATTGTGAAAAATCTAGCTCTTTTAAATTGCTGTTTTCTTGGCTTTAGTAAGCACCGGGAAACTAATAAAACAAGTTTATACATGTCAAACTTTAGATTAAAAGCAGATTGCTCCTTTAATGTGATAACATAGTTGAAGCAGAAGTCACCTCCATTATCATTGTCCCTGGCTTTTATTCTGCACTACACACCTAAGATAAGGAATTGCCTAGGCCTTCTTGCTCACAAGTGAGTCACACAGTTGAAAGTTTGTAATTTCCTGCATTGCTGTGTCCTTATAGGCACAATTAAAATTTATCAACAGAAAATATTGTACTTTTTCCTTTATTCACGGAAGTACTTGGTGCTATAGAGCTAATAGCTGATGTTTACAAATTATAGAAATCATAAGCAATGCTTTATTGAAAAATCTAAAAGACAGAAATATAATTTTAATATAATTTGGCACATAGCTTATTAATTAATGATATTTTCTTTTGAGATAAAAAATAAATTCAAAAATAATATGGGAGAAAACAATAATAATGAAGACAAAACCATTTTAAATATTATTGTTAAAAACAATATAAAGAAAAATCTGCCAATATTAGCTGGAAATAGGTGTGGTTCTATAATTTTTCTCATCTAATCACAAACACACACACACATACACACATGTGTTTTTAGGTATGTGTTTGCATATGTATCATATTTTATAATCTGAATATTGGAAGACAAAGATTATATAAAATTTAGACATATATATATATATATATATATATATATATACATATACATACATACATACATACACACACATATGGAGGGATCTTTAGAAATTCAAAGGTCTGCCGGTTGTGGTGGCGCATGGCGCACGGTTATAATCCCCAGGCTTGGGAGGCAGAGACAGGAGGATCGTGCAGGTTCGAAGCCAGCTGCGCTGGCTTAAGAGACCCTGTTTCCAAATAAAAATATAAAAAATAAGTCTGGGAGTGTAGCCCGAAGATAGAAGGGCTTCCAGAAACCCCAGTACCGCCTAAAAAATAAGAAAAAAAAAAGAAATTCAAAGGTCTATTTATATCCAAAGTAAATATTTACAAAACTCTGAAATGTTCAGCTTTATGCTGGATCCTATAGAAGATATAAATTATCTGTAAACTTTTATATGCAGGGATGATATCTTCTCATTGACAAAACCTTTCAAGACTGTGGCTAGCTGGGACTCACTGTTACCTCACTAAGATCTTAATGACACAAATAAGCAAAAGTGATGGAGATCTTCTGAAATCTGTGGAGAAACTGAAGGGGGTAGAGAGAAACAAGTCATGGCTCTCTTCATAGATTAAAATCAATTACAAAGAAAGGAAAGATAGTACTCTCGTAGATGTAGAACTTGAAGCTCTGGGACACAAGGAAAACGAGAACAACAACAACAAAAATTCAGTACATGGAATGAATGTGTGTAAAGAAGAGTAAACAGGAAGGAACCCAATAAACCAGCACAGAGGATCCGTAGTGCAGAGAATGGGGTTAGGAAATGAATTGCTGAGATTTTTGCTACTATTGAATCCAACTAATACATATATATTATTAATATGCACATCATATTAACATATAATACAAAATAAGTGTGCTTACACATTTATTTACATATATACAAACAGATATATACTTATTTAAGCACATGGGAGATAAAGGGCAATTATCTTTTCTGTTTTTACCTTTGACATTTTAAATTACCCACATTGTAACTGAGTTAGAATGGAAAATAAGGTGACCTAACTGAGGGGAGGGGAGGAGGGAAGAGGAAATATCTCTAAAGTACATGATGTACTTAAACATATCAAAGTCAGTCATTAAGCCAAGCACAGGCAGAATGGATGGGGAGGGAAAGGAGCAGAGATCAGGTAAGGGCTAATCGGGTGATGTGTGCATGTATGTCTCCATACGTCTTTTATCTCATTAAAACGTAGGACTACGGTGCACCAATAAAACATTTAATTAACCAATAAACGTTTAATTGATCATGCTGTTACTGAAATATTCAAAAATGCTGTTAAAAGAAAGAACTATACTCATAACTCTTTAAAACCATATCTCAGATTCTGATTGCAAGACATGGAGAACAACCTTTCTAGAGAAAAGATACATTTTCAAGCAAGAGATTTACATTTTTCATGTTAATCTTTAATATGCTTCATAATTATTTGCTGCAAGGTTAAAGACAATAAATTTACAATTTTATAATAATCTAATGATGATAAAATCACTGCTAGTAGTTTTTAAAGTTGAATGAACACTATAAAATTATTCTTATCAGCATAAAGCAAAGTTTTTTTGCATTGAAAATATTTACTTTGTTCTTAATATACTTATATGGGTGCATGTGAGAAAAGGTAATTTTTCAGATATTTATGCTAAAATAAAATTTCTACAGAAAAGTGCTTAAGTCATTAGATTAATTCATAAGAACACTGCATACTTGAAACTCTTGTCTTTTATTCTATTTATGTACTTATCTATTTAATTTGTTGTGGTACTGGAGATCAAACCCAGGAGAAGGGGAACTACTTCAGAGCTACACCCCTAGCCCTTTTATTCCTTATTTTGAAACAGAATCTTGCTAAGTTACCATGAATTGGCCTTGAAACTAGAATCCACCTGTCTTAGCCTTCCAAGTATTGGAATTACAATGATGTACCACCCTAACAAGTTGAAATTCCTGGCTTTTGAATTACAGTAATCATTGTTGTTTTCTTAGCTATTTTTAAATAATTCAAAAAGATTAAAATTTAGAATAGTTGAGAAAAACTTCTAAATGCATAATATAAATAATTATCAAATTATTTGAAATGGTAGAATGAACCTTATAAAACTGCTGATATATGATTATTATTTTACCTAGAGAAAAATGATAATTTCATATGGTTGAACTAAAAGATAGCATACCATAAAAAATTGTGCATGAAAAAAATAGGAAGTTAATCTCTAACTCAACATCATTTATGGAGTTATTGCAGTCATAGGTTTATACATATTTATTAGAGTAATAGAGAATGAATCAATTTAAGTATATATATATATATATATATATGTATGTATTTTATTTTTTTTTCTCCTCCTTCTTGAACAATGATTTATTGAGAGGTTTTTGAGGTTGAACCCAGAGCTCACTGTTGGAACCCTTGGGACAGGACCTGGAAAGTCCAGTTCTACTGGCAACCCAAAGGACCAAAACCACTCTAAGATCCACTACCATCTCTAGACGTTATCACCCAGCCTTGAAAAATATACATCTGCACCTTCAATATCTCTGCCTTTACTTTGTGTGTGAAAACAAGCATTTTTCTTTATTATGCTAATTTATAGTTGTATAAACATATGGGAACAAGATATTATGATTTATGAACACAACACAGAATAATTAAATCAAGGTAATTAACATATTCTCACCTCAACTACCAAACATTTTTTAGTGTGTGGTAGAACATTTGACATTTTCCTCTCTTACAAATTTTGAAATGTTCACTATTCTATTAGTAGCTGTATTTATCACACCGTTTAATACAGAAGCTACACATAGGTGTTTGTGGGCAGAGACATTTTATATATATATATACACACACAAACACACACACATATTTCTCCTGTCTGAGATCTTGTATTCTTCATCATTTCTTGATTCCTTTCCAAACCTCTGTGGGTTCTCTGCTTTGGTCTGGTTCCCCTATTTTCCCTCCTCTTCTGGCCAGGAACCTGCTTTCTCCACCATATTTACCATCTGGCCCTTGGTCTCTAGACCTTTCTCTTTTGCTATGAGTATCCAGGGACAGCTGGTACCACCCACAATGGACCTTTAGGGTTTGCACTCTCCTGTCTTGAACTCAGAACAAAGACAATGATTTCTTGCTCCTTCTGTACTCCTGAGCACTTCCCTGGAACTCCTGTGCCTGGAGCATCAAATAAAGGAGATTTCAGGCAGTATAATTGTCCAGAAGCTGGTAGTGTAGGCCAATTTGTCCTTTGCCCAAACTAAACTTCTGCAGCAAAATGGCAGTAGGGACCAAAATGCTTAGATACAGAAAGTGGTAGCAAAATTTTCCATATTTGTAGCCATCCAGGATAGTGGAAAAATATAAACCACTAAGTTTGTATCAATTGACTGAACCAAATGATTTTCTACTCAATTTGGCTACTTCATAAGAAGATATAAGTTTACTTTGAAAAGTTGTAACAGAAGTACAATGTTGGAAACCAGAAAGCAAAATGAAATAATGAAATCCAATTAGAATGATGTTAGACTTTATGATTTAATTAAAGAGGGAATCTCAAAGAACCAAAAATTATTTTCTATATGATGACTATTTGGAAGTCAATTAGACACAATTCATCCTCCCAATACCCCCACCATACTTCTCCACCAGTTTTTCTTTCATATTAGTCAATGACGGTAATGATGGTATCACCCATATATTTACTCAGATCAAAAAGTCATTCCTATTGCTAACCCAATCCAACCACAAGTCTTGAAGGCTCTCTAGCTCCAAGATACATTATAAAATAGCCACATTAATTCCATCTCACTTGATAATACACTCTGTAGGAAGAAAGTAAGTGCCTTTTAACTGTTTTTAAAATGTAAAATAAATAACAGTATGCCCCTTTTAAGCCCTATAATTGCTTCCTCTTGTAATTAGAATTAAATGCAAACTCATACTGTGACCTATAAAAAGTAGTCTATGATCTTGCCCCGGGCTCCTTTATGAACCTATCTCCTTCCACTCCTTTTGTTTATTAGTCTATGAACTGTTTTCTGTTTGCTTTGTGACTATGACTAGCTTGTTGCTCAAGAACACCTACACAGTGCCTGCTTCAATAAATATTTTATAAAATCTAGTATCAGAAGCCCAAGACATTGTTCCCGACAACTCATAAATTATTTGGGCAGAGTTCTATCATATTTTATGGCTGCAGAAGTATAAGCAAAGGTCTTCAGAGAAATCATACTGGGATGATCAAAGAAAAGTTTTTTTTTTTTTTAATAAAGCAAGAATTGTTCTAATTAGAATTTGAAACATAAAGACTATACATGCTTGTTGTCTTAAAATCAAGTGTAATTACTTAAGTGAAGAAGCAAATAGATATTTACAACAGAGCCATTAAAATTAAATTAGCCAACTTTTCAACTGATTCTCTATATTAATTTTGTCCAATGCAGATAAAGAATGAGACCTTAATGTTTACCAGCTATTCACTATTCTTAAGGGTTTGATTCAACTATATAAAAACAGCAATCCAGGTAGAAAATTGGTAAATGGATCCAAAACTCAAATTTTATCCAGGAAAATCATCTTATAATAATTTGCAAGGATAGAACATTTCTGAAAAATACATATGTCTGCACAAGGCAAAACTGACAAAAATATAAACACATACACGCATATCATCATCATCATCATCATCATCATCATCTAGAATTTAAGTGTTAAAATTACAAAGTAAAATAAATGATAAAAATAATTTCAAAATAAACATGTATAAATTTAAGCAGCAGAAATATCAAATATTGTGGGATATTAAACATAATTGTCAAAATAATATAGACTGCTGTGGATGTTCATTTTTATGAGGCACATTCTTTATAGTAGGCCAGCTATTAGACTGAATCTTTATGAAATAACTTAAATAATATGTTTATTACTATATATGTAATAAATGTTTATATTTGAATCATGGTTTTCCAGATTTGGAACTATGCAGGCTCAATCCATCTCACCGTAACTAATATCTTGAACTGAGGACTTCAGCTGCCTTGCTCTGAAAATCATTAACAGCTTTTGGAAGAAAAGTATCTTTTACAAACATGGCATCTGCTCAGGAAGGAATAAAATCCATATTGCACTTTAAAGTTATCAGATGCAGCTGGCATGGTGGTGCATGCCTGTAATCCTAGCACTTGGGAGGCTGAGACAGGAGTTCCTCAAGTTTAAGGCCAGAGTCTGGCAATTTAGCAAGACCCTGCTTCAAAGTAAAAAATAAATAAAAGGGCTGGTGGTACAACTCAGTGGTATAATGCTTCTGGGTTCAATTCTCAGTACTACAAATGATGATGATGATGATGATGATGATGACGATGATTATGATGATAACAACAACAACAACAACAACAAAAACAACAACAATGGATCAGATGGTACTATGACGTCCAGATATAGAATGGAGCATTTTCCTACTCTAGTTGATGTCCTTCTCTTTGGAGATTTTAATTCAAGCTTCTTAGGTGGGAACGAAATTGGTATATTTAGAGGAAAGTGAAATTTGCCTCTCTGTAGAATGGTGAGTCAGTGATTGACAGTAGGTGGAAGTCTAGAAAAATACTTTTATAGTTGAAGCAATAAGTGAGAAGTTAATGAAGCTCTGCTGGCCTTTAAATACATTTTTCTCTTGAGTTTTTGTTTAGATTTAATATTTTTGTTGCCATATGTGGATACTGTCAAACATGGTTTTATGTTATCTTCCAAGATTTTTCTGATCGATATCTGCTCCTTTTAAATGAAACAGAAATTATCCATATGAATCTTTTTAATTTAATTTTATTTATATGTGGAGCATACTGAAAATGGTATACATTTAGACTGTAGTTGGTGCCCTTTCTCTCCTCCACTGGTTCCCCTTCCCTCCTCCCCATAATGAGTGTCCAGGTAAACCATGCTATATTCATACGTTTACACATATTCAAATGTAGCTCCTCTATTAATCAACCTCGGCCTTCTTCCTCTCCTATCCTTCCATTCTAGCTTTACTGAGATTTCCCTCCATTATCTGGAGTCCCTCTGGTATCCCCAATACTCTCTAGTTTGGGCATGTTAGAGAGAACATATGTCCTTTCTCTTTCTGTGCTTGGCTGATCTCACTTAACATAAAATTCTCCAGATCTTTCCATCTTCTTGGCAATGCCATGATTTTGTTCTTCTTTATAGCTGAATAGACTTCCACTGTGTGTATTTCCCATAATTTTGCAATCCATTCACCTGTTTATGGAGACCTAGGTTCGTTCCATATTTTAGCTATTACAAATTGTGCTGCTATGAACATGGGTATGCATATGTTACTATAATTCTCTGATTTCAACCCGTTTGGAAAGATACCCAGGAGTGGTATAGCTGAATCATATGGTGAATCTATTCCCAGTTTTCTAAGGAATATCCACACTGAACTTCATAGAGGCAGAACTACTTTGCACTCCCACCAAAAGTGTAAAAGAGTTCCTCTTTCCCCACATCTTTACCAGTATTTGTTGTTATTTCATTTCTTTATGCTTGCCACTTTGAGTGGGGTTAGATGGAATCTCAGTGTAGTTTTGATTTGCATCTCCCTGATGGCTAATGATGTTGAACATTTTTTCATGTATTTATTTGCCATTTGTATCTCTTCTTTCTCAAGTGTGTATTCAGTTCAGTTGCCCATTTCTTAATTGGGTTATATGTTTTGCTAGTGTAGAGTCTTTTGAGTTCCTTGTATATGCTGGATATTAGCCCTCTATCAGAGTGGTGGGTGGTAAAAATCTTCTCCCATTCTGTAGGTTTTCTCTTTAGGTTCTTGGTTGTTTCCTTTGATGAGAAGAAACTTTTTAGTTTGATGCCGTTCCACTTATTAATTCTTGCTTTAATTTCCTGTTCTTTGAAGGTTTTGTTGAGATAGTTATTGCCTGTGCTTATATGTTGGAGTATTGAGCCTATGCCCTCTCTAATAACTTCATAGTCTCTGGTCTAATTTCTAAGTTTTTGATCCATCTCAAGTTGATTCCTGTGCATGGTAAGAAGTAAGGCTTTAATTGCATCTTTCTACAAATGGATAGCCAGTTCTCCCAGCACCATTTGTTGAAAAGTCTGTCTTTTCTTCAGCGGATGAGTTTGGCCCCTTTGTCAAAGATACTGACCAGTGGAACAGAATAGAAGATACAGAAACAAACCCACACACCCATATGTATCATTTCACTTAGATAACACAGTGGAGACAAGCCTCGTTGAGTATGCTAAGTGTGAATAAAAAACATGCAACTAGCTTTTAAATCTAGAAAATAAAAGCCATCTGTAATCATCTTCCATTGTTCTTAATACCATGTATTTTGTAGCTCAGCAACTGAGTTGTTCGTTGATGAAAGAAGACCCAATTTATTCCTTTTCTATGATACTTATATGCTGTTAGTTTAAGTTGTATATTTAAAATATATTGAATGATTGAATACATGATACTTAAGATATTATTTGGTCTCATGGTTTATGTCTTTTTCTCTATATCTTTTTATTTTTGAATCAAAATTTCCCTTTTTTCTGTACTAATGCCACAAATTCATCACATTCGCTATAGTTAAATCCCAATTTTCTTCACCTTTTTTAGGTCTACTGCATCAGCCTATAGACTTGATTCTTGCCCTGATACTCATAAAAATGTTTTATAATGTCATTTTCTCTAAGGCAATACCAAAATTCCCTGGCACAGTATATAATGTCTCCACAATTTTAACTTGATTTTTAATCAGTCCTTTACATGAATCCTATGATCCATTCCTTCAAAAGATCTATCACAATATACCATATTAGAATAGTATTATATGTAAGATCTCACAGCCTGAAACCAGATTGCCTGATGACAAATATATTAACTTGGTGTCTCCAATCTTCCCAATTATCCTATAATAGTGATTGCACATTTTATAGTATTTTACCACTTTGTAGAATTATGATCTGACAGTCTATCTCTACCACTTCTAAAGTGTATTTTGGACTGCAGAGGTCAACTAACTATTTTAGTAACCCTAGTGCCTAGCATACTGTTATAATACAGTGTCGGGGCCCACTCGGCTGGACCGAGATGGCACCCAGGGTTGTTGTCAGCGTGGATTCAAGATGGCACCTAGGCTTGCAGCCAAGTCATGAGACTCACAAGATGGACGTTTCCTTGAGCATGCGCAGTGTGCCATGCTACGTGCCTGCAGAATGATCAGTGATGCAGCACCTCGTGCTACCACCAGCCTGCCTATTAGAAAGTCAGAAGTGTGCATGCCCTAGCTGTGGAAAGCTTGGGGTTGGTAGGGAATAGAGGAAGGGATTTTGATGCTAATATATATTGTGCTTGCTGTACGCATAAAAGAAGGAAGAAGAAGAGACATATTATTGAGACATATTAAGGATCCATTAAAGAAGAATTCATATTTCAGCTGAAGAGGTGTCTGTGTCATTCTCTAAGCCCCTGCGGGTCGGAGTCTTAGGGGGCGATAATACAGGGCAGTTTTCAATAAATATCTGTTGGACTGACAGGCAAATTAATGTAAAAAAATCACATTACTTGAGATATATCATTAGATAATAAAAAACCCAGCTCCAACATATAGCTGAGACATTCTCATATTTTATTAGAGTATATAATTATATTTATTGAATTTTTTCTAATAGTGTTATAAATGTATAGATCATATTAACATATTTATTGAATATATTTAATATATTTTCTTTATGATTTTTAAACTATCTTCAAGAGTTTCTTCTCTATAGTCCAATAAAAATCTGTTCAATATTACATTTAAACTTGCATAGTTTCAAATGACTTATCTTGGTGGACTACTGGCTAAATTTTTTTTTTTAAATGACAATATTCCTAAGTATTTGTGACATAGGCTTTCATATTCAAGAATACTGTCCTCTCCTCCCTGAGATGACTTTTCTAGCATTTCTCTCAGTACCCATCATCTTCCCTCTTTTTCTCCAAATGTTTCCTTCTTCTTCCTATATTGTCTGCCACTCTTTTTAGAACTATATATTCAATGATAGTAGGTTTTCTATAATTTAATTAAAATATTATATTTAGTATTCTTTAAGTTTGAGGAACAAAACGTGGAATATTTTGAAGCATGCTTTCCCTCCCAATTACCTATAATTGGTTTTCAGTTCTCAAAAATCAGTGGCCACAAAACAGTAATTATTTCTTTCTTTCGTTTTTCTGTGGTACTGGGGATTGAACCCAGAGACATTCTGTTCTGAGCTGCGCCACTGACCATATTTTATTTCTATTTTGAAACAGAGTCTCGCTAGGTTAATGAGAGTCTCACTACTTGCTGAAGTCTTCAAACCTGGTCACAAGTACTGGGCTTACAAGTGTTCATCACCATGGCTGGCTTATTCTTTCTTAAAGTTACACCAAATTCATAAAATATATTTTTTAATTTTTTATTTACTTAAATGAGACATTTATACAGAAATACACTGTCCCTGAGTTGAGGATGCATCTTAGTGGTAGGCCACTTTTCTAACTTGTGCAAAGTCCTGCCTGGGTTCATCCCCCATTACCAAAAATAAGTAAGTAAACAAACAAACAGTCACATCTATCCATATTCTGTATGCTTAATAATAGACTTATATACTGGAATAGTATTTTTATATTGCATAGTTTACAGGGAGAGTGCTGAGTTGAAGGCAGATTTCTAAAGACTTAGAAAAAATTATTAAATCAAAATTCTCATCTCGCCGGGCGTGGTAGCGCACGCTTGTCATCCCCGCGCTTGGGAGGCGGAGACAGGAGGACCGCACAGGCTCGAAGCCAGCCGCGCGCGCTGGCTTAGGAGACCCTGTTTCCAAAAATAAAATAGGTCTGGGAGTGTAGCCCAGAGGTAGAAGGGCTTCCAGGAACCCCAGTACCACCAAAAAAAATCTCGTCTCAATTAGAAATACTTTTTAATAAACCAATTCAAAACCATCAGTACATTTTGTGGGCTAATATACAATATTAAGATAAGAACATATATATATATGATATAAAATAGAGGATATAAATTAGAGAACCAAAATTAGATTTTCTAAGTCACCCTACACTCCCTTCACAAAGGAACACTTCAAAACTTGTAGAGAATTTTTATTACAGTGTTTGCCTTACCAATTTTTTTTTTTTTTTGGTGGTACTGGGGGTGGAACCCAGCGGCTTTCTACCTCCGGGCTATACTCCCAGACCCATTTTATATTTTATATATATATATATATATTGTGGTACTGGGGTTCCTGGAAGCCCTTCTACCTCCGGGCTACACTCCCAGACCTATTTTTACATTTTCATTTTTTGGAAACAGGGTCTCCTAAGCCAGCACGCGCGGCTGGCTTCGAACCTGCGCGATCCTCCTGTCTCCACCTCCCAAGCGCGGGGATTACAAGCGTGCGCCACCATGCCCGGCTATCCAAAAACATTTTTAAAAAATAAAATAAATTATATACTCTCAGATTTTACTTAAATAAATTTTAAAGGTGCTAGTGAGAATGGCCCATCCATGGACTTGTACAATAAAGTACATTGGGCTTTGATCAAAAATGCCCGATCTAGGTTAACTTCTCATCATCAGTATCATCAGTATTCACCAAGAAGCAACTGCTTGTTTCCTGTCAAGTAGCATACATGGTGATGTGCCCTGACACAACTGTAAGAAAGACTTGAACGGACATCTGAGAAGCCATAGCTTAGCACGAGGACATTATTCTTTATACTCAGTCACAGATCTGATTATTTAATTTTTACTTAAAATTGAAATATTACTTAATTATGAGTGCCATAATTAAGATCACATAATATTTTAGTAGCATCAGGTATCTCTGGAGAAACTGAGAAAATGAAAATTATCACAAGCATAAAGTCAAGAGAGAGAAGATAAACACTGTATAACAAGCAAGGAGGTATTGGTTCAGAATTACTGCACCTTTAATCTAGCAAAAGATACTTGAGTTGACTCCTGTTCATTGGGAAACTTTTTTCTGGTAGTAATTTGACTAGTGCCAATGGATCAGGAGATTAGAAGACACCATTTAATGTGTGCTTTTTAAAGGGAATTTCCTCCCCAAAGTAGTACTTTGACATCAAATAAAACATTCGAATACTGGGTCATTCAGACTTTACTGCAGAAGAGTTTAGAACACAGAGTCATATCTATGCCCATGTAATACATCTTTATAAAATGGCATCCCCAAGCAGTAAGTATAGGACAGTATTTTACTACTTCAAATCTTATTTCAAAGTGTATAAGGGAAATATAACTTAAATAAGCATGTTTTCCTTCCTAAACCAAGGATATAGGTTTCAATCACAAATACTCCTTACAATTGTATTTAAAGAAGTATATTGTTGTGATAACGTCAACTAACAGGTTTGGCTGCTATTATTTAGTCAGCACTAGACCTAGTAAGCACAGATCCACATGACTTTAGGTTTACTCTGTGTGTGTGTGCATGCATGTGTGTGTGTCCATGCATGTGTGTGTGTGAAAGAGAGAGAGAGAGAGAGAAAGAGAGAGAGAGAGAGAGAGAGAGAGAGAGAGATAGAGAGAGAGAGAGAATATATTTGAATACATCCAAAAGAGAAGGTACTAAGAGATGCTGAAGATACAAGGAGTAGATCTTCAAATAAAAAAATCACCAGATTAAATACACACACATTTTAGTATTATGCTTATGAAGTTAGACATACATTTTAATAATTGCTTTTAATGATTATTCATGAATGAATTATTAATTAACTCTCTAGACTAAAAATACCCATCATGCTTGCTAAATAACATCCTCTCAAATGAAAAATATATATATATATGAAAAGGCTAAGGCATTTCACATCATTAACACTGCTGTAAAGTCTCAGTATTTGATTTTGTTATAATTAGTGCTCAGTTTGTTAGAACATTTCCACATCACAAATTACAACATTCAGGTTCATGGATGGGTATAATGTACACAGAGAAAATACTGTCAGTGAATTATTTTGCAGTGAACCAGATAATAGAATTTTATGTGTACCTACGTATGGTTTTGCATGGAAATCTATGCAAATATCAGGGAGGGGAAAGGTTTTTCTTTTCAATCCCTCTTGAGAACACTAATTGTTCTGAAAATATGGGCCTTTGTTAAGATGCACTGAGTTAGCATTATACAATTCCCTTAGCTTGTTGAGAAAATAGATTCCCAAATGACCAGAAATGCTACATTTTTTTCTGATCTACGTGAAAAATAAATGTAGTGATGCTAGAACATGTTAAATGCAGGTCAATATATTTAAATGTTAATAATGTGATGTCAAGTGAACAATACAAAAAAATCATTCAAATCCACTTGGAAATAAAGTCTGTATATACTGCCTACAGTTTTTCTGTTACAAATTTATTCTTCTTGAGAGTAAATAACTTATAATGTATATATTAATTATAGTGCTTTATTAGTTTTTCTAACAAATTTCATTAGGTAGAGGGAAATCCAGTTCCCAGATTCACTTTATTCATGAACCTACACTATACAAAATATTTCTTTATTGGATAACAACATGAAGCACAGAATTTTTTAAACTATGAACTCAAATAAATGCAATATAAGCCTCTTGGAGGTTGTAATGTAAAATATATATGCTGGAAAATGAAGTCTCAGTGACACTTTTAATGGTGTCCTTTAAATATGTTGGAATGGTGGGAATAATTTTATCAGGGAAGGAGCAAAAGAATGAATTCTCTGGATGTGTAGCTGGAGGGCCACAGGGAAGCTGAGTCTATTTCAGCATAGCAGGGTTCAATTCTTCTTTTCCATCTCTAAGAATCACACTCTTAGAGATGGATGGATCCCAGAGATCAGCACTCTCACAGGTAATAACATATGAACGAGAGCTGAATATGGTGGTGCACTCTTGTAATCCCAGCATTTTGGAAGGCTGAAACAGGAGGATTGTGGTTCTCGGACAGCTTCAGATACTTAGTGAGGCCCTTTGCAACTCAGTGCGACCCTGTTTCAAAAATAAAGAAAAAAAATAATAGGGCTGTGGTGTAGCTCAGAGTTCACAGGGTTCCATCCCCAGTACCACAAAGAAAGAAAGAAAGAAAGAAAGAAAGAAAGAAAGAAAGAAAGAAAGAAAGAAAGAGAAAGGAGGGAAAAAATATATATATACACATACATGAACGCCTCAAGAAGATGTTAGACATGTTTAGACATGTGTTCATCTGCTTTTTCAGGAACTTGTGGAAAAAATTTATAGCCTCTTGCAATTGCGATACATTTTTAAAAATTATATTGGGTGAGTTGCCAATAAAAATACTTTTACTGTAATTCTTTGTCATCATACAAAAAATGCATAAATGTAAAGTATGAAAAAGATTACCAAAATTCTACTACAAAGAGATTTTCACTACCTATACATATCTGCACAATTTTCCCCCCAGGAATATTGCTGAAAATCTTCAACTAGTATCTTCACTAATTATTTTAACAAAAGTTTCTTGAAAGAAACTTTTTCAGTAAAAGTAGTAGAGCTAGTTAGTTCCTATAACTATATAGTATTAAAATGTATAATATCTGCATTTATTTAAACACTTATATGAAGATGAGACTTTGGTCGTCCCCAAACTTTCATCATAACCAGCAATTTAAACTTTCTCGTATACATACTTTCATATAAGAAACTAAAATTTCAGTGCATAAGTACACAGAGGTGATGAGTCAAAGGAACAATTAATACTTTTTTAAAGTTCTGGTGATTAGACCCAAAGGGCATTTTATATCTGAGATAAACTTAAACCCTTTTAACATTTTATTTATAATGTTTTTTGAAAGAATCTTGCTGGTTATCTAAGTATCATTACAATGCTGAGGCTGTCTTCAAACCTGTGATACTCCTGTCTCAGCCTCCCATGTCCTGGGATTATAGGCATATGCCACCACACGTGGCTCATAACAAAATCTTTGAAAAAAACAGATAATGTTACTCTGCCTCCCCAAACATATAAATTATGACTCTTACTGTAAATTAATAGGCATCTAAATCTTTACTCTTAGTCCTCAAAAGAATCATTAAGACTTTAACAATATATCAAATGAATCTGTTAAAATTAATTCCATGTTTTAAAAAATAAATTATTTTTCTTTTATCTATTTACAATGAGGAATAAAGACTGAGTAGTGTATTTTCATATACTACTCTATTCTATCCTTGTTTTTTTTTTTTTTTTTTTTTTGTAGTACTGGGGTTCCTGGAAGCCCTTCTACTTCTGGACTACACTCCCAGACCTATTTTTTTTTTTATATTTTTATTTGGAAACAAAGTCTCTTAAACCAGCGAGGCTGGCTTCGAACCTGCCTGATCCTCCTGTCTCCGCCTCCCAAGCGCAGGAATTACAAGTGTGCGCCACTACCCCCGGCTCTATCCTTGTTTTTGAACCAATTAAAAAGTCTTTATGAATCTTCCTAAAACATAGATATCCACTTCTATTTTTCAGCTATGTGCACAACTTTAGTCTTCTGTCTACTCTTGATCAGTTATACACTTCTTATTTCTATAGGTGTTTTTTTTTTGTTTTTGTTTTTGTTTTTTTGGTGGTACTGGGGTTCCTGGAAGCCCTTCTACCTCCAGGCTAGGATCTCAGACCTATTTTTACATTTTTATTTGGAAACAGGGTCTCCTAAGCCAGTGCGCGCAGCTGGTTTCGAACCTGCGCGATCCTCCTGTCTCTGCCTCCCAAGCGCGGGGATTACAAGCATGCACCACCATGCCCGGCTCTATAGGTGTTTTTATATGCTTGCCTTTTATAATTATTTGTTTATATAGTCTTAATATTTGTTTATATAGTGGCTTAGAAGAAGGTTTTCAAATAGTGAATTTTAAATAACTTTGTGAAGATGATATTTGCTTCAATAAACAAGGTAAAATTTAGGATTTGATATGCCCTTTCTGCATCTCCATACAAATCAGTGTATCTATTTAATCCTTTAATGGACCAGTGTTCTTCTCCAAACTGTAGTGATATCTTAGAGTAGGTAGATTTCTTTCCTTTTATGAATGAATACTTGAAATTTTATCACTCTGCAACATCCTTCAGTATGAAGTATTTGATATTGAGGAATATCAGTATTCCCCTTAAACAGGAACACAGAGACTCCTCTTTGGCAAGTTAGCCATCCATCCTCCATTCTCTAGAGGAAGAATTTTTTTTTTCCATTCAAAACTAAAGAAGTTTAGCTATTCCCCTGTGGTCTCATAATCATGTTTGGATCAAAGTATAAATCATTTATTTTACTGCACAAAAATATTTTTATATGCAAAATGAATCAAATTGCCAAATTGCACAAGAGGTTTTCCAAAGACAATGCGATATTTGTACTCTATTGCCTACAAAATACCCACTCATGCACTGTCATGCTTAAAATATAAATATATAAAACACAAATAAAATGCTGTAAACATAAGGAGGATGCAGGTCACGTTTTCACCCCCAAAGCAAACATATCTACATTTTGTTGGTTGTTGGTTATTAATATTTCATTAATTTTCAAGCTACTGTGAAATCCCCTTGAGATATCATTAATAAAATACTATCTAAATCAGCAAGATTAGTCAAAATAGCCAAACTACAGAGCTCATGTAATTACCTAAGATTGTTAAGAGTGCTGAGCACTTGCTTTAATTTAAAGAACTGACTAATCCGATGCTTTGATGATCACAAATGGTCTTTAGCTCTCTCCGTTTTGTTGGTAATTTTAATTATTTCTCATGCTTTCCTCACTGAGATACATTTCTTTATTTGCCCTTTTTGAATATTAATGAGTGTCTTTTAGGGAGAAAGGAGCATACACACACTTCTGAGATAAATTTAAGAAATGGACAAATACACAATAAGTACTTGCATTCCCATCAGCCTTTTCTCCTTGCTTTCCCCAGTGACATATAAAAATTTCCATCAAGTAGTCTACAAATTAGTAGCAATACATTTTGCCAAAATATTCAAATTTTTTGAAACTCTCAAATCCCCTACCCACTTTATGAAGACCAATTTTGCTGATTCTGAGTAATTCCTTGCATACACAAGTAGGCCATTTTAGATTTAGGTGTAGAAGCAATTCTTAATTTTGTTCTAACTCTGTCTCTCATATGGTCATGCACCTGTTACACTGTATCCAAGTAAAGAATGGCAAAGCAAAGAAAATCCAGGAAGCATACTTTCCTTATTTTCAGATGTCTAGAATGGAGCTTCGTTTGCTTGACATTTTTACCAGATGGCATAGAGCAACTGAAGTTCATCTTTTTCAGTTAATTGATTCTTTCCCCTCATAAACATTTTTTGGATAAATCTCAAAGTTTATTTATTGCTTTTGTTATCACTAGGAATGGAACCTAATTAAAAGTTGATAAAATTGATTATGAATGCTGTTTCTCCTTTCAGCTCTTTCTCACTTTATTCTACCACCCAAATATTCCATTGTAGTTTTTTTTTTTTAGAAACACATCCAATTATATCTCTTTTCTTATTAAAATTTCTTCTTCCTGTTCCAGGGACATTGCTGCTTTTCCACATATAAAAATATGACTATTACTAAACAATCATGCTCTATAAAAATGCAAAATCTAATGCTATACTTTTAAGTATAGATTATAAATGCTTGAAGTTACACACTAGCTACTCATAAATATTCATTATTTTGAAGTCATGAAACAATGGGTAATATTGTATTTGTATTATCTTTTTATGAATTTACTATATATATGACAATAAGACTCCCTATTCTTGTTAATGGTTAGGTATTATATTAATATTCAGAGTGAATATGTTTAAGTTCTGAGGGTTGCAATTTCATCAGTGGATAAATCCATTTCAATGAGTTTACTGGGTGGTATCCTAGGTGGGTGGGGTATGGATGGAGAGGGTAGGTCCCTTGGGGTGTGGGATTAGGGACTCTGCTTTTGTCTTTGAATCCCCTTGTAGACCTTCTTGGTTCTGGCCTCTATGAAATGAGAGCAAAGCCCTTGTTCTCCCTTTCTCTGCTTCCTGTGCCCAAACCTGAGTTCCACAGATCCTAGCCTCATATAGACTCACCTTCTACACCTTCCAAAACTGTGAAAAAATAAATTTGCCTTCCTCTAAATCATGCGGTCAATTGTTTTGAATAACTTGAGTGAGAATTTCAACCTAGACAATACTTATTAAAACAAATATCCCCAGTACCACCAAAATATTAAAATAAAATAAAATAAAATAAAATAACCAATAAATGCAAAGGTAGGTTGGGTGGTCTTTCTAAAGGATAAAGGCTTTGTTCTCAAGGAACATGCACTCTTCCTCTGTGACCACTGTGTTGGTGCGCATGGGGAGCCCAAGCTTAAGCTTGAATAAAAATTCCTTCTACTTTTGCATTGGAAAAAAAAATGACATTTTCAAAGACAAATTCAAACCTTCCAATGGTTCTATAAAATCCAAATTTCTGTTAATTTTTAAAATCTAAGGACAGTTCCCATTTAGTGTCAGGAACAGATCAAAAGCTGTCACTCTGGTTATTACAATGACTCCTTGTTTTGAAGGCTTTGATCAATGAACTAAAAATAAAAAAAATAAAATAATATAAAATTTAGGAAGGAGCAATAATTTTGTCATTAATTACAGGTGATGTGTTGATATCACAGAAAATAGTGTCAGTTGAAAACTAATAAAATGTAACTGATTTCAGCACATTGATGGCATTTATTAAAAAGTGCACAAATCCAAAGGATTCTTATATCAAAGAATCTAACTCAAAAATTCCATTAATAATAGATGTGTTTAGTTTCAATAAGAAAAGGAAAATAATAAATAGATAATGAGTACTTTAATAAGTGGCATTGAAAAAATGGTTCTCCAATTGAAAAGGTATATCCCTGTTCATATAAAATATAAAATAAGAGAAATTAATTTTCTATTTTAATTTTGTTCTTGATGCTGAGAAATGAACTCAGGGACATTCTACCTCTGTGCTACACCCTCAGCCCCATTTTATTTTATTTTACTTTTTGGTAACCTTACTTAGTTGCTGAGGCTAGCCCTGAACCTGTGACCTTCCTATCTCAACTAGTATTATAAGCATATGCAACCATGTCCAGCTCTATTTTACTTTTTAAAGTTTTATTTGTTATTTGTTGTTAAATAATCCACTAATTGAAGTTTGCATGATAAATGTTTATTCTTTTGTGGAGATAAAATTTGAATTCCATTGAGTAGCCAGAAGAGGCAATGTGTTCCATTATAGTTGATTGTAGTGCTTTGCTAATATCAAAACAGACAGAGGAAATTATTTTTATCAGGTATAAAGTATTTCAGTCACACAAATTATTCTAAAGCAATTTGCTAGAAACTATGCTGTCAGAGAGCTTTCTATATGCCTTGACATTTCAAATTTGAAGGTTTACTCAAGAATAATTTGGTAGTTTTATCACTTCCCTCCTTATACCTCAAACATTTTCATTATATCTCAATATAGGAGCCAATGGTTCAGTTTAGAGCTATAAAATTATTTATTTTTAAATTGTTTTATTCTTTCATGTATGGTAGTCATACATCTTAATGGAGTACAAGATAGTAGAGGCATACATGCACACATCACTCGTTTGGCCCTTCCCCAGTTCCCACCCCATTCCCTCCCTCCGCCCTCCTTCTTATGTGTGGCTAGTGATTGACTTTGATAAGTTTATCAATGTACATCATGTACATTAGTGAGTTTCTCTCTTCTCCCCTCCAATCCTGCTCAGTTAGGTCACGTTCTTTGCTCATCTATGGTTTCTCCTTCCTTGTTTAGTTTCTCTTATGACCCTTTTTCTCCCTAGCTTCTGTATATTAGGGAGAGTATCTGATTTGTTACTTTTTGTTACTGACTAATCTCGTTTAGCATAATGTTCTCTAGTTCCATCCATTTCTCTGCAAATGACGGAATTTTGTTATTTTTTATGGCTGAGTAAAATTCCATTTTCTACATATCCCATAGTTTTGTGATTCATTCATCGTGTGTGTGTGTGTGTGTGTGTGTGTGTGTGTGTGTGTGTGTGTGTTGCTGGGGATTGAACCCAAAGGCATTCTACCTCTGAGCTACACCCCCAACTCAATATTGTTTTTATTCTTTATTTTGAAACAGGGTCTTACTAAGTGAGGCCTGCAGAGTACCTCACTAAGTAGCTGACTCTTGTTGGGAACCAAGATCCTTCTGTCTCAGCCCTCCAAATATTGGGATTACTACAATGTACCACCATGCCCAGCTTTCCATTCATCTGTTGACAGACATTTTGGCTGGCTCTATAGTTTAGCAATTGTAAATTGCATGGTTATGAACATAAATATACATGAATTAGTTTGGTCGTTTGGTGTCTGTTCTTTTGGGTATATACCCAGAAGTGGTATTGCTGGATCATATGGTAGGCTCACTCTCATTCTTCTGAGGATCCTCCATACTTTTTCCATAGTGGTTGCATTAATTAACAATCCAACCAAAAATATATTAGAGTTCCTACTTCTCAACATCTTCACCAGAATTTGTTGTTGTTTGTGTTTTTAGTGATTGACATTCTAATTGGAATTAGGTGAAATATCAGGATAGTTTTGATTTGTATCTCTCTGATTGCTAATGATGTTGAACATTTTTTCATACATTTATTGCCCATTTAAATTGCTTCTTTTGTGAAGTGTCTATTTATTTATAATTTTTGATATACTGGGGAATGACTCCAGGGGCCTTCTACCTCTGAACAACACTCCCAGCCTTTTATGTTTTTCTTATTTTGAAACAGGGCCTCTCTAGGGTTGCTGAGATTGTCCTCAAACCTGAAATCCTCCTGTCTCAGCCTGCAAAGTACTGGAATTATAGGTGTGTTGCCACCATGCTCAGCTAAAATCTCAATTTTAGGTGAAAAAAAAGTAGTATTAGAAGAAACTACATGATTATGAGACATCAATAATTGTTGAATGGGGAAAGTCAATTGTCAAAAATAACATAAGAAATAAGAATTAATAAAAATAAGAATTAATGTTCATGTGCTTAACAGACATTCTTCTGAGCCCTTATACATCCTTTAATTTATGTGTACCCTCTAGCCCTCTAAAAGAAAATAACTAATATATGAAGAGAATGTAGGGAATAATAACATGAAGTCATGGTTAGTGAATGCTGAGATGAACATCTTAACCCAAACTCTCTGGGTCAAGAATCTCTGTGCAAAAATCTCTCTGACAGACACAAATGAAAATAACATCACATATTCCCAGAAAACAAACATAAAACAGACGAATTCAAACTAAGGAAAGTAATTGAAATATACTATATGTGAAAGACAAGAGATAAATAATCTCAAGGAAGACATAATTTAGTCATTTTCGAAAGACGAAGAATACCATGTAGAACAGGCCAAATATATACATAAACTATGGGATGTAAGAAACAGACGAGAAATGGTAACCGATTAAAATTATGTTTAGCCCCACCAGTAAGCAAATACGAATTTAAATTAAATTATGCTGTTTTAGCATGTTTTTAATTAGTAAATGTTAAAATGATTGTCATTGTCATTTTGTCCCGGATATGGCAACACAGGCACTCTTATGGTCTGTGTCAGGAGTATACATTACAAAACATTTTGTGAGGAAAAATGCAATATGTACTCAAGTTCAAATTATGCATAGCCCTTTCATAGTAAGATTTCCCTGTTAAGAATTTGGCCTAATTAAATAAAAGGCAAAATGTAGTTGACAATTGAACTTTTCAGTAGTCATACTTGTAATAGCAAAAAATTAGAAACTAGTTAAGTCTACATCTGTAAAGGTTTGGAGCATATCAGAACACATTGTAAAAATAAAACATCATTACATAATACACAAGAGGAACATATGGATTTATAAGCAGTAATATGTAAAGATGTCCATCACATACTAATAAGCAAAATTTATGTTACACAGTTCTATGGTTTGACTGGTTCTATTCATAGGCATGTCTATAAAGAGGGAATAATAATAATAAACATTGTCCTAGAGAAATGTATGAAGTGTTAATGCAGCAGAATTATCATATTAGTAAAAATATATCATAACTAAAATTTTAGTCAAGCTGCAAGGTTGAGAATCTTAAGTTCCTAAAATTGTCCAATACAGCTACTTAGCTCCATTTCAGGACCTAGAATTAACATTTAGATACCAGTTCCAATAACTAAAGAGAGTGGCAGAAGAAATAGGACTAACATCACATAAATATTTATGCAATGTATCATTATTTCTCTCAAAACCACATCTATTACCTCTTCCTTGATATGTGTGTTGTTTCTAAGGACTGCTAATCATATCTCTTCCTCCTACTCCCACTCAGGAAAATACAACTCTTTCAAAAGTCGAAAGACAAATATAATTTTCTTGTGCCATATGCACATTATAGATAACCTTAATGGTGATAATTTAGCCTAGGTATGTAAGTGTAGTGATTGGGGCCTCACTCCCTGGTGAGCTCACTAATTCAAAATTTATACAGTACAACAGAGAAAATGAGTCCTAAATTGGAAGTAAAATGTCTTCTTACATAGTGATTTCTACCTATTGGTTCTATGTTATGGCTTCTTAAACAACAAAGAACAAATATAATTGCTTTTCAGCGTCAGAACCCAGCCTGTTCTGTGTTTCTCCTGGTCTCTTTTGCACTATTATTATTAAGTGCCTATGCCCACTAGCAGTGCAGGCAGGATACCTGATTCGTGTAACCTTCCTTTTCAGCTCTTCTACGGTCACAGTCCTCCTGCTTTAGCTTATTTTCATCACCTAAAGACAGTGTTATTTTCCCTAATTCCCATTCTCCTCTTTTTCTTTCTGGTTTTAATACTGAAATAGCCACACTTGGCATACCTCGCTGTCCTCCCAACAGTCACTTCTCTGGTCCACCTTTACCTGGAACCATGGGCTCTGGAAGGATAAACCTCAGAAATGACTTCTTACTCTTTTGAGCTCTGTTATCACATCTGAATTTCCTGTACTTTCTTCTTTTGTCTAATCATGCCCATGTTCATAATTCATGAGACAACAGTCCCTATTATTCAGCTGCTTAATTTAATTTTTTAGTAAACAACAGTCATTATCTACACATGTTATAATGAAAACCTGAAATTACTAGTTGGATTAAATTGAGGAAATTAAAATCACACTATATCTCCCCTTTCTCTACCAGCTAGAACAAATTCTGAACACTCTAAATAAACCATAACATTAGAGTTGCAACAGAAACAGTATCCTATTTCCACTTTCCTGAAGAATAAATAATATACTTATTTCTGGATACAAAACAAAGAATATAGATTATTTCTCCTTTATACATGTAAATTGGGTAATGAGTTGGCTATGTATTTTTATAAATATTTTTATTGATATACATTTGGAAATTGTTAATTCTTTTAAGTTAATCTTTTAAAATTATTATTGTATTATAGTTTTTGTTGAAGAAATATTTAAAAGTAAAACTCCTTCAAAGGTAATGAGGCCTTAAACATCTCTTCAATTTCAATCTAGCCATAATTATCCAAAGAAACCATTCCACAAATTATAATTTGTACAAAAAATAAAAGAAAAATGAAACTCATGTTTAAGCCTGGGAGCAGCCAAAAGGTTAAGATTTCCTCTCATAGGTCTGAAATAAAGTCAATAAATGAATCTCTGAAGACATAATGGATAAAATCTATCCTGAAATTGTACCTATTAAAGGAAAAACAGAACCAAGAATAATGGAAGGACTATAGAGGAAATAAACAGCTTCTATGATGCTTTTTAATCCAAAGTGAGCTTCACCTTCCATTATGCTTGCACAGGGAAGCCATGTTAGCTCAAGATTGGGTCTTAATGAAATGACTCTTTAAAAGTCATGTTGGTGCTATAATATGTGGTATATTTCTTCCAGCATTTTGAAGTTCAAATTAGAGAGAAATTATGTGCCAGTTAAAAAAATCTAATGAGGGAGAGAATCCAACCCTTTTCATAAATTGTTTGTGAGTTGAATATTTTGGCTAACCCAAATAACAAAAATACAGAAGAAAATCAAGGCGTGGTAGCACATTCTTGTTATTTCCGTGCTTGGGAGGCTGAGACAGGAAGATGGCACAGGTTCGAAGCCAGCCTCAGTGGATCGATTCCCACTTTTCAAAGGAATCTCCACACTGATTTCCATAGTGGCTAAACTAGTTTGTACTCCATCCAACAGTGTAAAAGAGTTCCTATTTCCCCACATCCTCACCAGCATTTGTTGTTATTTGACTTATTTATGCTTGCCACTGATTGGGGTTAAAAAAAATCTCAGCATATTTTGATTTGCATCTCCTGATGGCTAATGATGTTGAACATTTTTTCATGTATCTATTGGCCATTTGTATCTCTTCTTTTGTGAAGATTCTATTCAATTCAGTTGCCCATTTCTTGATTAGATTATTTGTTTTAGTTGTGTAGAGTCCTTTGAGCTCTTTGTATATTCTGGATATTAGCCCTCTATCAGAGTGGTGGCTGGTAAAGATCTTCCATTCTGCAGGCTTTCTCTTTAGGTTCTTGATGGTTTCCTTTGATTAGCAGTGACTTTAGTTTGATGCCATCCCACTTGTTAATTCTTGCTTTAAATTCCTGCACTTTGGAGGTCTTGTTGAGAAAGTTACTGCCTGTGCCTATATGTTGGAGTGTTGAGCCTATGCTCTCCTCTAATAGCTTCATAGTCTCTGGTCTGATTTTCAAGTCTTTGACCCATCTTGAGTTGATTCCTGTGCATGGTGAGAGGTAATGGTGTATTTCCATCTTTCTACAAATAGATAGCCAGTTCCCCAGCACCATTTGTTGAGAAGAGAAATTGAAAGAGATGGAATTCTCCCAAACTCCTTCTATGAGGCCAGAATCACATTAATCCCAAAACCAAATAAAGATACCTCAAGAAAATAAAATCACAGACCAAAATATTTGATGAACATAGATGCAAAAATTCCAAACAAAATACTAGCTTTATGCATTCTAAACCATATCAAGAGAATTATACAACAGGACCAAGTTGTTTTTATCACAGAAAAGCAAGGTTGGTTCAACATATGCAAATCAATACATGTTATTCACAACATAAATAGAACTGAGAACAAAAACCACAGATCATATCAATAGATGCAGAAAAAGCATTTGACAAAATCCAATACTTATTCATGTTAAAAGCACTGCAGAAAATTGGAATAGAAGGAACACATTTCAGCATCATTAAGGCAATATACAATAAACCCAAAGGCAACATCATATTGAATGGGGAAAATCTGTAAAAATTTCCTCCAATTTCAGGAAGAAGACAGGATGCCCACTATCACCACTCTTTTTCAATATAGTCATTGAGACTCTTGCTACAGCAATAAGACAAGAGAAGGATATGAAAGGAATTAAAATAGGAAATTAAATTATCCTTATTTTCAGATGACATGATTCTTTATCTAGAAGACCCAAAGAACTCAACCAAAAACTACTGAGCTGATCAACCAATTCAGCAAAGTTGCAGGATACAAAATCGACCTAAAGAAATCAGTTATTTTTCTTTATCCTAACAATGAATCCACAATGAAAGAAATAAAGAAAACAATTTCATTCACAATAATCACAGAAACAATAAAATACCTAGGAATAATCCTAACCAAAGACATAAAAGATCTCTACAATGAAAACTACAAAACATTCAAGAGAGAAATTGAAGAAGACCTCAGAAGATGAAAACATCTCCCTTGCTCATGCATAGGCAGAATAAGTATTATCAAAATGGCCATTCTTCCAAAAGTGATCTACAGATTCAATGTAATTATCAAATTACCAACAACATTTTTCATAGACCTATAAAAAATTAGTCATGAATTTTATATGGAGAAAGAAAAGACCCAGAATCACCAAAGCAATCCTCAGCAATAAGAATCATACAGGAGGCATCACAATCCCTGACTTCAAATTATACTACAGATTCCATATTTTGGCTATTCTGAATTGTGCTGCTATGAACATAGGTATGCATATGTTGCTATAGTTCTCTGAATTCAACCCTTTTGGAAAAATACCCAGGAGTGGTACCCCATCAACAGATGAATAGGTTGCAAAACTCTGGAAAATACACACAATGGAATTCTACTCAGCCATAAAGAAGAACAAAATCATACCTTTTGCAAGAAGATGGAAAGTCCTGGAGAGCATTATGTTAAGTGAGACCAGCTAAGCACAGGAGAAGGTACATATGTTTCCTCTAATATGCCCAAACTAGGGAACCTAGAGGATACCAGTGGTACCCCAGATAATGGAGGGGAAATACCAGCAAAGCTTGAATGGAAAGATAGAGGAGAAGGAAGGCTGAATTTGATTAATGAGGGTCCACATCCAAATATGTGTAAAATTATGAATATGGCATGGTTACCCGGGACAATCATTGTTGGGAGGGGGGAAGGGAAAACAGGGGTGGGAGGGGGGAGAGGGCATCAAGTATAGTTTAAATGTATACCATTTATGTTCAATAAAAATTTTTTTTAAATTATACTGCAGAGCAATAGTAGTAAAAGCAGCATGGTATTGGCACATCAACAGGCATACAGACCAATGGAACAAAATAGAAGATACAGAAAGAAAGCCACACATTTATAGTCAATTGATCTTTGACAAAGGAGCCAAACTCATACACTGGAGAAAAGACAGCCTTATTCTTTATTTTAAAACAGGGTCTCACTGAGTTGTGAAGGGCCTCACTAAGTAGCTGAGGCTAGCATTGAACTTGTGATCCTCCTTTCTCAGCCTCCCAAGTACTGGGACTACAAGCATGTGCCACCACACTGGGTTCTCAAAGTATTTTTAAAATAATTGTTGTATATATGTATAAATAGTATATATGTATACAAATTCACAACTTCAGTGGGATAGTTGCCACTACTATATGCAAACAATCTTAGTTTTATTTTTATTCTTTTATTTTATTTCATTTTGTCTCTGTAGGCGTAATTCACTAATTTCATTTTATAATTACAATGCACAATTTGAAAGCAAATCTTCAAACGACTGTTCTTTTTTGATATGACTTAATTATAGCCCAGAGTACTGACACCATTACACAAGGAGACCAAACTTTTGTTGTTGATTTAGAGGCAGTCATAGATACTAGAGGGGTCTTGCATACTAAGCATGTAAGTGGTACTTCCATTTAAAACAAGGAAGAGTAGGCCGGGCGTGGTGGCGCACGCTTGTAATCCCCGCGCTTGGGAGGCAGAGACAGGAGGATCGCGCAGGTTCGAAGCCAGCCGCGTGCGCTGGCTTAGGAGACCCTGTTTCCAAATAAAAATGTAAAAATAGGTCTGGGAGTATAGCCCGGAGGTAGAAGGGCTTCCAGGAACCCCAATACCACCAAAAAACAATAAATAAATAAATAAATAAATAAATAAAACAAGGAAGAGTAAAAGCTGTATTTGATAAACAGATGGGTAACGAGAGGAATCATTTAGGAACACAGAAAAGGAAGTAGTAGTCACTAGTATCCAATATAATTTCTGTTAAAAAGTCATAAATTCACACCAATCCATAGTCTACTAGTTACTAAACCAGTATTTTAAAACTAGTATAAAAACTAGTATAATTTGAAAAGGCATAAAGAAATGAAGGACCTGTGTGTTCTTAGAAGGGGAAGATAACATGGTGTGGTCATTAACCTTGCCTTCTTTTCCTGCCAGACACGAATTTTATGTCCCAGTCTCCCTGGAAGTTAAATAGGATGAAGTTCTGGCAATCGAATGTAAGTGAGAACTGATGCACACTACTCTCAGATTTGGCTCATTTTCTATATAATCCAACATCCTTTCCTGGTTACTCTCATAACCCAATTGCAGTAGTGATCCTTTCTCTCATATATTATCAATTATTGTTCCTCCCAAAACCCTTTATAAATCAGCATACAGATACAGTATAATATTCTTCATATCAATAGATCTCTTTAACCTAAACTTAAGTCCCTTATTTTCTATTTCTCTGCCCCCTGTACAGGTCAATTATTTTATACAATTGTCTATATTCACTACTTCCTATGCTGATTCTTCAATGATCTCTTGAATCTGTTCTAAATTGTCTTTTTATTCTTACCATTAAGTAGCTATCTTCAGGGTCCCGAATGAGCTTCACACTGCTGAATCCATTGGGCTTTTCATTTTAGCCTTATCTTTGATTTCTCAAGAGCAGTCCTTCAGTTTGTTCATTAGTCCTCTTTTGGTTGTCAAAACGCCACCTTCTTGGTTCATCTAGAACCTATCCTGGGGCCACTTATTTGATCTTCTTCAGTGTTCCCACCTTCCCTCCCTATTGTTGCCCTGCCCGAAGGTCAGTCTTTAGATTCCTTATTTCCTCTGCCTACATTCACGTCCAATAGGTACTCATCCAGTGTCATGCCTATAAATACTAAGTACACACACTTGACTGACAGAATTCTAGACCTTTCCCTCAAACATTAGACCAACTGCTTCTTGGACAATTTTGTCAGTCTAGATGTCTAAAATTTAACAAGTCCAACACTGAACTTCTGATTATTTTCTCTAAATCTCAGTTTCTCTAATCTTCTTGCATTTTATTACTGGTATATTCATTCATTCGGATATAATACAAAAAGTCTTGGAATTGACTTTCACTGCCATTTTTTCTTTAGCATTCCACATTGAATTCATTAACACATCATTTCCCTTCAAAATACAGCCAAAGCTTGACATGTTTCTCCACTGCTATCATCCTGTCCTAGTTGTCCTCATGTCTCATCTGTTTCTATTGTACTAAGTTTCCAACTGGCTTCCTTTTCTATTCTTTTTCCAGGAGTCTGTTGTCCACACAGCAGCCAGAGTGATCTTTTTAAACATTCATCATCTTGATAATATTAGTATCACTGTAATATCCTAAATGATCCTTTAAAAATGACATTTAGATAATATCACTTTTCTGAACTTCATATATATGTCATTCAATCAACATCTGAAAATGTAAAAAAGGCTATTTAACATGGTATATTAGGTGAAAAGAGCCATGGATTGCATTGCTTTTTTTGAATTATTTCAGAAAACTGTTTTTCAACATGAATCAACATGCCAGTGATATTTGTCCTCCAGAGTTAAAATTTCAACACAATTTTTTATTATATTTATTTGTATCATTAACAGAGTATATGGAATTAATTTTTTTTCAGGTGTGGGGATGGAACCCAGGGGCATTCTACCCCCGAGCTACACCCCCTGCCCTATTTTTTATTCTTTATTTTGAAACAGGGTCTCACTAAGTTGCAGAAGGCCTCATGAAATAGCTGAGGCTGATATGGAATTCATATACTTAGCCAAATCTGCTAACTTTTTAAATACTATTTTGGATTGAGCAATAATTTAAATAGTAATTCTCAGCAATGTATATTGCATGTCCTGTAATTAATATTGTATGAATTATAATATATATAAACATTCAAAATACATTTGATGCTATGTAAACATCCAGGTTTTGAGCTCTTGGATTGTGATAAATATAAATAATATTATGTTACTATAATAAAGAAAGTATAATAAAGAAACTATAATAAATTAAAAATATATTGTAAGAACTTTTAAGGTATGCTTTACTAACTTTACATACAAATATACAAACATAATTTTTTTAATCTAAGTGGAAATAATTCTGAAAATATATCCTTATTTATTTCAAGTGAAAGAGCTCTGAAAAGATTATTTCTAGCTACTAGAAGTTCACAGATATTTAGCAAGGTGAGAATATAAATAATCACAGTATTTTGCTTTTATAATAATGCATACACAAAAATAGTTTTATCTGGATCTAAGAACACAAAGCATAATGTTCTTAAAATTCAGAAGTAGCTGGACATGGTGGCATATGCTTGTAAACCCAGTATTGGGAAGGCTGAGACAGGAAGATCACAGGTGCATGGCCAGCCTCAAATGCTTAGTGAAGCCTTCTGCAATTTAGTGAGACCTTGTTTCAAAATAAAGAATAAAAAAAATAGGGCTGGGGTCCCCAGCACTGAAAAAAAAATTACAACTAAAGTATTCCTATTATTTGAAGAGTTGAATTTAAGAACATAGAAGCATACTTACAAATATTATTTATACCTAAGAGTGAGACCTACATAGATGCTTCTTCTTTCCCTTACCTCAGTGTGGAGCTAAATCATGCAAAGATTCCTCCTTAGTTTTCTGACCCAGAAATTCCCCTAAAAACACCTTTTGTTGATACTTTTCCTGATAAGCATAGTAAACTGGTAAGTGGGGTAATCACATCAATACCTCTGGAGAATTAGAATTAGAAGTTGAAAAAGAGAATGACAGTATTTTTATTTCCATTTTCCTTTAAAATAAGTTATGTCTTTACTTTGATAATGTGATATCTCAAATCTTCTCCTATTTTATATCTTCTGGATAAATTTTTAATCTAAGATGGTATAATCATTTTGATAAGCCACTGCATAAAGAGAATGTCTAGTGATTGAACTGAACACATGATTTCATTAGTACTTCTTTTCTATTTAATGTGCACATTTAAAGAATCTGGAAGTTTCCTGGAGTTCACTGCCAGTCACCTTAGAGAAGCACAATAGATTTTCTTCAAGAGTGTATACATTATAAATGTAAGTTACCATGTATCTGACAAGAGTGATTTGTATAGGAGTATTTCTGAAACTATCTGACATCTATTGAAACAGCATTTTCTGCACTTAAATTGAAATGACCTCAGAAATTTGCTAACCTTTCATGACACAGTGACTGAAAAATCCATTACTTGTTTTTTCTAAAAAAAAAAATCAGTACTTGACTCTTTTGTAATGCTAAGAGCAAACAGCTACCCAAAATTTTCAGGATCATTAAATTAAAAAATGATAAGGAAAGAAAATCATTAACTAATTTATATATCTCCTCTAATGGGAATAGAATTAGTAATTACTTCTGCTGTTGAAACATCCTGTAGTCAGTCACTTGTGTCGAAATAGTATGCCTATCGTTCAAGGTATGGGACCTACTCAGAGTTGTATTTATAGACCAGCATTAACACAAGTGATATACAATTTTCATGCCTAACCATTTAACTATTATTCTTAATGTTTTCTATGCTATATTTACTTTTTTTCCTTTTTTATAAAATTATCCATGTTTAGTCCAATTAAATTAGTATGTGAACAAATAAAAGCATCTGAAAAGAGGAGAAGCAAGGCCATAGCTGCATTTACAAGCCATTCAGTTCAATAGTCATGAGATTCATTCGTTTTGTTTTTACTGCAATTCCAGTACCTGGGAAGCTGAGACAGGAGGATACCAGGATCGAAGCCAATGCATAGAAACTTAGTGAGATTCTGATTCAAAATAAAAATGGAAAAGGGCTTGGGGTATAGCTCCACTACAGACTCCCACAAGCCAGGTTCAATGCCCAGTAGCACACAAATGCACAAAAGAAAAATCTAACACTAGAATTCTGGTTTTCCCATAGGAATCCTTAATGGAAAAGATAATTTCGTTGATACCTTGTGCTTGCCACAGATCTTCATGTATTTTTCTTAATTACAGATTTGTTATGACTCTAATAATAATAATAATAATAATAATAATAATAATGTTGTAATGAAAGTGATTCTTTTAAATCTAATATATTTGTCTTGATTGGCAACCAAACAAATACTTTAGTATTGGTGCAAACTTACTACATAGAATTGAGGTAAACAGATATAGCAACATAACCAGACTTACACAATAATGTTCTCATTTTCAAGTAAGCTTTCTGGGCTTTTCTGCTACAACCAGAGTGGAATTTTAACAGCAGTCTCTTACTCTCTCTCTCTCCAGCACACAAGGTGTCCTACGCCTATTCTTACAGAAGAGGCTGCTCTGCACACACTAAAACAGAAGCCTCCTCGGCTTCTCTTTCCAAGCAGTATTCCAAATATAAACACCCAGGAGCATCCTGAACTGTAACGTGAGTCCCAAACACAAGGCACATTTAAGAAGGAGAACTTCAAAAAAAGTAAGTGGCTTTTCTATTCTCAATGAGGAATTCTCCTCATACTAGTGGGATTTCTAAGTACGTCAACACAGAGAAAGCAGTTGTTCTCATGTCTTAAAATAGCATAGACTGAACATTTAACCTTTCTGTTGCCCAGATTCTAATTACTATTTTATGTAACACACACACACACACACACACACACACACACACACACACGTGCGCGTTTGCATTTCTTAAAATGGAAAAGAATATAGATGAAAATCAAACAAACTCATTGCTCTTTAAACGTTGAAACCTAGGGGAAAGAGTGTTTGCAAGTATTTCAAAGAATGGTGTCTGACTAGACAAACTAAATTTTTCTATTAAAAGAAAAAACTGATCCTTCAAAGTCACTCTATTTTAAGGAATTACCCTTTAGTAAAGAGTTTGGTGACTCTATTCATGATGAGGGATAATTATATTTTCTAAGTCTAGTGTTATTTTTAGCAACTTACTAAGGCTCTGGAGAGGACATGAACTCCTGGGGCACTTAGAATAACTGCCTCTTCCCAGGACTGGCACATGCTCACTGTTTATAAGTAACCCAGTTTATTTACTCGATACAGGAGGTGCCTCCTTCCAGAAATACAAAAACCGAATGACTGAAGTTTAATCAGTAGACTGTTCAAAAAAAGTGACATTTTCTATTTTCCCCAGGAGTATTTACAGGCTACTGTCTCCTCCATTTCAAAGCTCTATGGTAGGAATTCAATAATATTTCCAAGTGAACATCTCAAACTTGAACTGAAATGGCTTAACATTGAATATATAATCCTTATGCTTACCGTGGTCATATTTACCTTTTCTACTGTGGCTAGGGTAAGGAAAAAGCTTATTAACAGTTAATTAATCATTTCAGTTTAGCTTTAAAATAGTATACAGAATAAAATAAAATTTGTATTTTTTAAGTAAACATGCATTTCTTTCTTTTCTTTTATTTGGATGAGCAAGGGAATGGGAATGGTGAGCAACAGCAAGAACAGGGTGCTCTGTGAGTGGAAGGATCATGTTTTTTTATGCTAGGACCCCAAAATACATGCCGAATTTTTGCCTTTTATTAGTCCCATAATCTTGGGTAAGATGCTTAGCTATTCTGAAGCTGGCTTTCTTCACCTCTGTGTCTCTGCCTTACTTTTTACATAGGGATTGCCTTCAATGAATGGGTGATTTTTTTTGTGTGATATAGAAGAGATTGCGTGGGAAGTAGGTGCCTCAGACCCCTCTGGAAGCAGCGGTGATGTATGTAGGCACAAAGCCTGGCAGAGACAGTCAGCGACCTGCTGTCAGTGCCCATGGAGGTTACCTGAAGACATGCTCCAAATGTCCTGTACGATTCATCCACTGGGGAAATTCCTCTCCCAATGGCTACTGAAGGATATCTCTGTCCTGAGTCTGTCAGCATGGCTACCTCACTACATGTCTGTGCTTTTTTCATGTCTGTGGTGTTTTCTAGAACCATCATCACAGAGGTTGAGGGACCACGTACAACAGGAGCATTTATGGCTATTGTTACAGTTAGCAATTTTGGAATTTTCCAAGAAATTTGGCAGCCTTGTAACTTTTTATACATTCTATCATACTTGATACTAAGGATCTAGGTGGCTAGGGGTGGTGGTGCACACTTGTAATCCTCGTGCTTGGGAGGCAGAGACAGGAGGATGACACAGGTTCGAAGCCAGCCTCGCTGGCTTAAGAGACCCTGTTTCCCAATAAAAATATAAAAATAGGTCTGGGAGTGTAGCTAGGAGGTAGAAGGGTTTCTAGGAACCCCAGTACCACCAAAAAAAAAAAATCCAGGTGATCTTGGCACCCAAAGAACAAATGATGCTGTACACATGTGTGTCATTCATAACAGCAGAGAAAATCTTTTTCTACCCACAGTACAGAGTACTCAATTTATTATATTTTCTCATTTTTGCAAAAATGTAAGTACTTGGGCATGGATGTGTATGTACAGAATATTGTTTGGCTCTGTTAGAAATCATACATCACTTTAATGTTCAATATTTAATGATTTTTCTTACATTTTGGTATTCATCATATATTAGAAAGTTTTACAACCTTCCTGACTCATATGCATCCCAAACCATTCATCCCTCCTTATATTGGTTTGCTTATTTGTATAATTGGGTTAAATGTGATTTCTTCATTGGGCTATACATGCTTCTTTCAAGGCAGGAATAATGACTAGATCATCTTAAAGCTTCCAGAATTATTAGTGTGCAAACTCCAGTCGATGAGAACTTTATTAAATTATGTATACACAGAAAATGACTCAAATGGAAAAGTATAATAGCGTTTTAAGGGGAGGGTTTTTTTCTTACATCCTAATTTTAAATAAATAAAACAATAAAGAACTGTTTTCATCTCATGTAATTTATAATGGTGGAAGATTTCTGGCTATTTTATAACAGACACTATTGCAAAGAATATTTATTGGCAGCAAATAACTAAACTATACAAAGTTATGATAAAATAATCTAAATGTATCATTTTAGATTGAATATCTTTTCTATAAATTCCCAAGAAAATAGCTATTTGAAAAGTCTTTTTACAGTTTTTGGTTTCCTCCTTACTGCTTTCCTCTTGCAAATTTATTTTGAATAACTGTTGTGAACCAAATATTAAAATGTATATTTATTAGTTAATAAATAAACCCTCAGAAATGACTAATTTTTATTATTAGAATATTTATTTATTTTGTCTATTTATTTATACTGAAGACTGAATGCAAAAATATTCTATGTTCAGGATCTGCACACAGCCACCTTTATTTTAAAACGGGATCTAATTAAGTTACTGAAGGTTTTGCTAAGTGTCTGAGGCTGCCCTCAAACTTGTAAATCTAGTACTTCCAGGTAGTGGGGTTGTGTGTGTGTGTGTGATAACACCTGGATATTATCAGAACATTTTGTGCCATAAGTTCTGTATTACAAAGCTAGATATTTTAATTTGTAAATTAAAATATGTCAACTAGAAATAAGAGTGAAAAAGAAAGAAAATTTGATTTAAAACCTACTCAAATAAAAGCTGGGCAGGGTGGCACATGCTTGTAATCTCAGTACTTGGGAGGCTGAGACAGGAGGATAACAGATTCCAAGACAGCCTCAGCAAGTAGTAAGACTCTGATCAACCTAGTGAGACCTTTTTTCAAAATAAAAATAAAAATAAGGTGGGGACTATTGGTCAGAGATAGAATGTCCCTGGGTGGGAGCCCAGTACCACAAATAAATAAATAAATAAATAAATAAATAAATAAATAAATAAATAAATAAATCCTACTCAAAGGACATCTTATTACTTAACATTTATCTTTTTTATAATGTGTTTTTATTGGTGCATTATAATATTATATCATAATGTAAATAATGTTGACAGTGACATACATACTTCTTGTAAAGAAACTAAAATTTCTCACTTGATGAAACTAGTTATCTCAGTAAACTTAATTCCCATACCGTATTTATTGGATTTACATTAAAAATTAATTCTGTAGAACCTTCTTCTTGAATTTCTCATATAGATTCCCTCTACTGTATTTTTTTCTCTCTCCTTTCACTGTTTGTCAAAGTAACTACCTTTGCCTCTGAATCATCACAATTTTTGCTTCCACTTAATCCAATTGATCAGATTCTTGGGTGTCAGAAAAATTTTATCATTCAAAGTTCCAAGAGAATTGAGTTTTTATATTGACGAATAAATATTAATTTTAATAACTAACCATTGTGTAATTAACTGAAGACCATGAATATAAACTGTATTTACAACTTTACTTTAGAAAGGGTCATTAAAAATAACACTAAATGAAGGTTTAACTTATTGTCCCATAGTAATTAACCAAATCTGATCAGCTTGACTTAATCCCTGGAAAATGATCTTGGGATGGGGAAAGGAAAATAATCTAAGCAAATTTAAGTGAGAAAGTTCCAACAGAAATATCACTTTGAGAAAA
This sequence comes from Muscardinus avellanarius, assembly GCF_963383645.1. NCBI lineage: Eukaryota > Metazoa > Chordata > Mammalia > Rodentia > Gliridae > Muscardinus > Muscardinus avellanarius. The sequence continues at coordinate 26,994,435 of NC_137787.1, read as the reverse complement.
AAATAATTACTGAGAATCATATACATGAAATTTGGAAATTTTGCATGTACCATTACAGTGCAGAAATGTGGCTTGTCTTCTAAATATCTTCCATGTGCTGGAATAGATAATTTAAATCTCATACATGGTTCTTATTGAAATGTGTACTCAAAGGAAATGAAGGTTATTGGCTCTTCTTCAAAAGAAAAAAACCACAAAGAACCATGCTATTTTATCCCTTTGTATGTGATAATTTAATCCATCTCTTCAATGACATATTGAAAAAGACATTTGTGTTAAATACCTATTTTTGCTCTGTTGCATTCATTATACAAGAAAGAAAATACCACTTTTAATTAAAGCTCATCTCCTTATTCCATGAATGACCAGGCTCAATAATTTGGCACACACACACACACACACACACACACACACACACACTCCTCTGCTATATACTAGTGAAGTTTCCCTACATATTTTATTTCAGTACACCAGATTTGAAATTGCTAAAACTCAAAACTAGTTGGCAGAACAAAATAACAACACATCAAATCATTAGCTAAATATAGTACTATAGGAAGGATGCTCTGAAAAGAAGATTGGCTGTTTAAACATAAAAGAACATGAGGGTCAGCCATTAATGTCAAAGGAAAACAAATACTGCTCCAAGTATCCCAGATAATATGCACTAATAGTGGGGTGTAGCTGGAACCAGGCTGAGGCAGGTGCATGTTTAGCAGCTGTGAAGGCAACACACAAACACGCTCGTTCTCACACAGATATGCACACAGAGCACAATATAAGCCAGCTCTCTTAAAAGGAACAGAAAACTTAACAGAGAAACCACAAAAGTAATGAGCTCATATAAATGCTTAAAGACTAGCTCTCCATCTCCCTGTGATTGTTTAATTCATAACTATCCAAGATTTTAGAGCCTACATAGACACCCATTCAGGCTGAAATTCTAAGAGTAAATTCTTTATCCAAAATACTAACTAGCTATTGAAACCTGAATATTTTTGTGTGTCTGTTTCCTCATTTTATGAAATATAATAGTAGCACTTATCACAAAGGCTTGTTACTAGAATTATGTATAAAGATGATATAAGCATAATAACACTCCACACAGTTTCTGGTTTAGAGTTAGTGCTAAATAAATTCTAATTATTATATTCTTATTGTTCCCATAGTTCCTAAGAGTTTAAATGAATAAAGATTAAAACTATAATTTGTTCTTTTCGGATATTTTACTTGAATTTACAGAGACATATTCTTCTACTAGTTTTCCAATACTTTCATATATTTATCTTACTGCAGTTTTAAATAGCATTAAACAGGGTGGTTGTTAATTTCATTCTAGAATCAGTATAATCAGTTTTTTTCTGTTAGGAGAAAAGAACTGACTGTCAGTGACCAAGAAAAAATAATCACACTAATTCACAAATAATCAGTTAACATCTATGGAAAGATAGGTACTATTTTAAGTTAGAACTATAGCAAAATTTTTTCTTGTTCACCTTTGCTTATAACATCAATGAATGAGGGGATCATCATAGATACTGTAAGGATACTGTAAAGGCTACTGTAAGGATACTGTAAGGCTAATACCTTACCTTGGTTGAGAGAAAATCTAAATCTCATCAAACTTTAACAGAGGATGCATTATATCTCATACTAGATTTTTAATTGCTGTCACAAGCAGCAACATTTTGCCACAAACTTAAGCACTTAAAACAACATATACAGGTTATTTTACATTTCTGGAGGTCCGTGTCTGAAATGGATCTTGCTGGGCTAAAACCAACATGTCCATAGGGCTTTGCACCTTCCAGAGATTCTGGAGCAGTGTTTGTTCACTTTCCATATTTCCTCTTCTAAAGGCCATCTGCGTCCCTGAACTCATGGCTGCTTCCTCCATCTGCAAAGCCAGCACTCTGATACAGATTCTTCTCAAGATGTTACTTCTCTGTGTTTGTCCTCTATCTCCCTCTGCCATTTTGAAGGGCCCTTGTGATTATCTTTGGCTCATGCAAATAACCCAGCATTGTCTTCCTATTTTTAGGTCAGTTGATTAACAATTCCATCTAAAAATACAATCCCCCTTGTCCAGGTCCCCTAGCACAGGTTCCAGGATATCCTGAGGGGCCACTGTTCTGTTAATCACCCTTCAAAATGACCTCTTGATTAATTATTGTGGATCAACTGCTATGTCCCAAGTATTTTAATATTTGAACATGGTTTTCATGTGTGTATACACACATAAAATCTATACATACCTATTTTATGAAGAATAATACTTTAGAGAAAGGTAAAAAAAATAAAATGATATATATGTACTCGATTGTACATAAGCAGCAGGTTCAGAGAAAAATCTCTCTGAAAACTGTGTTTGAAAAGCAATTTGAAGGAAGAGAACAAATAAAAACAGGAATTGGGGGAAGAATTTCTAGGAAAGGAAACTCCAAGGCCCCTGTGAGGGGAATATGCCATGTTTGGGGGACAGGAGAGTGGGAGAGAGGAAGGAGCGGAGATTGAAGTATGAGCAAAGAAGGAAGAGCCTTGTAAGTTAGAGAGATAGGAGCAGAAGAGCATCCTGGTGTGCAAAGCAGTATTTTGTTGTTTTGTGCAAAAGAGACCAATTCATCCCAAGGTTTAGGGTTTGGAAGTAGGGCACCAGGTTTAGAGCTAATTGTAATAACCTAGGTGAGATATAGTAGTGACTTATACAATGGTGGAAGCAGAGAAGAGACAGGTAGGATTCTGGGCACATTTAAAGGGAAGGAATAGATGGTATTACACACAGTGGAATTTTACTCAGCCATAAAGAAGAACAAGGTTATATAATTTACGCGAGGTGGATAGAATTTGAGAATAATATTCTAAGTGAGATTAGCCAGCCTCGGTAAGTAAATAATTGTATGTTTTCTCTCACATATGGAAGCTAGATAGAAATTGGGAAGCCAAAGAGACCTCGGATAGAGAGGCAGGGGCTCTGATGAAGTGATGGGGGGGGGGTTAATGGGTGGTAGGAGGGGGATAGAGACATAAAGAAGGTAATGGTTTAAATAATGCCATGAACGTTTATAAAATTACCAATGCCGATCTCAATGACATGTAGCAGCGGAGGGAACATGAAATCTGGAAGAAAATGCACCAAGTGTCATGTGCATGTATATTCCTCTCATCCTCTCCTTCAATACGTTATACAATTACAATGCATTAGTAAAAGTATACAAAAGTGAAGGGATGATAAGATTTACTGATGAAACCAACTTGAATTTGGGGTGAGTGAGGAGAGGAGAAGAATCCTAGACAATACTAAAATTTTTATTATGAAAGATTAAAAGAATTTAGCTCACATCCACAGAAATGGAAGAAACTTTAGGGAGGCATATTGAGAAGAAAAATATCCAAGTACTTCATTCTTGAGCCTGTTAAACTTATAGATATCTGTGGGGTATCTGCTGTCAGTAAGAGTTATCAATATTCATTGCCTCTTTTAATAAAAGATCTCCTGAGCTTAAGCTGGGCACATTTCTTTGCTTTTTTTTCTCTTTGAAGATTGGCATGGTTGTGTAACTTAGCTATGGCTCCTGGAGTCTAGAGAAAGTGATGTGCAGTCACATTGGGATCTTGAAAGAATTTCATGTAGTCTTCTGCCCTTGACTTTATGCCTGCCACTACATGTCTAAAAAATTAGAATTAACCTAGCAGTTCACACATGTTTACAATTGGCTTGGCTCTGATGAGTTTTTAAAGATTGGGAGTTTAAGCTAAAAATGTTTCATCTTGAGAGAACTGGACCCTTATGAAAAAGTTATGCAGTATGTTTTATCTTGCAGACATTTAATTTGTCCATATCAGCCAATTAAAGTTCATTGAGAAACATCATAGCCTAAATTCATGCATCTTCATTTATATCTAAAAATGATGCATTGCCTAAGTCAATATATCTTGGGGTCTTTTTATAGCAGCTTAGCTTGTGACTTCAATAAATGTAACATCTTAGAAAAAGATACTGCCTAGGCAGCTGATTCCAAGTCTGAATAGAAGTCTATATCCAGAGAAGAGTCTAAGGATACAGAAGTATAACTATGAGCCCAAGGAATCTAGATGATATTCAAGTGAAAAGACTCAATGAACTGCTGATATCCATGCATTTTTTCAGGTAGAAATTAATTCTCCCCACATTCATATGTCCACTCTACCATAATCAAATAGGTACTAAATCGTATGGCTGTTGCTTTAATTTCTTCCCTTCAAGTTTTACTCCTATTTGCCTCAAATCTGTAATACAGGGTTGAATACTAGAAATCATAACAGCTTACCAAACCAAGAATATGAAAGTGATTTTTTAAAAAATATTTTATTGGTGCATTGTAGTCATACATCTTAATGGGATTCAAGATGGTGGAGCCACACATGCACACATCACCCAATTAACCCTTACCCAATTCCCATCCCATTCCCTCTCCATCCCTTCTTCTCATGTTTGGCTTAGTGATTGACATTGATATGTTGGAAAGTGATTTTTTTATCTTAGAAAAAATAAAGATATCCTATTTTATGGTTCTTAGTTATACTGTAAAAACCAAAATCCTTTTCTTTCTTTCCACTTGAATTTTTCATATTATTGTTTTGATGAGAAATACTATAAAACTTTCCCTATAAAAAGTCACACTGAAGAACCAAGAAGTCAAGAGGCAATTCTGTTGGGTCACTCAATACTTAATTTTAAATTAAATCATAGCAGCTTAAGTAAAGTTTTACCATTATAGGACCTATAAAACACCACTAGTCTTCATGGTTGTGTACAGTTCAAATATGTGAACATCTGACTTGGGTCCAGTAGATATTTCAGTTTGGGAGTTCAAGCTAAAAATGTTTCTTCTTGGGGGAATTGAATACTTACACATAAAGTTATACACAGTACATTTCATCTTTCAGGTATTTAATTTGTTTACATTCACCACTGAAACTACATAGGGAAGATATATAGCCTAAACATGTGTCTTCATTTCTAACAGTATTCTGTAGAAGCATTGGGAAATATATTTAGATATCTTCTTCTTATTACTTTATACATAGAGTACTGGAGAAGAAAGACATTAGAGTTCCAGGAGACTGGATCCTAGGACTCATACTCTGAAAGTCTCAATAGATGGTGGAAGGTTAAGAACAGTGTGGCTCTTGATGTCTGCAGGCATTATCATTTCAGGAGAGTTCAGTTACAGTGACACTCTGACTTAGAGTTTATGTTACACAATTATTTAATTTTCCTGATATTAATATATCTTTCAAAGATCTTGGGACTATAAACAGGACCTTGTGTTGGTTGCCTTTTCTCTTCTGGCAAAAGCCTCAAAATAAGAACTATTAAATAGATTTTCTCCTTATTATTATACTGGGATTTCAAATATATTGAGAAATTTTGGCTCACAAAATCTTACTTAATAAAGATCTTCAATAATCCACGTTGGGGAAAAATCCATGTAATTAAATAAAATCACAGATAGAGCTTATTCTATATCAATGTGTGTATACCAAATGCATATGAATAAATTTTATTGAGCCATGAATCTGAACTCCAACAGAATAAGGTTGTTCCAAGATTCACCCAGCATTTTATGAAACCTATTATTCTTATCTGACATTACTGCAATATAAAAGGCCATTGTGACATTTGATTATATTTCGTTTTATTATTGCTTTGTACCAAATTGTTCTCACCAATAAGTGATAAAAACACAGAGGCAATTGTAATACAAATGTGAAGACATCTATTTCTCTTTTTTCATAGTAAGAGTGTCCAGAAATATTTGAGCAGCATAGACCTGGTCTCTTAATTTTGAATGCCCTGAAATAATTGTGTCAAAATCAAAGAATTAATATATTTTTTAACTTAGATAAGCATACACTTATTTTTATTTATTTATTTATTTATTTATTTATTTATTTATTTATTTATTTATTTGCAGGTCCAGGGATAGAACACAGGGGCATTCAACCTCCGAGCTACCTGCCCTTTTTTTTTTTTTTTTTTTTTTAGTCCTTTATTCTGAAACGGTCTCACTGAGTTGCAGAGGGCCTCACTTAGTAGCTGAGTCTGTCCAAGAACCGTGATTCTCCAGTCTCAACCTTCCAAATGCTGGGATTACAAGTTTGCACTACCACGCTCGGCTTAAGAGTAGACTTCTAAATTAATAAAATGTATGTTTTGACTACTGACTGATCTGTTATTTTATAAAAAGAATGTAAAATATTGGCTAACAAATTTGAGGCTTTAGTTCATGTAAGTTGTTAGAATATTGTGAACAAATTGTTTACTCTGAATATCGATGTTCATATATGCCTATCTTATTATGATAATATTCATGGTTTGTGGTATGTGATAGTCTCTGCAATGAATATATTCTACAAGTTACTTGGAAGCACAACTTTTCCCCCAGTGCTTTTGAAAAGTATTTCTTAGCACCATAAAACTATAATAGTGTTGGTTGGATTCATATGTTTCATTCTTTTAACATTTTTATTTTTCCATAATTAAATTTAGGTTATGATTACATATATATCCATATATGTGTGTTAAATGTGTGTGATTTAAATCCTATATATGAGGTGAAAATATCTACAGTAAACTATCAGAAAAATCAAAATTTAATTCCTAATTAACAGACTTTTCAAAGTTTGGACATTCCTGCTATATAAATTAACATTAATAAATTTAAAGTCATATCTGCAACTGATTAGTTTATAGTTTGACTTGACTTTGCCATGATATATAACAATTTGGCCCTTCTCATCATGATAAAAACATAATGTTTTTTATTTCTGTTATTCTGTTAAATCCATTTTATATTATCCAGATGTTAATAGCATTGGACCTAAGCAAATAAAATGAGTTTAAAATCATTTCATAAGGGAATAATAGGTCTACATTATCACATCTCTTATCTTTCTCAAAGCAAACCCTTTTACTCAGAATAATGTGACTCTATTCTTTTATTCATACTTGGCAAAACAAAATAGTGTCAACCAAATTGAATGATTTCTTGGTAATAGCCATCATCCCTGTTTGGGAACATCACAGCCTGCAGCATCAATGTTTATGAGAACAAAATACATTTATTTTGTCATAGATTTCCAACTATCTATTTTCACTAGAAAATGACTCCATAATTTATATGGGCAAGGAATATTTGCAGCTTGCTGTATTTCACAAACATTCTATTCTGTATAGGTATAGTAAGCTGAAATTGAGTGTTAATTTGAAGAGCCCATAGATACCGTTTTTAAATTGGCTTAATTTCTATGATGAAAGAATAGACATTTTCTTTTAGCCATTATGCATAATTTGCAGTATCAATGTTTTGTCATATGTTCTTTAACGTAAATATTTAAGTAAACTGAATATACCAATGTAAAATCAAAATTAAGTATTGCTGAGGAGGAAATACACCTAAGTTGTTAAAATCAAAGCACAATGAGAAAGTAATCATAAAAACATTTTAAGATGAAATCCCACCTTTGACCTAATTCTGTGTTTTATCCAAAGATCTGAGACATAATTAGATCCCAGAAAGCTGTTGTGATAAGCAAGATTATTTATTTAAAATATCAAATGTAAGGTATAAGCTTTGGGGAAAATAATACATGGTTTTGAAATTATTGAATGCAATAAATTATTGTATGGTACAAAAATAGTGGCAGAGATTGGGAATTCCACATCCCCTGTCCCAACTAGCTCTTTGGCATAGTGTTTCTCACATATGGGCCTTTTTATGTGCTAGATGATAGAACTGTGAACTGCGTGGGATAATCCGCAACATCTATGAATGTACCAGAAAATAAAATAAACAGATTCTACTTGGATATTACATTAAAAACAATTTAATAAGAGCTTCTCAGAAAAACTGGAGAATAAATAATGTAGCAAGAAATGCTATCAAAAAGAAAAATTAAATTCAAATAATAAATGAAAAAAATAAGAAAAAGTGGTAAAAGACTCAAGGCCATGAAATATAATTTGATAGATTGATATGAAAGGCCTTAGAATAATAAAGAAACAAAAACTACATAAGAGGAGCCTTAATAAAACACATATTCAAAAGGAAAAAAAGACATGCATAATACACCTAAATAAGTCGTGGTAGAAACATAAGAATAGTGTGAAATAGTACAATCAGATGCAGAACTTTAGATGGCATAAATTTTCTATACAAATGCTATAATATACTTTAAAAAATAGATGACAGTTTATCCTTATAACTGAAATAAACAAAAACCTGGGACTGACACTACAATTATGTTTCAAGCCTCAATATATTAATTCTTCTATAACAATTAAAGCTAGAAACATCCTTGATTAGTCATGTGATTTTTTAAAAAATTCTTAGTTTTTCTTTATATTTTTAAGAATCCATAACATGTGGGGCATGCTGGCACATGCCTGTAATCCTAGTTCTTAGGAGGCTGAGGATCTCAGGTGTGAAACCATTTACAACAATTTAGTGAGACCCTCAACAACTTCAAACTTGTTTCAAAATAGGAACTAAAAAAGGAGGAAGGTGTAGCTCAGATACAGAGAGTGCCCTGATTTTAATTTCCAGTTCCAAGAAAACCTCATAATATTTATGAAATAATAACACAAGGTCCAAAGACAAATCATAGTATTACCTGTCCTTGGGAAGCTTTCCACAAATTTCCAAAGTCTTTGATATTGCTCCTGTGGGAGGGACTCTGGAACAACGGGGTGGGGGGGCATGGTAGCAATTTCAGGTGCAATTGGAGAGTTTAGAATAAAATTATGGGGACAGTGAAAATGTTCAGGGGTCACTAGGTAATTCTTTTTTTCCAGAAGAGGGAGGTAAGTGACTTGATTTGGGAATCTATGTAAATAAGGAAGTAAGTGAAAAACTAAATGCTACAAAAATAATAAATGAATGTAGTTAGTTAAACTTATTTATGTAAATGAAAAATATGCATAATCAAAATCAAATATATTTAAGACAAATATATATATATATAATAAAATCAAGTACCATAATTTGAAACATAAATTTATCTATTAAAATTTACATGTGTCACTATTTTAAATACCTATTTTCAATAATATTATCAATTGATAATATTCCTAAATATATTTTAAAGAGTGAAAAATCACAATAGAGATAGAACTTTTCAGGTTTATAGACTATGTTAGCATTTGCACTTTATTTGAAACTCCTCATCATGTTTCTTTAGATATTGCCTATCTTTATATATAAGGTTTTCAAGAATTTTGTTGACTAGGCTTATGAAAAGATTAGGAAGGAGCAGAGATAAGACCCCAGGGCAGATGACGGAATCACACTGATTTTCTTCCTGATTTAGATATGTGTCTGAATATGCCGATTACAATTTGTTTCAGCAGTCCAGACTTAACCTTAAATACTAATAGCCTTTTCATATAAATACTTGATGTTCTAATATTGCCACACAGCCCTGAGTTCATGACTTCTACTTAAGTAAAAGTGGTGTTCCCCTAAGGATTCCTAGGTGGCTAATAATTTATTTTTTCAATTTGAATTACAGCACTTTCTCACAGCTATTACTTACCCCCCTCAGTTGATCTTAACTAAAATTTCATACTAAAATTTTATCCTGTTTCATATATTTGTTTTTAAATAGCATGTAGCAGGCAAACTGAAATGGCTTAAAGGTGTATATTTAATCCAATAATATTATTATTTTTGAACAATTTTCCTCCATGACATGGAGGCCACTGAAATTTATAATTTGATTATGTTGTACACGTCTAAAATTATGAAATGATTGATGATTTTTACTTACTTATCTTTAGTAATAATCAGAAAAATAAGAATAATTGTAGAATTATAATTCAATCTGTAGGTGTTTTTGAGACCTTCAGAGTTCTAGGATGTAACCCATACTAAGTTAAAGATATTTAGGATGCTGGTATTTTAATTAGTAAAAATCAACAAAGTTTATGCCATTGAATTAAATTATTTTAAGTAATGAGGTTCACATTACTACTTCATATTAATTTATGTATTTCATATAAGCGAAGAAGACAAATGGAACAAGTACTAAAATATATTATATAAAACTTAAATCTAATGACCAGGGAATTGAAATATAAAAACAGAAAAGATGTCTTTTTTTTGTCTATAAAATGGTTAAAAATGTCTAGGTTGGATCTAAATCAAATATTAGAAAATATGTATAGCCATGGAGTCCCACTTACTGCTTATATGTATGTGATTTTGTTTATCTATTCTACAAAGTAATTTGAAAGTAACTGTGACTTTTTTTTTGGTGGTGGTACTGGGGTTCCTGGAAGCCCTAGTACCTCCAGGCTACACTCCAAGACCTATTTTATATTTTTTAATTTTGAAACAGGGTCTCTTAAGCCAGTGTGGTTGGCTTCAAACCTGCGTGATCCTCCTGTCTCCACCTCCCAAGTGCGGGAATTACAAGCGTGTGCTACAACACCTGGCTCTACTATGAAATTTTTTAAGATACATATGTATATATGTATGTATGTATATGCATGCCTAAGACAAATTTAAGAAACATAAGAGAGTAGAGGAATGGGTTTATGGGAGGGAATTTGGGAGAGAAATAGAGAGGACTGAGTGGGGGGGGGGCAGTTGAAATAATACCATGGCAACACGCAAAGGATTTTATTATCAATTTCACTAATATGTTCAGGAAGGGAGAAGGGAGAGCAGGGTGGAATACAGAGGGAAACATGAAAAGTGGTGTGCAAATATGTTTTTTCATCACATTGAATCTTACAATGATGTATGGTTGCAATACCATTATGTTTTTTTACAAAGAAAAGCTCAGGGTCCTATTTGTAATAGTTGCATTTGGAGCATCCCATTATTCCACTTAGTAATTAGCAAAATATTGTTAAGAAGCCATTGAATAGTGTACTTGCCTTCAGTAGGAACAGAAATAGAGGAGTTTGGGGATACTGAGTCCTATATAGAAGCTAAGTTTGCAGGGAAAGGAGAAAATCCATTGTCCTGAGCATGGACAAAAAGTGAGCGAGCTCTTGAGATATGAAATAAACACAATAGAAACAAGAAGTTTAAGAGATGCCTACTTGACAAGTATTTACAGCTCTATATTAATGAGGGAAAACGGTATAAAACTTCTCTGTCTTGTCAAATGAACTTTTTCTTTATTCTTCTGTGGGATTGTATGCAGGGTCATTACCTCTAAACTATACCCCCAGCACCCCTGGCCCCATTTTATTTTATTTATTTATTTTTTGTTTTTAAAGAGTATTTAACTGAGTTGCTAAGAGTCTCACTAAGTAAAGGAGGTTGGCTTTGAACTTGCAAACCTATTGTCTCAGCCTCCCAAGTACTGGGCATGTGTCAACAAGCCTAGCTTTGTTGAAACTGTGTAAAGATTTTTTACATAGAAATAATCATATAGTCAATCTGTGTTCTATCTTCTTTTATCATTTGTTCCTTACAATTTGCTTATAAAGTTTACATGATACTTACAAATATTGTATTTATAAAGAGAACTATAGCTGAGTTTCATGTTAGAATAATATGTGATAAAGCTTTAAATTGTATTGTGGTAGGATGTGAAGTGAGACTTTTTATCATGTCTCAGAATTTTTATTAATAGTTACAAGTTGAACACTACTGTTATGGACTAGGACATTCAAATTCTTAATAGGGGTGCTGGACATATCCATGCAGATCTTGCCAAGGCACACCCAAAACACTTCAAACAAGGCACAGCCCAAACCCCAACGTACAGCTCCAGCTCATATAAAAGAAGGATCAAAATTAATCTTGGAGTCTGTTTTTTATTTCTCCAGTTTTTTTTTCTCCAGCTTTTTTGGGATATAATCATACATAAAAATGTATATATTATATGTATAAATGTATATAATAATACATAAATATATATATACATATATATATATTTAAAGTATATAGCAAAAAGAATATTTAACATGAAAGATATTGGAAATATATGTAAACTGTTAAAAGAAACTGGGTAAATTTATCTTCATTAACATTTAAAGATTTCCAACATCTTAGCCAGACATGATGGCACATGTGTGTAATCTGGGTACTTGGGAGACTGAGACAGAGGATTTGCAGGTTTGCAGCCAAAGTCAGCTACTTAGTGAAGCCCTCCACAACTTAATGAGACCTGTTTCAAAACAATGAATAAAAATAGGGATGGAGTATAGCTCAGAGGTAGAACGCCCCTGGATTCCATCCCAAGTACAGCAAACAATAAAATAAAATAAAATAAAAACAAAAGATTGCCAACATCTGTTTACAAGAATGAAATGCAATCTTACAGGTAGAGACCTACCATTTGGTACCTGTGGTTACCCCTAGAGAGGGGCCTGGGATTGAGTGAGGAATGGTCAAAGTTAGGATGAGAATTTTAAAGACAAGATCTTTGTAAACCTCTGTTGTAGTCAGATCAAGATATAACAAGAATAAAGCCACTAAAATATTCTCAGAGGTTTGGTGCTTATGAAGGCTTTGTAAAATTATCATGTTCTATAGATGTCCTGTTTCAGAAGTTAGATTTAGTATCAAATCTAAAGTGGACACATTTTCTAGTAATAATACTAGAACATTATTAGTTTACATTTTCTATAAAATGAACATTATTTCTCTCTGCAAGTAGAAAATGATTAATGCACAAAGCAAAGCATTGTATTCTGTGCCAAAGTGATGTGAAAATAAATGGGGGGAAAATTCCCTCCCTCCCCAGCTCCTAGAGGGTTTACATAGCAGAGCAGGAAATAGAATGGAACACAATACTACTTTCTGTTGATTACAATTATAGAATATTGCAAGTGTCCTTATAGATTTCCTGTGTTAGTCCATTAATCATAGCAATGGATGAAGACCTCATTTGAGGTATGAAGCCATTAAGTAATTTGCTCAGTATCAAAGAGTGACAAAACAAGGATTGGAACTAAAGCAAGTTTAGTGGAAGATTCTAAGTACAACCCTATACAGCCTCTTAACCATAGCCCCATTAAATATGTATAAGGGGTAGTATGAAAAAGAGTAAAAACGGGTGTATGACGGAAACAAAGAACTTAAGCTCTGGGGGTGATTTGAAGACTACAAGTGTAAGAATCATAATAAAGTGAGAAAGCAATCAAAAGTATTTGGGAGCCAGGAATGGTGGCGCACACCTGTAATCCCAGCATTCAGGAGTCTGAGACCAGAGGATCACAGTTCACAGACAGACTCAGCTACTTAGTAATGCCCTCTGCAACTTAGTGAGACCCTGTTTCAAATTAAAGAATAAAAAACAGGGCAGGGGGGTGTAGCTTGGAGGTCAAATGCCCCTAGGTTCTATCCCCAGACCTGCCAAAAAAAAAAAAAAATGTATTTGAGATTCCGATTTCAGATGTTGTTTGATTTGCTGATGGGTTCAGCCCAAACTGAGAAGTCACTAATGTTGTGAAGCAGTGATAGGCTTTCATGATTCACTCTGGTTGTGATGTTAATCATTTGCTGGAGAGAAAAAAAGTAGGAGCCTCTCCATTTAGGGGTAATAGAGTAACCATTTAAGACACAAAATGGGACTCCAAGACCTTGTAAGAGTGAAGAGATAAGTGAAGTATTAGATGATTTTCAGCCATCAACCTCATGAAACTTTGGCAGTCCAAGTGAAATCAACGAGTGAATTGAAGCTGATTCTGTGCTCTCTAGCTTGGAAGAAAGCATCACTCTTTCCATAAGTAGAGCTAATGTAGCAAATGAGAAAGATTTCAGGGCTCAGATAGTAAGTTAATTTTTCCCTTATATTTAGTAGCTTCTAAGCCCTTGTTTTGAAAAGTAACATATATCCAATTTATAAAATCGAAAGTTTTATTGAAATAATGAGCAAAGAATTATAAACTAAAAAACATGTAATTTTTTATATCCATCCACTTATTTTTTTTCCATGTACATCAGCAGTCAAGATATCTTAGGTTCTGTTTCCAGTAGAAGTTGATCTGTAACCTTCTCTTGTCCTAAGGGAAAAGGAAGGTCAGTAATGAACCTTGCCCCTGAGTGCCTCTTTTCTGTTCCCAAAAGGTAGCTAAGTTAAGGAAACAATGAGAGAATGCCTGGGCTGGAAAGCCCAGATACATATTATCTTGAATGACACTGGCTTTCCCTTATACTTGCTGGGAACTAGGGCAAATGTGTGTTATTGGTAGCAAGCTACTTCCCTGCATGTAATCCAGGAGAGTTGCTCCTAGGGATGATGGTTATACAGTTTGATATTCTGGAGAGTGAAGAATCCCTCTTCAGCTTGCAGCTCTGAGCAAGGATAATGCAGACAAAAATTTCATCTGAATCTCATCATCATTAAGAAATAAAACATTAGTGAGGCCCTCTGCAACTGCAACTTAGTGAGACCCTTTTTTAAAAAATAAAGATTAAAAAATAGGGCTGTGAGTGTAGCTCGGAGGTAGAGTACTGCTGGGTTCAATCCTCAGTACTGCCAAAAAAAAAAAAAAAGAAATGTAAAAGAAGTATAGTTTTAAGCCACTGAGATTTGTTGATCTTGCTAACATAGTCTAATTATTTTTTATTATTTTTTTATTTTTGGTGGTACTGGGGATGGAACCCAGGAAACTTCTACCTCTGGGCTACAATCCCAGACCTATTTTATATTTTATTTGGAAACAGGGTCTCTTAAGCCAGCTGAAGCTGGCTTCAAACCTGCAGGATCCTCCTTTCTCAGCCTCCCACGCGCTGGGATTACAAGCGTGCACCAACACGCCAAGTTTATAGTCTAATTTAAATAACACACTACCTGTTGTGGATTATCTTATTAGATAAGCCCTAGACAGGACAAGTTTTTCTGGATATGGTTATCATCCTTTGTCCTTCCCATGATGGCTAAACCTTCTTCCCCTATTCCTCCTAAAGATGTTCTTTCCAATCTTGAATCAATTAGCAGAAAGAGCTTTATGAATTATTGTATCAAGATTCAATTTTTCATATAGCAATTTCCAAAATAATATGTTTAACACTTGTCAATAATTGAGAGTATGCCCCCTCAAGATCTCCAAGCTCCTTCCAACTGAGAAAAAGGTCATGACTAATATGTCACCTATGCTAAGGTTTCTGGCTGACCTACTTAAAACCATCTTCCACTGTGAAGAGAAAATAAAAGAAACCCATTTCCTCCCTATTTTCCAATATATTTCATCTTCTACTTCTGGCCTCTTATTGTACAACTCGGAGACATGAGCTACAAACATTAACAATCAAATACTTATACATAGTTTTATTATTCAGATACTCTTCCAGTAGTGTGGACATTAAGTGCAGACTACTCTGAAGGCAGAGTGCATGGAATTGGAATCATCAACTATTTGGAATGCTGTTTGTTGAGGATGTTGCTTCAATTCTCTACATTTCAAATTCCTCATTTGCAAAATATGGGTGCTTGGGATGCCCTGATGTTTGTATGAGTTTTAAATGAAGTATAATTTGCAACGTATTTGGCACAATAACTGGCACTTAATAAGAACTATTTTGGTTTACTAAATATATTTTAAACTCAGGAAAGTCATTGCCATTTTAAAAGGAGACATTATTTTATAAGGCTTCAAACTTCATATAAAATTCAATATACTTCCCCCCCAAAATTATAGTTTTTTTAATAAACTCTATAATAAATCCAAAATCAAGCCAAAATGGATAAAAAAATCAAAGTCATTTAAATAACAAATAAAGACAATAAAAAAGGATGGGAGAAATAAAAAAATAACTCTAGTAAAGGACGATGAATCTATAGCATTATTTGATCTGTGGCATTTATCCTCCGGAGCTCAGGACATGGAAGAGTTTAAGATGGTCATTGACCACAGGAAGGATTAGCACATTTTTATTTTTGTAATCCAGACCAATTGGTTTGGGATTTTATCAGACAAAATGTAAAAGTGATTAGTGTTCTAGCTCCTCAGAAGTGAGCGGTTGTTTATGATTCTCTTCCCATGCATGGTCTGGTCTATGATAAACAGATCCAAGAAAGCAACTGGAATAGGGTTGAGGCAGGCAATTCAATATGTAGACATACTTTCATACGCTGCAAAGAAAAAAATCTCATAAACTCTGCCAAATCCATTGATCGCAGTCCCAGAAAATAATACCTATTTTGCAAAGTCTTCTTATAAAATACATAATATCTTAAATAACCACAAGTCTTTTAATCTTTTTGAAATGTACAGAGAACTATTCCATGTCACTTTAGACCTCTCTCTCTCTCTGTATTTATTTAATAAGTCATAACATTGTTTTAAGTTTGGTTCTAAATTAACTCACGTGGGTAAAAGACAAAAATCTGGCAATTATTACCATTGTTTTAAAAAATGCAATTGACGTAAGCACTGACATGAAAACGTCATTTGATTTAGGGTCACATTACAGGCGATTAATTAATAAAGAATATAGTCAAATATGTCCAGCTCCGAAACAGCCCTTTTGATTTACTGCACATCAAAGACCATAAAGGATTTGTTACTAAAATCTTACATTGGTTTCACCTTTTATAAACATGCGAGTCAAATTGTCTTTGCTAAATACTTTTGTTTTCATTCCTAAAATTGAACCAATGTGTGCCATCCTTCTTCCTGAACTACATAATAGATCTCATGGATATTAACAAAAGTATCTATTCATGTAGTGAAATTCTGAAGAGTAGTATATTTCAGTCTGAGTTGTTTATTGCCCCCAACATACCATTGTTTTTTTGTAATCAGATAAAACCTCCCAATTAACAAAAAATGCAATAGCATTCCACATTTTAACCTTGACCAGAACACTGCAAGAAGAGTTTGCCAATACAATATACAAAACTTCTCATTCTTATGTGATAAGCTCTTTAAAATCATTTGGAAAACAAACAAACAACAACAACAACAAAAAAAAAACAGCTGCTATTAGCAAGTTGTTGACATTAAGGGGATGAGGAATTGTGACTTTTATTATTTTTTTTTGCAATGTTCTGCCTATAATTATGAACAGACTCAAGCTTTAATGACTGCAGAATTGTGTATTTTTCCTATTTTCCAGGTGATATGTAGAATCTTATTTGTCACTGTGTGAAAATCTTTTGGAAACAGTAATATAGGCTATATAGAGCTACTAAAAATATATATTTGGACTTATTTCACTGTTAAAAAATAATCTGATAATACCCACGATCATTTAAATAAAAAAATGTTTTATATATTAGATACTGTAGTCTACCCAAATATATAATTTTAAGTACAAATGAATGACAAAATATTCAAATATAAATATACTTTTAAAATAACCAAGCCGGGCGTGGTGGCACACACTTGTAATCCCGGCATTTGGGAGACTGAGAAAGGAGGATCACGGTTCACGGACAGCCTCAGTTACTTAGTGAGGCCCTTTGCAAACTC
Source organism: Muscardinus avellanarius (assembly GCF_963383645.1). Taxonomy (NCBI): domain Eukaryota; kingdom Metazoa; phylum Chordata; class Mammalia; order Rodentia; family Gliridae; genus Muscardinus; species Muscardinus avellanarius. Next base: position 26,977,013 of record NC_137787.1, on the reverse strand, counting down.
AGTGAGACCCTGTTTCAAAATAAAGAATAAAAAATAGAGCTGGGCTTACAGCTCGGAGGTTGAATGCCCATGGGTTCCACCCCCAGTACCACAAAAAATAAATAAAAAGATAACCAATATTTTTCATTTCTTTAAAGATAGGTAAAACTTGATGCCAAACTTTTTTAAAAAATAATTTTATATATGTGTGCATGTAATATATTTATACATATCCAACTCTATGACAAATACTATAGCTTCTTACTATTCATAACTAAGATCAGAGCTATCTCCCTATCCCTATTTTGTTTGTTTATTAAAACAGGATCTCACTAAATTTCTGAGGAGTAAGTCACCATGCCTGGCCAGCGGTGCAACATTTTTATACTCCAAGCTTCTATATAATCCTGTTTCTTCAATAGTTCTTAAGTGGTTTGCTTAAACATCAAGGCACTCATTTTATTCCTTTATGCTACTGGCCTTACACACAAATTGTTAGACTGAACTTTAGTTGTATCATTAATTCCTTTTATTCAGAGATTTCTCTTTTCTTTCTCTTTATTGTTAGTAACCAACCTAATATATCTGGGGAGGTACATTTTTTGGTGGCCAGTATGACCTCCTCATTCCATGAAATAGCACTGGCTATTTCCAAGTAGCAACTTTAAATATTAGACCTGAAAAGTATCAGGTAACCCAAGAGTTATAGAATACAGAGTTAGAAGCAGATTTATACTTGAGATAGAAAATAAATAAGAGGATAAAAACCAATAATGAAGCAAACAGATTATCCAACTGATGGGTAAGTATGGAAATAATGTTTGGAAAACCATCCATCTTGCCACACAACCATCCACTGAACAAATTTACATCATGTCAGTAAGTGAGAGAGAAAATATCCCTGTTCCTTTTAGACAAAGAAACAGTATAAGATACAGAATTATGATTATCAAACTTTAAAACTGTTACTCTTAACTTAAAAATAGAGAAAATCATAGATAATATCACATCAACATAAGGGCTAAGAAAGAGGCCAAACAATAATTTCATAAAAAGTAAAAAGTAGAGGGCAGAAGAGGAGATGTTGGGTTACTTTAAATAGGATTATCAGGAAAGGCCTCTCTGGAGTCATAACTTCTGAACTTAGAACTGAATGATGAAATAAACCAACTATGGAAAAAACTAGAAGGAAGTCTACTCACTGATGTCTCATCCCTTACTTCATCTAACCAATGTGAAAAATTTCACATTTAATATTCTTTTTTGAGTGTGTGTGTGGTACTGGGTTCCTGGAAGTCCTTATACCTCCAGACTATATTCCCAGACCTATTTTTTATATTTTTATTTGGAAATAGGGTCTCTTAAGCCAGCGCAGCTGGCTTCGAACCTGTGTGATCCTTCAGTCTCTGCCTCCCAAGCACAGGGATTACAAGCGTGTGCCACCACGCCCGGCTCACATTTTAATATTCTTGAAATTGGTGTATATGCTATCATTATTGTTAGTAGTCATGACTTTGTAGTAATTTTCTCTAGTAACATCTAGAAATTTGATTTTATTGCTATTCCCAGTGGCAAGAAGGAATAAAATCAATGTCTTGATGTTTAAGCAAACCACTTAAGAACTATTAGAGAAAGAAATAGGAGTATACAGGAGTTTGGGATATAAAATGTTGCACCGCTGGCCAGGCATGGTGGCATTCTTCTTAGAAACTTAGTGAGATTCTGTTTCAATAAACAAAAACAAACAAAAATTAAACAAAAATATAAGGATGGGAGTAGCTCAGAGGTAGAATACCCCTGGGTTTGACCCCCAGTATGAAAAAAAAAAGTTGCACAATCACCATCTGGTAAAAACCAACAACGACAACAACAACAACAAAAAAAAAACCTCTGATTGCGAACAGAATGGAAGAATATGTCAGAAACTAGACTGGAGGGCTCTTTTGATAACAGTCTAAGTACCATATCTTTGAGGCTCAGACAGTATAAATAAATAGCTGAAAAGTAACCATGCCTTAGATTTTCATTGTAAAGAAGTTTAGGAATATCTTCAGCAATTACATGACTCATTCATTTTTGGTATTTTTATGTATAAATAAGACTGGCAGGGAAAAAAATTCCTGTCTAAATAGTTTTAATATTAAAGGTTCTTGGAATATATGAGTCCTAAATGATACAAAAGAATTATATTATAGTTCAATTGCCATCATCTTTACTCCTTAATAGATTATAAAATAAAAGTTCATCTTAAAATCAATGTTTTGAGATATTAAGATATTATAGTTCTTTCCAAGGCTCTGTTATATAGTGGAAGTAAGGCAGACCTGGTTCTAATATTTATAGAGTGTTCACTCTAGTGGGGAATAGAAATAATGTAACTGAGTAAATTAAATAAATTAGTAATTACAGGTTGTGATAATTACTAAGAAGACAACAATAAAAGCAATTAAGCACGATTCCTCTAAGTGCTTATGGGGGGTATTAGGATAGAATAGTTAATCCAATTTAGATTACAGGGAAATGCAGTCTGTCAGAAAAAGCTTGTCAAAGGATATCACCTTTAAACTAAGACTTAAAAAAAAGAGTAGTCCCTCTTATGGAGAGAGTAGAAAAGTATTTCAGAAAAAGGAAAGAGCACATTCAAAATAAAATGCTCAGTATGTTCTGGGAATAAAAAGATTTGCAAAACTGTGAATAGAAAAGAAAAGAAGAAAGAATTGCTTTGAAATGGCATTGGCCAGAACTCTCTTGAATTCCACAGAAGGAAGGGAACAATAGAGAATTTGCATTTTACTCTAAGTCTAAACAGAAGTTATTAAGGGATTCTGATTGAGAGAGAGAAAACATTCAAGCTATGTTATTTATTTATTTATTTATTTGTTTGTTTGTTTATTTATTTATTTTGCAGGTCTGGGGATGGAACCCAGGGGGATTCAACCTCCTAGCTACAGCCCCTGCCCTATTTTTTATTCTTTATTTTTTTGAAACCGGGTCTCACTGAGTTGTAGAGGGCCTCACTAAGTAGCTGAGGCTGTCAGCAAACCGCGATCCTCCGGTCTCAGCCTCCTGAATGCTCGGATTACAAGTGTGCGTCACCATGTCCGGCTCAAGCTATGTTTTATAAAGATGACTCTGGGTCTCCTATGGAGACTGAATTATAGGTGAACAGTGGAAACTACAAGGCCAGTTAGAAAGCTCCAGCAGTAAAAGAGCTCAGGATGGTTGAGATTAGAATAGGAACAGTGGAATGAAGGGATTTGAGTGGATTCCAGACAGAGCTTTTTAGTAAATGCATAGGACTGTTAAGGACTAGATAGGGGTTGAGAAGAAATCACGAATAACTTTGAGGTTTCTAATCTGAGCAATAAAATGTATAACAATTCTAATTATTGAAATAGTAAAGTAGGATATCATGAATTGTTTAAGAAGTTAGAAATGAAGTTTAAGAATTTAGCTTTAGAGTTTTCAAGACAGAATGAGGTGACTAACCAAAAATTCTCCTTGGAGCGTGTTGAACTCTATTTTCTTTGAGTGTGTGGGAAATGGTGGTGCTGAAGTACAACAACGAACTAGAGCAAGATTCTCTTCATTAGGCAGAGTCTGTTCAAAGATTCATGGGCCGTGTGCTCTGAGGGTGAAGGAGATACCAGTTCTGCAGGGAGTAACTTCCCTGCACCCTCCACCACAAATGCACACATGAAGAGCAGCATGGAAGCCACAAAGATCTTTGCTGGGTGTGTGTGTTGGGGGGGACAGGTTCGTGCCACGGGCTGCCCCAAATCCTGGTGTCCTCAGACTTGGCTCCCTTGCAAAACCACTTATGACTCTTCACTCCGCTGGACACCCATAATAGGTGTGCACATCCAATGATGTAAAAGGGAAGCACCTGCTCTTCCTTTCCATCATCTTAGTTTGGTTTTCCAGTGCATGATTATTTGGGAGGGTTGTGTCAGAATCTTTCCCCAGACCAAAGTGATGTCTTAGGTAGTTGCCTGCTCAGCCAGAGCAGAGACTGCTGCAGAGTCCTGGAGGTAGGAAAGTGCAGATGCCCAAAAGATGAAACTCAGATAATATGATCCCTGAAACAAGAAACTCAGACAATATGATCTTTCTTAAGGTGGCTTCTAGTCACAGCACCATGCCAATACACCGTGAAGTATGGAGAACATTTCCAGTGCCAGCTTGCTACACACATCCCAGGTCTCTTACCTTGTTTGAAAAATTTCTTTGCAAGGTACCAAAATTTGCACAAGTGGGACCCACTAGGACTTTCTTCTCTCTCCCAAAGGGACTATTCTCACTTCCTCTGATGTGCTACTATGCAGCCTGTATTAGGGTGCTCTATTTCTCCTACCATTCCATAATCCAAAAATCTTTTTTCCAGATGTCTTTCTTTGACAGAGAACTCCAGAGTTGTTCACAGCCTACAACCTCAAAAAGTAGCTATACACCTGCTCTTTTGTTTCTAACTTTTTTAAATGTTTTGTTTTTTATTTATTTATTTATTTTTAGTGGTACAGGGAATGGAACTCTTCTACCTCTGGGCTACACTCCCAGACCTATTTTATATTTTTTATTTGGAAACAGGGTCTCTTAAGCCAGCAAGGATGGCTTTGAACCTGCGTGATCCTCCTGTCTCCGCCTCCCAAGTGCCCGGATTACAAGTGTACGCCACCATGCCCGGCTAAATTTTTTTAATGATGCCTTAGTTGGCAAAGTTATACACTGCAGTGTTGGATCTAAAACACTATGTATTTTATTTTGATAATATCCCAAGGTTTTTTCAAATATCAGGTGAAGGGTTACATTTTTCCTAAAATATTGATGGTCCCAATGTCAATATTTTTGAAACATAACTGCTTTGTTTGATATTTTTAAAATAAAACTTTACAGCCTGAGGCAAAGTATTCATACATCTTAATAGAATATAAGATAGTACCATCTTATAGAGGCATACATGCACACATCACTCATTGAGCCCTTACCCATTTCTCACCCCATTCTCTCCCTCCCCTCCTTCTTATGTTTGGCTTAGTGGTTGAGTTTAATATGTTTGTGAGTGTAAATCATATGCATTAGGGAATTTCCCTCTTTCCCCCTCCAATTATTCTCAGTTAGGTTGCCTTATTTGCTCATCTAAGGATTTTTCTTCTTCATCTAGTTTTTCCTATAACACATTTTCTCCCTACCTTCCGTATATTAATGAGAGCATCCATTTTTTTTATTTTATGTGACTAATCTCATTTAGCATAATGTTTTTTTCAGTTCCACCCATTTTGCTACAAGTGACTTTTATTTTTTTAATGGCTGAGTTAAATTCATTTGTGTACATATCCTATAGTTTTGTAATCCTTTCATCTGGTGATGCACCTCTTGGCTGGTTCTATAGTTTGGCAGTTGTGAATTGTGCAGCTATGAACATAGATATGTATGTATTAGTTTGGTAGTTTGGTTTTCACTCTTTTGAATAGATACCCAGAAGTGGTATTGCTGGATCATATGATAGGTCTGTTCCCATTCTTCTGAGGATCCTCCATGCTGTATTCCAAAGTGGTTGCACTAATTTGCAATCCCACCAACAATTCATTAGCTTTTTTACTTCTCTACACCATCGCCAGCAATTGTTGTTTTTTTGTGTTTTTAATGATTGCCATTCTAGTGTGAGTTGAGTAAAATTTCAAGGTAATTTTGACCTGCATCTCTCTGATTGCTAATGATGTTACGTTTTTTTCATATGTTTATTGTCCATTTGAATTCCTTCTTTTGTGAAGTAACTGTTTCGTGCACTTGCTCATTTTTGATTGAGTTATTTGTTTTCTTAGTGGTGAGTTTCTTGAATTCTCTGTATATTCTATACATTATTCCTGTAGTTGACAAAAATTTTCTCTCATTCTCTTGGCTCTCTATTGAAATTCTTGATAATTTTCATTGCTTCCCAGAAGCTCTTCAGTTTAATGCAATCCCAGGTATTGGCCCTCTTTTTAATTTCTTCTGCCTCTGAAGTCTTGAGACAGTTTTTACCTGTGCCTATGTGTTGAAGTGTTGGACCTATGCCCTCTTCAAGGACCTGCAAGGGAGGCCTCTGGTTTAATTTTCAAGTCTTAGATCTATTTGATTTGACTCTTGTGCAGGATGAGAAAGTGGTGTTTATTTCTATTTTTTTGCATATGGTTAACCAGTTTTGCCAACATTTGTTAAAAAGGCTATCCTTTTTCATTGTATGTTTTTGACCTCTTTCTTTATGAAAATGCAGTAGAGTTCTAGGTGCACCTAAATCACCATCTTCAACACTCTTTGTAATTTATTTATTTATTTTTGCAGGTCTGGGGATGGAATCCAGGGGCATTTGACCTCCAAGCTACACCCCCTGCCCTATTTTTTATTCCTTATTTTGAGACAGGGTCTCACTAAGTTGCCAAGGGCCTCACTAAGTAGCTTAGGCTGTCAATGAACCAGGATCCTCCAGTCTCGGCCTCTGGAATGCTGGGATTACAAGCATGCGCAACCACACCTGGCTTCAACACTCTTTTTAATAGTGATATTAAGATAGAAAATATGTAGCCAGACATAGTGACACATTCTTATAACCCCAGTACTTATGAGGCTGAGATAGGAGGACCACAGGTTCTCAACCAACCTCACTAGTAAGGCTCTCTACAACTTAATGAGACCCTGTTTAAAAAGAAAATGAAAATAAGATAGAGCTGGAAGTGTAGCTCAAAGATAAAATGCCCCTGGATTCAATCCCTGATATCACAAATATATATATATATATATATATATATATATATATATATATATATATATATGTATCTCAGATAACTGACATTTATAACAGATATTATATATATAACAGATATATTATATATATATATGTTATAAATGTCAGTTATCTTATCTAAGATATATAAATGTCAGTTTTCTTATCTAAGCTCTGGAGTGTAGGAGTCTGGAGTTCAAAGAAGTATTCTGGTAATGATAGTGGGAACCTTTTGTGTATAAAAATATTGAAATGATATCTGTGGGTCTATTAAAGAAAATGAACCTACTAAGGAGTCTCATACTATCTAGACATGGGAATCTCATGACTGCACAGTGATGAGAAGGCAGGGGATAAAATCTTCCAATCAGAAGATATCTTGTTGATAGATGGTGAGAAATGACATTAGCCATTACATTTTACAGCATTCAAATTATTAACATTGTTTAAAAAGAGTTTGGTTGAATGTTAATGGAATGTGAGAATATTTTGACAAATGTTCAGGGGACATTTTCAAGAAGCTGAGTTATAACAGAACCGACATCCATGGAGAAGTTTAAAGCAATTAGATAAAAATTAAAGATAGTGAGCAAAGCTTAGTGCAATGGATGTTAATGATATCCAAGTAGAAGGTATGTCTTGTGCTATATTGCTGAGCAGCAAAAAATGAAAGAGTTCTAGTGGAGGGAGAAAGGTGGTATACATTCTCTCCTGAATTCCCACAAGCACGTGGCTTCTTTTCTTTTTGTGGTACTGGGGGTAGAACCCAGGGACATACCCCCAGCCCTGTTTTGTATGCTTTATTTTGAAACAGGGTCTCACTGAGTTGCAAAGGACCTCACTAAGTAGCTGAGGTAGCTGCAAACCAGTATCTTCTTGTCTCATCCTCCTAAATGCTGAGATTACAAGCTTGCACCACAATGCACATTTATGTTTAAATGAAGTTGTTAATTGTTTAAATGAAGATGTTAATTGTTCCCATTGAGAAAAGTTGTTTCAAGTTTACTATTCTTATGGAAGCCTCACTGTAGGATTCCTTATCTGAGATCTTATTAAATGATCATGGAATGACTTATTTTCCTTAGTCTTCTAGAGTCCAGTAGGAACAATGGCATCCTGAGGCTGCCAGTAAGGGGCATAAATTACACAGTAGACTTTGAAGGACAGGGTACTTTTGCAACTTGATTGTGTTTCTGGTAAGGGTGTGATAACAGGGAATCCCATAAACTTTTACAAAAAGTTATATTCATTTTTTATCACTACAATTTAGATATTAAAAGTAGAAAAGCAGATAAAGAATAAAATAAAATTTGTCATTTAAATATTACATATAAGATTCACCATACATGTTAGATACATATTAACAAACCCAATGAGTTTAATGATTGGCTATATTTTATGTTGGTGAAGATGACATAAAACTCATGCATGTCCTGTTATACAAAAAGAAAAACATAAAAACAAATGTGCATCATGTGATATGACAGTGCATTTCATTTTAAAAATATAGACACACTTTCACAATAAATTAGAGAATGGTGGACTGTGAAAACATTTTTATTTCATGTTTCCCCCCCCCGTTTTTTTTCTCCTCTGTTCTCTAATGAGCAAAGATTGTAATAAACTTATTTTTAATTGGAGGAACTGATCTTAACAATATTCTACATTCAACCTTAAATTCTACTTCTTGCTCCAGCTAAGTGGAACCAAATAAAACTGAAATGTAGCAGTCAGGAATTTTAAGCTTTACAACCAGCTCTAAAAGCAAAGGCTATAGAAAACTGTGATCTATTGTGGAGGAAAAGACAAAGGAGAGCTAAAGGAAGGTGGCTTAGGCAGGGGGCCAACTAGGAATGGATCAAGGCCACATAAGCACTCAAGCTTGGCAAGGCTCATATCACAGCTATTTACCTATCAGGACACACACACACACACACACACACACACACACACACACACACACTTTTGTTCCTCCTTTATATAAGATATATTTTTTTAAGTTCTGTATAAATGATGGACATAAGATTATGGACATCACTGGCAAAACCTAGTGATAGGCATAAAGCAAGTTCACCTAAAATATGAGCCATCTTTGTACCTGACATATAAATAACTGCAGAGAAAGAATGAAGTTTGAATTTAGAATTACTAAGATACAGATTGGAAGATCATTTTTGCTTATGTGAACATCAAATTGCTTTGTTCACAGTAAACTTCTGCTTTTTGAATATAAACTCCTGTGTTTGAATAAGCCCAATATTCAAACACACATTATTAAATTAATGCTTTCAATTAAATACATTGATTGTCAATTCTTTTACTACTCTTAATATTTTTTACCTTGAAAAAAGTCCTTGGAGCATGTTTTTGATAAAGCTGTTTGTTGTACAAAATGGAAATCATTATGAAAGTTATGCAGAGTTGAGCTTATGAGTGGAGAACAATTTTCAGTTTGGTTAACAAGCTAATGAAACAACGCATAGCTAGAACTCTCCCTAGCAAATTTGTTATGCATCTTATATTCCTTAATCATGAAAGTGTAGGAGCTTCAAAAGTTATTAGAAAAAATGGCATAAATTGAAAAATTAGTATATTCATGCTTTAACAGAATATTAGCCATCACCAAATATTTATTGGTCATCTATTTCATCCTATGTGACGTAACAAGTATGGCCCAGATTATCTGTGGTGGAGAAAAATGAACAGATAAGCTGTGTTAGAAATGTGCCATTTATGAGACATTAATATGAACTATATAATGATAAGCCTTGGGACTTGGAAAAGAATGCCTGGAGTTCCAATTTCTATTGAGAGCAAGAAAAATGACTAAGCCAACTCTTAGCTCAGGTACTGTCATCTAATCTATAAACAAGATTATGAAAATTTAATGATAGGGAACATATAATGAAAAATTAATAAACATGGATTCTTTCCTCATTTTGGAATATTTTCTTCAAACCCAATCAAGTCACATGTCCAGGAAATGTATACCTTTATTTTGTTCCAAGAGGGAAGGGCCCTAATATCATTCCTCAATCTGATCTTCCCCTTTTCAATGACAATACGAGGCATTTCTTAAAGTACTTCCTCAGTGACTTCTGTTTTATAAAATATCACCTCAAGAAGTATTCTATCCAAGATTGTAAACAGTTAATATAATATCAATGTATTCTACTGTGTACTAATACATAAGACCTGCCAATCACCAGAAAAATTACTCTAATGTAATGAAAAAAAATTCAAAAGGCACATATGAGAAAGTGCTATTTTTATGAGAAAATAGGCTTTAAACAAAATGGATACAAGATTTTAGTAAATGTGATTTTTTTGGTTATACAACTGTAAAGACTAAACTGAATGCCATTTCTTGACATAATTTCTATGCTTATGAAGAGGTATAAGATTTAGAAGATGGTATGGTAGAAGACAAGGTGAAGGTATTGACTATAGTTAAAATATATTCTGTATAATTTTGATAGTAAGTTCTTGGCCATAGGTATCACTAAAAATTAAATAATTGATTAATGTGAAGACTTTTTAAATTATATGTAACTCAACAATTTTACAAGTACATATGTATGTACACATATAGCCTAATTTCATTACTTACAAGAAATGGCATTATACTTTTTCAGGACATAATGTCAACACTACAACCAAGATAAGAAAAAAGCCATTTGTTTTCACTTTTGGTCTCTGAAATAATGAGAATGTTTCACAAGTACTGCCCTATTTATATAAATAATGAGATTCTGAAATAAACAAAATTATCAGGTTCCACATCCACAAGATGCCTGCAAGGAAAACACTATGACAGCCATCCAAGATTTAGATTCTGAAAAACACAAATGTAGAAATAAGAGAAATAAAAGCAGAATAGAGTCTAAAGAATCAGGTTGTACACATGACTCTATGACCTTTTGAAAAGTCATTTTTGCCCTCTAGAACTCTATTTGTTGGCTGGTTGGTTGGTTTTATATTTAAAATTAAGGAGTTGGTCCCTCTGATCCATCTTTAAAACATATTTACAAAGAGTATGAACACTACTTAATTACCATAACTGCTGGCAAAAATACTATTGTAAATAAGGCATATATTTTTATGTGATTCTCTCCATTAAAAAGTAGTTCATAACCAATAAACATATGAAAAAAATGTGCAACGTCACCAGCAATTAAAGAAATGCAAATTAAAACTAACCTGTGATTCCATCTAAGTGGTCATCATTGAAGACACAAATAAAAATGAATCCTTGTGAAGAATGCTATGGTTGGAAAGCCAAATGTCCCTGAGTCCTCATGCCCAGGAGACACCCAGGCTAGAAGGCAAGTCCCTGGGGGTGTGGCCTTGAGGACTATTTATGTCCCTTGCCCCCTCTCCTTGAGCTTTCTACTTCCTACCAGGATGCTCTGGGAAAGTGTAGCTGTGACAGAAAAGAGCTCCCAAAAGAACTATGACCTCTGAACCTTTCCAAAACTGGGAGTAAATAATTCTTCCTTCCTCTAAGTCTTGTGTGAGCCAGAAGTTTGGGATCAGCATGGTGAGAATGGTGACTAAGCCACTCCAGTTAGAATGAAAATCATCAAGAATACAAAAATAAATTCTGGAGAAGAGGTAGGGAAATAGAAACTCTTATATGTTGCAAGTGAGATTATAAATTAGTGTAATCACTATAGAAATCAGTATGGAGATTCCACAAAAGGATGGAACTACCATAGGATTCAGCCATACCACCCCTTGGTATTTTTCTAAAAGAATTAAAGTTAGAATAATATAGTGATGTGTGTATATCCATGTTTATAGCAGCACAATTCACAATGGCCAAATTATGGAACCAACCTAGGTGTTTATCAACAGAAAAAAGAATAAAGAAAATATAGTATACATATATATATATATATATATATATACATAGAAACATATAAATGGTATACATATGGTATATGTATGTATATGTATGTATATATATTATACATATACACACCTAGATACATACATACACATACATATAATGGAATTACACTCAATCATAAAGAACAAAATTATGTCCTTTGAAGGAAAATGGATGGAGATATAGAATTATTTCCCTAAGCAAGTTCTGACAGTTTCAGAAAGTCAGGGATCATAGGTTTTCTCTCATGTGAAAGCTAGAGGGAAAATAAATAACAAGAAGGACTTTAGGTAAATAAAGAGAGAGGCCAGCATAATAGTGAAAAGAAAGGGGTTTGGAAAGGTGGGGTGAGGGGATAAAGAAGGATGGAAAGAGAAAACATTTTAAATAATGTTACATCCATGACACATACGAGGAGAGAGGTGTGAAGAACGGGGTGGGATGTGGAGAGAAGTACCCCAAGTGCTGTGTGTATGTATGAATGTATCACTTTGAATTTCACTATGATGTCTAATTGCCAATAAAAGCATAAAAGAAATGGTCCCTTATTCCTTTATAATACATATAAATGTATAATAGTGACACTCATTTTTCACATAATTCAAAGACAGAGAAGGGAAATTTTAATACTTTTCTTTTTTCTGAACTTTCGAGAGACGAGTCTGCTTTAGAGTCAGCACCATTTTACAAAGGTCACCCACCTAGAACATAGGCCTCATCCCATAGGAGCACACTCACCTTCGTGTGAGTGAAAGAATCCTGTAAATTTTATGCCTTGGACTTTCATCTGAATGTAGGATTGTATTTTTGTATTTTCCCTGCATTATAACTGTATCTTTTTTTTTTTTAAATCAAGAGTGAGTTTGTTTTAAGGAGAGCCAACCCCTCTCAGTCTCCAACCCACTCACTCCAGTGAACAAAGCAACCTTTGTCCTGTGAAGAAGCCAGCAGTGTATCCCTGGAGGGCCACACCTGTCTGTTCACCGTTATCAAATGCTAGCCCAGGGGGCTAGCTCTGGTACAGAGCTCCTGCTCCAAAACCACAAGCAACACAAACTCTCCTCAAATACCTTTTATGGGCAAGCAGAAGTTTAGAAGTCTGCTTTCTTCCTGGGAGGAAAAACATAACTCCTGTTACTATCAGGATGTCAACATATATTCATCCTTTTCAAGCTGAATCAAAACAAATATTCTAAGTCCAGCATGGTGGCACATGCTTGTAACCCCAACATTCGGGAAACTGACAGGAGGATCGTGGTTCAAGGACAGCCTCAGCTACTTAGTGAGGCCCTTTGCAACTCAGTGAGACCCTGTTTCAAAATAAAGAATAAAAAATAGGGCTGGGAGTGTAGTTTGGCAGTAGAATGTCCCTGGGTTCCATCCCCAGTACTGGAAAAAAAAAAATTCTATGGTTGCCTAGTTTTAGTGAAGAAGAAACAAAAGGAAGAACTGATGACCGAAAAAATGTTACATTATGGCATAAAAACTGTATTGTAAGGAAACAGTTGCTTGAACCATAGAGAAATTTTAAAGATTTTTTTAACTTTGATATATAGATAAATGAACTTTGCATGATGTATTTTTAAAAAATTTCAGGAACACATTCTCCTAATCTGCAGCTCCCAAAATAATATCTGTTAGAATCAAAGTCTTGAGTGACCCAGAGCATGGTTTCAAACTTTGATCACTTAGGTCAAGAGTACAAACAAAAAGAAAACTTTTTAGATGCATATAATAGGTATTCATTTTGAGTGTCTTTTGTGATTTCAAAATCTTAACTATTGACTGTGGCAGTTATCTCTGTGGACAAACTTACATGAGGGAGTGTTTATCTTTGTAGTGTGTGTGTGTGTGTAAGAGAAAGAGAGAGAGAGACAGAGACAGAGACAGAGACAAAGAGACAGAAGGATAGAAAGAAACAAAGAATGAGAGAGACAGAGAGAGACAGAAAGATGATTCCATAGTTCATTTGTAATTTGCTCATTTACCCTTTTATTCTCTTGGCAGGATGTTTCAAAAGAAAGTCGTGTATTTTAAAACATAAAAAATAAAAAAATAAGAAAAGAAAACCCGAAGAGTTTCTTGCAAGATAGACCCTAGAGCAAAGCTTGAAAACATCAAATAAAACCCCTCCAGCGTGTTCTCCCCCTGTGATGCCTTTGTACATTCATTTCAGCCCGTGGGCACATTTCCCATGACATACAAAAGGTTCAGAGCCATGCTGCTAAGTGTACACATGTATGGATCCCTCATTTGCCATTCTGTCTACTGAGTTCCATTCTGTGCCCTGTAAAATTAATTTTATTTGAAAATAAATTCTAAAAGTCAAATATCATTTCAGGCCATAAACAGAAAAACAGTACTGCAGCAAGTTGATTATGTTTTTCCTTAGATATGGGTCAGTGACAGCCAATGTGCCTGGATATACACAATAGTTACAAGCTAGGCACACACACTTATTTGTATGTATCTCTGTACACGTGCATACATATGATATGTACATTCCTATATTTTTATAGAGAAATGTGTGTGCGCACACATCCACTTTCTGTTATCTATTTACGAGACCATTTTCCTATGTGTCTCTTTAATCATTTTATTTTCTTTTGGTTGGTTCTAGTTATATATCTGTGTTTATTTTTCTTTATGGAACATTGAAATAGATATGATATGTTATTCGGTATGGGTTGATTATATCCTCTAACAGAAAATACCTCTGTTTCCTAACCTAAAATAATGTGGTATACACAAAAACTTTTCTCTAAGTCACAGAATTCAAAGAGTTGCAACACAGTATACATATAATTGTTAAATATTTTCATGCCTTGCTAGGAAGATAGGCATGGTCATTATTTTCTTTATATTAGGAAACATTTCATCATATATTCAAGTAATTTTTAAAATTTATCTAAGAACTTTTAAAGTGATTCCAAGCAATCAAAGAATCCAAATTATCAATTTACCTGACTTATGGAATAAAAGAATGTGTACAAATGTGAAATAAGTCTAAACATGTATGTGAAATGTCACAAAAATGCCTTTCCTAAGTCTTCATCTTTGGAATAAGATTCCATTTGAGAATGCAAGCCCAAGCTCTGTGTGGCTGCTGAACTTTGAAACCCAGAGGACTCTGCACACAGCCTTGTTATAGCAATTGAGCTGCCCAAGCCACTCTCAGTGCTGGTCTGCTTTTTCTTTAGAAGTTCAAGCTCCCAAGCATATAAGTGAGTGTTTTAATTATTTAGAAAAAAAATAAAAAAATGTCTATGGAATTAGATCTGAACCATTTAAAACGAGTCATCAAAATTTTAAAGCAAGTTCAGCAAATGAGAACTGAGAAATCTACTTTGTATTGTTTCTTCTATTTAGAATCAAGTAGGTGCCATCTAGACATTTAGATCCCATTTTTTTCTTTATAATGGACATTTAAAAAGAAGCAAAGATTAATGAGTTTCAAATACAGTATAAAGTAATCTCTGGAGAAACAAATTCTTAGTTGCATTGTTAGCTCTGCCAGCAGGGACCTTTGAATACTCTAAGAGGAACTAAGAAATTAAGAAATGAACAAAAATGAATAGGATTTTCTTGGCACCACTGGGAAGCCTTGGCTTAAGTTCAGTATGGAAGCCCAACAAAATCGGTTTGGTTGCTCAACTCAGGTTATTTTTTTCTCTAAAAGTCATCCAGTTTTTTGTTTGTTTGTTTGTTTGTTTGAGTAGGAGGCCTTAAATTTATTAAAAAATAATAATAGTTCTACTTCTAATGACCATGTACTGAATATAAATACATTTGTTTATTATTAGTATATAATAGTGTTACCTTCACACTGAAAAATTAAACCTTAATCGACATCAGTAGATATGTATATGGGGCTGTATTTTTTTTTAATCAAATGCTTAAACTTTAGTTCCAAGAGCTCAGAAAGCAAAAACACAGTGCTGTTGTTTTCTGGTTTAGAAGGAGAGATATCAAGTCTTTATTTGTTCTAAAGAAGGATCTTGAACCCTAGGAAAATGTTAAACACATTTGCCTTAGAAGTTAGAAGGCAGGTAGACGTTATTGAATAAAAGAAAGAAAGAAATTCTTCTTTCATATCAGAATAAAATATGTAGCACAGGAGGCATTAGGTGATTGATCTAAAATTGCAAGTGATTTAAAGGTGTATTTTTTCATAAGAGAAGTGCTAATCTGGCAACTGTAAATGTGCTTACAAATAGACTGGTTTTACTTATGTAAATACTGTAAACATGTATGGATTTTTAGTAATGTTTATCTTTTGGGTTTTGCGAATCGTTTACATTATTTTCCAAAGAACTTGTCTAAACTAGTAGGGTTAAATAGTAATTTGCAATTATAATTATAAATATTTTCTGAATAAAAGAAATTGTGGAGCCATTATTCTCTGTTTACATTTCCATGTGATATTCAGAAACAGGTTAGGAGCTGCAATTTCTATTAATTTGAGCATTATATATTATTGTTTACCCCACCTTTCAAAATCTAAGATTGTGATTCAGAAGAAAGGGATTTAAATGTAAATGAACTAAATTACATTAAATCTCTCCTTGATTTAAATTCAGATTGTACATTAAAGTGATATAAAAACACTTCACCAAATACCATTGTTTGAATTCTTTTTTCAGTATTTCATATTGTATGGTCTGCCAATGCAATGGAAGAGATCACGGCCCAAAGTAATACTATTAAATACATAAAACAATGGGATGGCCACTTATATACTGATGATATTCAGTAAAGTCACAAAGGAGTTAATAATGCGTATGTGACCTCGGATGTATTTATTTTACACGAGTGATAATTAGGTTTTCTCAATTTTCAAGAGGCACTTGAGCCAAGACACTAATTCTTGATTCACCCCTTTTCCCTGAGCGCCATAAGCCGGCATTTGAAGTATGATACAATTTTAATTACAAAGATTTATCATGATGACATGTAATTTCTGAGTACATGCAGTGACAGCGCAACGCATAGATGTGAGGTTCAGCCCCAAGTTCACTGTATGAACAATGAGATGAACGGTGCGGGCTGCCTCCTGTTTCATTTCGGTTTTCTATCTGTGTGATAGAAAGATGTACCCATAAGTATGTCAAGTTCTACTTCATTATCTGTCCTTTCTTTTCTTTGCCAAACATAATAAAACGTATTCCTTGAATAAGACTAAACAGTTCATATCAAATTTTATAATATTTCACAGGTATTTGGTGACTTGAGATTACAATTTGGCCTCTAAATAAATGTACAGTGTTACATGCATTTCCTTATATTGTCAAATCTTCCTACTGGTGAGTGAGAATGCATATCTATTCACATATAAACTGATACATGCTTTGGAAGGGTATTTTTAACTATTACCTCCTTCTTCTTACTATCTTGAATCATCATATTTTAGAAGGCAGTGGAAGAGAACTACACTAAGAAAGGAAAACAACTCATCTTGTATAAATTATCCTTTAGGAGACTCAATTTCAACACAAGAGAGATATTAATTTCTAAATTCCATCTTCAAATTGCATTCTATATTCTCTCCAATTCTGCTTTTTTTTTTTTTTAAAGGAAATAGGGATTGAACCCAAGGGCATCCTAGCTTCGAGCTATACTCTCAGCCTGTTTTTTAATCATATATATATATATATATATATATATATATATATATGTATGTATGTATGTATTTACAAGCATATGCCACACCCAGCTGTTCTTTACTTTAAAACAGGGTCTTAATAAATTGCTGTGAGCCTCACTGAGTAGTTGAGGATGGAATCCTCCTATCTCAGCTTCCCAAGTACTGGGATTACAAGCATGTACCACCACCCTAGATTCAATTCGCTTTTTTAAAAAAATATAATTTTAGCCTGGCATGGTGGCACACGCTTGTAAACCCCACGCTTGGGAGGCAGAGACAGGAGGATCGTGCAGGTCCGAAGCTAGCCGCGCTGGCTTAAGAGATCCTGTTTCCAAATAAAATATAGTCTGGCAGTATAGCCCGGAAGTAGAAGGGTTCCATCCCCAGTACCACGAAAAAAATTACATATATACATACATATATATATATATATATATATATATATATATATATATATACTTTTACTTTTATTGGTTCATTTTGCTTTTTTAGAGCAATAGATTAAGTGATTTTTATTGTTATTTAATCCTGACATATCTGCTATATTTAAAGATAGTATATAATTTAATTTATAGGTTTCAAACATGTTCTAATAAATAAAATGTGAGCTAAAATAAAATAATATGAAATATGTTTCTATTGAGGCCAAACAAAAACTGTGGGAAGAATGAGTTAGAAAGTTTCTAAACCTAATGAAACTACATGACTTTTAATAGTTTTAAAATCTCTTCTATCTTCTTCTCTGAAATAGTATTATCCTCCTAAAGACAAGTGAATCTAATAATTATTACAACTAGAAACAAGAGAGATACACTACTTCTACAAAGTAAATGCTTATTGATTATGGATGTTACTATAATTAACAGCAGGTGGAGAGATAGATGGATAGATCTATATGTAGATATTTGGCTGTCTACATTCATTATGCTAAAAAGAGGGCAGTCTCCCAAGGCAGCAAACCATATGAATCAATATTTTTCTTTACTTTTTCTAGAAAGGTTTCCCCAAATTGTTATGACTGTAGTGCCATAACCAAAACAATTTGACTTGGCTTTCACCAAAATTATAACTAGAAGATATAAAACATATTGTCCAGATGGATCACAAGTATTAAGGAGAGATGAGGAAAGATATTATTTGAGTTGGGGTAACATAGAAAAGTGTTTTGGTGAACTTCAGGTCAAACTAGAAAGAAGCTTAGATGCTGGTATCCTAGAGTAAACCTCAGATTCAGATGAAAAGTTTGGTTGGTTGGTTTTGAATATTTTTGTGTGTGGTACTGGGGATTAAAGTCAGGGACATTCTGACTCTGAGCTATACCCCCATGCACTTTTTACTTTTTATTTTGAAACAGGGTTTTCTGAAGTTGTGGAGAGCCTCCATAAATTAGTAAGGCTGGCCTCGAACCAACTGTCTCATTCTCCCAAGTACTGGGATTACAAGAATGATATGTATAATCAAGAGAGAAAGGTTTCAGGAAAGTTTCCAGAATAAATTATTTTTTTTAGCCTCTGAATCATATTTCCATATCTTTTGCCTATAGTAGCAATAAATCAGCTACATTTCAGAGGGAAATAATAATTACAACTTTCTGGCTGGTAATATTTATTATATTAAAAAGGGTTGGGTCAGGAAAATTTTCAGTGATCTACTATGACAAATATACAAAAATGGAAAACTTTATTAACAATTTAGGAACTATTGGTCATTTTACTGCAACTTTATATGCTCAGAGGCATCTAGTTTCAAAATACAAATAATAGCAATTATGCTAAGATTCTAGGAAAAAAATATGTTTGTTGAACCTATGTTGTCTTTACAAATTACTATGTTGTATCAATTCTAAAATATATGCATTTTCTTATTACTGTCTTTAAAATACTGATACATCTTATAATCTCTTACTTTTTTCTTTTGCTGTACTGGGGATGGAACCCAGGGGCATTCTACCTCTGAGTTATACCCCCAGCCCTATTTTTTATTCTTTATTTTTAAACAGGGTCTCACTGAGTTGCAAAGGGCCTCTCTAGGTAGCCGAGGCTGTCTGCAATCCTCCTGTCTCAGCCTCCCATATGCTGTTATTACAAGTGTGTTGAGTATTTTGCTTTTTCTGTTTTTAGTGTGACCTAAAATCATCAACGCTAAATGATACTTACAACTGATGGTAACTTAGATTTGCTGAAATATGGTTGATATCTATTTGAGGAAACTTTTCTAAAGGGTATCTTTTATGTAACATCATTTTTTACTAAATAAATGTTATGTTATAAAAAAGAAGCTTTCAACATGAACTGAGGAATTCCAAATACACGGGAAATATGCTAGAAATAACTCATAACAAAGTTTTCAAATAGTTTTTTATTACAGTAATAATTATAATCTTCTAACACTTCCTTAATTGTATCTTTTTAAGAAACAACTTTTGGGGCTAAATTCTAACTAAAAATTTATACTATAGAAATTAAAGGAAAATGTAGAAATTCTATTTTTAAAGAGTCATACTTTTGAAAAGGAAAACACGCATGTTAGTTCTAGCCAAATTATAGAACCAACCCAGGTGACCATCAACAGATAAACAGATTACAAAATTATGGGGCATACACAAAATTTAATTCTACTCAACAAGAAAGAAGAACAAATTTATGTCATTTTCAGAAAAATAGATGGACCTGGAAAACATTTTATTAAGTGTTATTAGCCAGTCACAGTGAGTGAAATAAAACACATATGTTTTATTTCATATTTGGAAGATAGGGATTAACTGGGATACAAGAGGGACTTTAGATAATAAAGGAGAAATTTCATTAGAGAAAGAGAGGCGTGGTTTTGGAAAGAGTGAGGAGGTAGAGAGGAAGAATTAATGACAAAACCACTTCTACTGACTTATGTACATATGTGAGGATATCAGTGCAATCTCAGTATCTTGCACAGGAAGGGGAGAGTAGGAAAGGAGTCAGTGGAAAGCTCGCCAAGTGCTCTGTGCACGTATATTACTATCATTCCGAACTAGACTACGATGTGAGAATATAATGCACCAATAAAAGTATAAACATATAAGAACTTTAAAATTTTTTTAAATGAAAAAGTAAAAAAAAAAAAAAAAACCTAAGCTCAGTAACAATTAGCAGCTTAAAGGACATTTAGAAGCTATGCGTACCACTCAGAGTTATGCAAATATAAAATATGACTAGATCCTAAATAGTAAATAAAAGAGTTTACATTTTACAATTTGATGATATGAGCTTATCATTTATTCAATTATAAAAGTAGATTTTTTTAATTAAAAGTATATTTCTCACCAGGCGTGGTGGCACATACTTATAATCCCAGCGTTTGGGAGGCTAAGACAGGAGGATCGCACAGGTTCAAAGCCAGCCTCAGCTACTTAGTGAGGCTCTCAGCAACTTAGTGAGACCCTGTTTCCAAATAAAATATAAAATAAGTCTGGGAGTATATCCCGAAGGTAGGAAGTCCCTGGGTTCCATCCATATTTTTATTTAATAAAATAAAAATAAAATAAAAATAAAAGTATACTTACTTCTCAAACAACACTAATGAATATTTATTTCAGTAAGTAAACTTAATACTTTATACAATTTATAACTCAATTGTCCTAAGTATCTTAGGACTAAGAATTCTCATTATATTCATATAAGGATGAGAAACTGAGGCTTAGCTTAGCAAGTTGAATAATTTGCCCCCAGAAAGGACTTGATCACCAGAGTGAAGATCCAGAGCCTACAGTCTGGCTCTCCATGGTTATTGCTGTCAAACCTCACCTACTGCACTGGGCTGGGTAAAGTATGTTGTCTAACATTATTGCTGTTAGCTGCATATGGCTGCTTAAATCAATTAAGATTACATAGAATTAAAAATTCATTTCCTCAGTCACATTAGCCTCATTTCAGAAGCCATATGTTCGCTCCTAGCCCCACTGGCCTGTTATACAAAAAGAACATTTCCCTCCTCACAGAAAGTTCTAAGGGACACTGCTAATGTTTAGCATAAAACACATTAAAATGGATGCTCTCACTTCGCAGACATGCTTGACTATAAAAGAATAAAAATAAAAAAAATAAAAAAAATAATAATAATAATAATAATGGAAGACACTTCCCTAATGCTTTAACACTGCAGCTGTGGGGTAAATATTTGTCAGAAATATAAAATTTACTGAGCCAAGACAGGTATGTAGAGATAATTTAAAAGAACTCACATCTCAGCATAATGTCTTGAATGTACAAGTAGGACAAAACAAAGCTAATAAATATTTGAATTGACATCATTCAAAAGAATCTTGAACATTTACCAGTAAAATTGAGTCAGCTAATAAATGAGTCATGGGCTAACAGTTCAGTCACTGTGATTTTTAAAAAGCCACAATTGGGTGGCAGTGGTTTTAGAATGAGTTCATAGATCAAACGCTGTGGAATCAAAGTTGGTATTTGCAATATTATTTTGTGTGCTTGTATTTTGCTGTCAACTTACTATCTATAATATATTCAAGTATTTCACAAATATCAAAATAAAACTATTTCTAAAATGCAATCTTGAAACCTTTTGCTTAAAGTTGGATTGCTTACATTTGCAACCAGTTCAACATTTCACTCACTATGGTGTTGCTTGCAGAAATTATCTTAAACAGTTCTTGGGAATGGCATAATACAAATAAATGGAAAATAGACCTAGATTTTAACACAAGATGTACCTTCATAGCCCCAAGGCCTTAGGGCAGGTTTTCTTAGATGTATAATTACAATGAAGCTGTTTGCCAGATCAGCAATATAGGGCTGTGCTTTGCAAGGCAAAGAAAGGAAATTAAAAGCATTTTATGAAGTGTAAGTTCCATCAAAATATGGGGTGTTACATTTATCACATCTTTGATAAAAATTTGGAAGTGAATAAGAGGTAAACTCATTCCTCAACTCGAACTGAACGGTACGGGGTCTGCTATATTCGGGGTATGTCCTCAAATTGAGGTATTAAATGCATTTGGTTGTATTCATGTATTTGTGTATTTTTCTAGTAGAGGCCTCCCAGAGACTCCATATACTATTCAATCCCTCTAAAATGAAGATTTAAGTTATTCTTAAATATTATTCCTACTTCTCCCAGCCTTCTGCCAGCAAACTAGACTGTGCAGTGATCCAGTGGTTCTGGCCCAGCATGGCCACTCCTCCCTTGATGACTGGAAATGGATACAAAGAATTTGTCAGTTCCTTACATTCCAGTGTGTTCAAGTCAGAAAAGGCTAATGTTCAGGAGTGAGGATGGCACATGGGTATTGTAAGATAGTTACTGTTTTCCTCAGAGAGAAATTAGAGCCACAGTGGTAACTAATCATTTTGTCAAGCTGCATTCCAGACCCTGAGAAGCAGAAGTTCTATATTTTCTAAATTCTATAAGCAAATAGCCACACTTTTGGTAAAAAATGGGTATTATGATTTTGTTAGAATGCCCCCCAAAGAAAAATCTCCTGTTAAAATTATGGACCCTACGTCAGGAAGGTTCAAAGACAAGGCGTGACAGGAGGAGATGGGTCACTGGGGGCATGGTCTTGGGGACTATACATATACCTCCCTGGCTGCTTCCTCATTCTCTTTTTCTTTGTCTCTCATTCTGTGCTACTAGCTACCATGACCTAGAGTGACTTTTCTCTATGCCCAAGCCCCACAACTGCAGTTTCCGCCTTGCAGCTGGCCAACCATGGACTAGACCTCCAAAACTGTGAACTAAATAAAATTTGCCTTCTCTACATTGTTTATGTCAGGCACTTTGGTCACAGCAATGGAAAAGTGCACTAAAGCAATGGAATTTAATAAGGGTGTTGTTAACTGGGCGTGGTGGCACATGCTTGTAATCCCCACACTTGCGAGGCTGAGACAGGAGAATTGCACAGGTTCGAAGCCAGCCTCAGCTACTTAGGCTCTCAGAAACTTAGACCCTGTTTCCAAATAAAATAGAAAATAGGTCTGAGAGTATAGCCCACAGGTAGAAAGCCTGTGGGTTCCACCCCCAGTACCACCAAAAACAATAATAATAATAATAATAATAATAATAATAATAATAATGGGATTGTTGACCTTACAAGTTTTTTTAGAATATATATTAGGGAAAGAAACAGAGAGATATCACTATAGCTTAAGAACAAAGAATAATATTCACAGAGGTTTAATGTTCAAAGTAGGGAATTTCTTAGGAGACTCCCATAATTCTAGGCTTCCCTCAGTTTTTCTAAAGGATACTGTAGGGATTAAACAGAATGTTTTCGTGAAAGTGTTCATCAAGATCACTAAGTGGGACATTAATCAAAGGGGCTGTATTTTATGGTCTGAGTAGATCCTATAAATGAGGATATGTTCATCATGAAGGAAAGGGATTCATCCCAAAGGGGAGGGATAAATACATTCCTTGGAAACCCACCCAGCTACACCCTAACCCAATGTTTCTTTTCCTATGGACACTCTGCTCTCTAATTTATAGTATAGAAGAAGAAAAAAGTTCATTTAGTCTTCATTCAATTCTATGAGTTTAATCACCAATTCTCTAAAGCTAAGAATAAGTGACAGAGAAACTTGCTGAAATGACCATTATAATTCCTTGATCCCATAATTTTAATATTTCTCTTTTTAAAACTTCTTATTCATTTATAGACACAATTACATCATTGTGGTTTTCTTTCTTCTAGTCAATACTGTCTGACATGATAAGAAAATATTCATACAAATATTTACATGAATGCATATACTGGGAATTGAACCCAAGGGAGCTCTAATTCTGAGCTTCACTCCCAGCTCTTTTATTTTTATTTAGAAAAAAGGATCTTCCTAAAATGTTCAGGTTAGCCTTGAACCTTCGATACTCCTGTCTCAGTCTCCCAAATAATGGGATTATAGGTGTGCATCACTGCACTCAGCCACAAATATTTTTTAAAACACGGATTAAAATATCACTTCTAGAAATGATGAACCCTTGCCGGTCGTGGTGGTGCACACTTATAATCCCTGCACTTGGGAGGCTGAGACAGGAGGATCGCACAGGTTCGAAGCCAGTCTCAGCTACTTAGTGAGGCTCTCAGCAACTTAATGAGACCCTGTTTCTAATAAAATATAAAATAGGTCTGGGAGTATAGCCCAGAGGAAGATAGCCTCTGGGTTCCACCCCCAGTGCCACAAAAGAAAAAAGAAAAGAAAAGAAATGATGAACCCAATCTAGAAATTGATTCCTAAGTAAAAATGTATCACTCTTTTTCCTGATTCTTTTTTTTAATATTTTATTGGTGCATTATGCTCATACATAATGAGCAAATACATAATGAGCTCATACAAAAACTTGTGTGTACATACATCACCGATTTAACCCCTACCCAATTCCCACCACATTCCCTCCCCTTCCCTCTCTCCCTTGCTTGGCTTAGTGGTTGACTTCGATATGTTTAAGTACATTGTGTGTTTTAGAGATTTTCCTTCTCCCCCCCTCCTTTCTTCTCCTTTAGGTTGTCTTGTTTGTTTCTCTATAGGATTTCTTTTTTTTAATTTTTTTTATTGGTGCATTATATTCATACAACTTATTGGGGTAAAAAACTTGTGTGTACAAACATGTACTCATCGCTGATTTAACCCCTACCCCAATCCCACCCCATTCCCTCCCCGTCCCTCCCTCCCTTGCTTGGCTTAGTGATTGACTTCGATATGTTTAAGTACATTGTGAGCTTTAGAGATTCTGATTCGTATAATGTTTACTATAAGGGTTTGGTTCTACTTTTTTTTTATGGTACTAGGGATGGAACCTAGGGACATTCTACCTCTAAGCTTCTCTCCCAGTCATATTTTTTAGTCTTTTTAAAATTTTTTGAAACAGTCTCACTGAGTTGCAAAGGACCTCACTAAGCAGCTGAGGCTGTCCACCTCTATCCTCCAGTCTCAGCCTCCCAAATGCTGGGATTACAAGCACGTGCCGCCACCACCATGTCCGAGTGGGTCTACTCATTTTTGAAGTCATCTAGCCTTAAACTTGAACAATTATTAGATTTTTGTGTGTGTGTGTCCAAACATCACAATATGCTGAGTAGTTCTTCTAATGTAAATATTAGTAGTACATTTGTCAATCATCCTGTTTAGCATCAACCCAAGCCAGGCATGGTGGTGCATAGCTTTAATCCCGGTACTTGGGAGGCTGAGGCAGGAAGATTGCAGATTCATGGCCAGCCTCAGGCATTTAGTGAGGTCCTCTGCAACTTACTCACACCCTGTTTCCAAATAAAATATAAAATAAGGCTGGGAGATAGCTCAGAGGTATAATGTCCTTGGGTTCAATTCATAGTACTACACACATATAAGCAAGTGCACACACACACACACACACACACACACACACACACACACACGAGAACTAACCTGCTTGAACCCACTCAAACATTACTAAGACCTTTCATGGAACAGCACTCAAAAATCAGAAAGAAAAAAAAAAAAACTCAGAAGGAATATGCCTCTTGTCCAGGTCAGTATAAATGTCAGAGCCAATGAAGAGTAAAATCTGATGATGGAGATTTGAAATGAAAGGCTCAAACAACACTTGCTTGGCAGCAGACACTGAGAAAGAGGAGAGAAGTGCTCTGAGGTATCCAAGACAGAACACTTACTGAAAGCAAATGAAGACAAGCCTTAGGCTTCTCACTGCCAGAGAAACAGATCTTACACACAAAGTAGTTTCAAAATAGTATCAGAAGGAACACTTAATTTCGGAGCATCTTTTTGTTTAAGCAAGTCACAAAGCCCAGTGAAGCAACAGGAACCCATTTGAATATGCGAAAGAAAACACAGTATTTTTATCAATGTGTCGACACAAAAGAAAGCTAAAACCAAAATAGACACAGGGAAAGAGAACTAAGGTTTCCTAAGCATCATTGACGTGACAGGTACTATAGCTGACTGTTTCCTACTTTATTTGATCAATGCATATAACAACACAATGACATAGAATATTTTTCAAAATTGTCAAGATAAGAACCTGAGCCTGAGAGCAGCTCAGGCTGTAAGTGGCAGATCAGGCACTTAAACAGAACTTTTCTGATTCTACATCCCTGTTTGGTAAAACAAGATTTTCATTTAGCCAGAAAAGATGGCAAAGTGTTTTTCTTGTCTTCAAATAAAGCTGCAGTTGAAAATATTTAAGGTAGGTATCGATGTCTTTAATCCATGCAATTGCTTTTGGTGAGCATCAGGCTTAACAGTAATGTTTACCAGCAAAGTTAACTTACATTGGTCTACGCAGCATCTAACCATTAACCATGTTGCATTACTCTTCCTACTTCTCATCCCCCCCAACTACTTACTTACTTTATTACAGTGCTTAAAAATAAAACTTTTATTAAGCATAAAATTCACCACCAATTATTACCGTCTATGTTCTGGGTTATCATTAGAAAAAGTTGGTATTGGACAAAATGTTGATACAGAACATCTATCACATCATTTTTCTCATCTCTAAGTCATTTCATGTATTACTTTCTCTCCAGAATCCCACTGTGCCATTTTAATTCTAACCTAGCATAATATATATTTCTTGTCATTATTTTAAACATATATACCCTGTCTTATTTATTTCCTTTTCTTTACAAAATGATACGTGAATAAAAATTATTTGCATCAAACAAGTTTGAAAAGGTTAACAAGATATTGCTCTACCATTCTGGTAGCACACCTTTAATTAGAATCACTGGAGAGGGATTTAATATACCTATTTCTGGGTCCTATTTCCAAAACTTATCATTCAGTAGGTCTTGGGGGAGGGTAATGAATTTGCATTTCTAATATGATCCCAGATGATATTGTTAGTTCTTTGAAAACTGAGTTATAAATTTAATGCAATGTTGAAAGTTAGTTTCTATGTATATATATATATATATATATATATATATATATATATATATATATAATCTTTCTTTGTATAACACCTAAACAAATAACTTAAAACAAACATCTAATTTCCCGAAGTGAATTACAGTATTTGCGTATTGTTTTAACCAGACTACCTAGAACATTTATCTCTTTCTGATTTTATTATATAGCCAATTTTATTCCAAATTCCTCTTCATATTAACAAGTATAATCTGTCTCTCCTCATATATTCTTCATTACAAACCCAAGTATATGTATTGTGTAATATCTGACTCTTAGAATTGGTGCTATAATATTAATCAGATCACCTAAAATAAGTTTGGTGATGCAAGACTTCTTATAAAATAATTTTGGCATATATTTGTCAACCACCATAGAAATAATTAAAAAAATACAAGTCCTAATCACTACTATTTTATTGCATATTTTAATTCATATTTATAAAGTGAATTGATAATCACTCTTGAACAAATACAATCATTAATTTATTACCGAACTCTACAACTACACCAGAAAATATTATAAGGTTTTCTGACAGAGAAAAAAATAATGTTTTTAAAATAGCAGTGTTAAGCCAGGCGTGGTGGCACAAGCTTGTAATCCCCACGCTTGGGAAGCGGAAACAGGAGGGTTTTGCAGGTTTGAAGCCAGCCGTGCTGTCTTAGGAGACCCTGTTTCCAAATAAAAATATAAAAAATGCATCTGGGGAGTGTAGCCCGGAGGTAGAAGGGCTTCCAGGAACCCCAGTACCACCAAAAACTAAAACTAAAAAATAAAATAAAATAAAATAAAATAAAATAGCAGTGTTAAGCCAGGCGTGGTGGTGCATGCTTGTAATTGCCGTGCTTGGGAAGCAGAGACAGGAGGGTTTTGCAGGTTTGAAGTCAGCCGCGCTGGCTTAGGAGACCCTGTTTCCAAATTAAAAAAAAAATGAAAAATATGTATGGAAGTGTAGCCCGGAGGTAGAAGGGTTTCCAGGAACCCCAGTACCACCAAAATTAAATAAATAAATAAAATAGCAGTGTTATATATTGGTATAAGAAAGTCATAAGTTAAATGTGGTGTGAACTCATTCAACAGCTAAGATATGTTGAAAGGTGGCATAATTTTGACCTTTTAAAATATTTTAGTTAATGCTGATATTAAATGTAGAAATAAATGTACAAACACTTTAAAGATTACCTTTATGTATGAAAAATGTCTCAACTACAACATCCTATCGATTAATATTGGGATGTAAGTATTAGAAAGAAAGAAAGCTATTCATTTTAAAATCAAGAGAAAAATCATGAAAAAAATCCCACATTATTTTCTATGCAAGTTTTAACTGAATCATATTATTTTTAGATTCCTAATTTCAATCATTCAGCTTTTCCCTGCTCATTTCTTTCCAAAATTCTTCCTCCTATCATTATTTACATGTAAGTAGCAATTTAGAAAAAAAAAAAACACCATTCTTCAGAGGAACACTATCTTTGAAGGAAAGAAAAGTAAAAATGTTGATGAAATGAAGAGATTTATAAATTTCTGTTCCTTCCTGTTGATTGAAGGAATTTATAAATTCTGAACAATTTGCATTCACCATAATTTTGTAAATTCTATAGCAATCATGTCCTAAATAAATAGCATAATCAGTATTCTATTCTTCACTCAAAATATTCCAATATTATCTCACATGTCTAACTATGAACTTATTTCTAACTTTTAACTTTATACATTTTATATCTACTGTGAATATTAAAAATATTCTTATAACTTGACCATATTCATCTTGTTTTGTACTTAATATGCTAAGGCAGCATCTCTAAAATGTTTGATTTTTCAATGTCAAGAACCATTACCACTGGGTGGACTTCAAATACATATAAAATCACATTTGGATGCAAAATGTATAGATCATATGAACTTAGATTAATGTCATAGTGAAGACTTCTTTATTCCTTTTTTTAAGTATGGATTACTAATTAACACATTTTGTTTAGAGGGATACACAGCAAAATTCTGGAGTAGAAAGTTTATACCAAAAGCCTTCAGAGCTTTTCTGAACAATGAACTACATGAACTTAAAAGATATCAATTTCTTCAAAATGTTTTTTTCTGTGGCAAGATGATAATTCTAGGTTGCTGACATTATGTACCTCCAATCTTAGAGTGGAGAAAAATCACTCTGATGATATTGAAGCATTCTGAGAAAGAATTACTGATGGCATTTAGTGAGCTACTGAATAGGAGAAATGGAAACTGAATAAATTAGTTTTCTAAAAATAAGGTGATTGCACAGAAACCTAAAGATTAGTTGAACTAGATAGAATGGCTTGAGTCTTACTGAACTTGAACATGAGTGAGAGCTGTGGAGTTATTGCAGAGATTTGATGATATGGTCGACTGTTCACCTGCGACCACCAAGCAACATCCTTAAACCTGCTTCGTATCTAGGTTTGCAGTCACTGAGCATTTCCTTAGAGCGCACTTCTGTTCTGCTGAGATACAGTATTATGGTATCTTTCAAACCACACTTACAAAATCTGTAAATAAAAGCAAGAGCACCATACGGCATCATTTCTCATAAAAAAATAATAGTAGATATTTTGATGCTTTGGAGTATTTCTCATTTTAATACTACAGTAACCAAAAATATCCATATGTGTTGATAAGACATGCCACTGATAATCAAAACATATTTTTTTCTGTTTTCCTACCTGTCAAGTTCTTTAATCCAAGTTCTTGCAGTCCAAAGTTTCCATCTTTTCTGTAGTTTAGAAATATTGCCAAGGCATATCGATCTTCATACAGTTTTGTCCCACGAATAATGCGTAAATTCTCCAGAGGCAGGTAACGAAACTGATTAAGAGCCACCAATACATAGCCTGTGACTTCTCGGATAGACTGAAAAGACACAAGCAATTGTCTCTGTTAAAAATATAGTTAATTTGTCAGTATGTGTACATACTCATTTAAATAAATATATTCAACTCTAATTTTCAGCTTTCAACTAGATACATTAATTTCCACTTCAGATTTTTATTCGACACTAGATTCATATTCATATTGGCCTAAAAATAAAGATAACAAATGGTCTTGAAGAATCAGCTATACTTTTAAAAGGTCATGAATGTGCTTATAAAATAATGGAATTTTATGTGGTATTTCTCATATCTTAGATTAGAATACAGTGAGAGGGATAAAGTTCTCATTCATTGATAGTCTATACTGAAAATACTGAGTTGCATTAGTTTGTTACTTTGAGGCAGATTTAAAATGGCTCTGTTGGTGTTTAGTGCTATAATTATCAATATATATATATATATTAGCCTTGTATATAAACTATGCTTGTGTAAGGAATATATTTATAAAAAACATGAATTAAAATTGATTATTGTATAAATTTATTATGACTGCACTTTTTACTTTTACTTCCTTTTATTTAAATTTTCCTTAGTATGAGTTAATTACTTGAAAGCTTGTGAGACATTTTAGAGTAAAACACTGTTGACAAAAAATGTTTTTGAGTTTGATCTGATATTACAGTTTTCAGTAAATTAATCAAGATGATCATAACAGTTATAGTACACAAGTTTATTTTTAAAAGTAGGGTTAATATAAAAATTCTAAAATGTTTGTATTACTTAATGATATTATATCACTTTAAGCCCTTTTATTTTCAGATGTTCCAGTGCTTAGACCTTTATTAAATTTTTTCTTTATCCTCATTCCCTTGGTGATTTTAAACACTTTAAACTTTGACCATCTCCAAACTTTTATCTCTACACTCTACTCCAGACTTAGATATGCAACTGTCTACTCAATATTCTCACTTGGTTGTCTAATAATACCTTTCAGATAGACCTATCAAAACTTGAACTCCTATCTTAGTTCCCTATCCCTATAGCAGGCTTGCTCAAATTAGTCGAGGTCAATCCATCCTTTCTCATTTTCAAGCCAAAATATTATGTTGTTCTTTGACTCTCACACAGAAAATACAATCTATCCTATTTGTTTCATTTTCAAAATGTTCAAGATTTCAGCCACTTCTCCCTTCTCCCATTGCTACCATCTGACCCACCCTTGTTCCACATCTAGATATTCCAAATAGGTCCCAGTGCTCACTATTTATCTCTTAAAATGTATTCTTAGTTGAAACTAGCAATGGTCAAATTTCTTGAGTACTCTGGCTCTTCTCTGGCCACACTGTTTAACACCAGGTAGTCTTCTGGATTAAAAAAATGAAAATGGAAAAAAAAAAAAAACATCCAGAATCTGCATTCTCTCTTTCCAGATCATTCTGCAAACATCTAAAGTCCTCATTCAGGGCCTTTCATTTCATCTTTCCCAGTCTGTCCTCCCAAATGCAGTCTGAGAAATATGTACACATATCTATACATATCTACAATGTACACAATGTATACATAGCTACACATATCTAGTCCAGATATAGATGTCTAAAGGGAGAAGATACAGATGGTGGCTACTGAGCTTGAGCTTCTATTCACCTGCATGAAAGACCTCCCATAATGTACAATAGAATTGGATTGAGAAGAAATTTCAGAATGGTGCCCATTTCTCGCCATGCCTCCATATTCCTAAAGAGTTGAAAAGTCCAGCGAGGCCAGGATCAGAGCCTGCTGAGCAGCGAGCCCAGTGCTGGGGCCTTCAAGAGTGGGATCGGAGCCTGCAATGCGGCATCCACAGAGAAATATCACAGAAAATAAAAAATCAGATTCTTTCCCTAATGTGCAAAGACTAGGAAGAAATGGGCAATAGGAGGAAATCTAGTTGAAGAAAGGGCCCTATGGGGTAGCAATTAAGACAACCTATCAGAGGGGACAGGGTGGGGGAAGATGGAATCTCTTTAAAGCACATGATGTACTTTAACAAATATATCAAAGTCAATCACTAAACTAAGCATGGGATCAAAGAAGGGTTAGGGAATGGGATGGGGATTTGATAAAGACTAATTGGATAATATGCGCTTGTATATCCTCACAAGTCTTGTATGCCAATGAGATGTTTGACTACAATACACCAATAAAAATATATTTAAAAAAAGAGTCGAAAAGTCTTACATTGTACCTGGCCATCCAGTTTGCTATAAAATTATAAATTCCAAAGTTGGTGAATGTAGTATTTTACTTAAAAATCTCTGTATGGTTTATAATAAATATTAAGATATAATACATATGGGACTCCATTTATACTTTTCTCCCAGGCTTCACAATTATTAGGGATGAACATATTGCTGGTAATTACCTAGAAGAGTAGAATCCTAATAGAACAAATATCAAGATAAAATTATTCATTCATATCTAGCACCATATTGGGGACTCTGAGTTATTATGGATATTCCTGACACAACGCCTTTTGGAGTAAAGAGATGAATACTTGAGGCAAAATTAAAAAGGGGGTGAAAAGTTGGCAGTGGCATGCATTCCTTACACACCATAATTTGCTTGAGAGTGTACCTGCCCAGAAGAGTACTGCAACTCTTCAATTCCTCCCTCAATCACTGTTCCATTGGTTAAACTATTACTTCTTTGAGTTTTTAGAAGAAAGATAAAAAGATATGATGGCATCATATAGTCTAAAAATAATATTAATTCATTTATTATAAAAATAATTTATCTTTTAACTTATATAGAAAATTTAGTTCGGATAAAGTATATTATTATTATTCTTTTGCTTAAAATATGGCAAATTCATCATTCTTCCCAATAATCTTCCAACCAAACATAGAAAATGACTCCTCTTATTAAGTCTATAAAAACCCATCGGTTTATTCTAGGATAGAGGAACACAGAAATGGTATTAGAAAAAAGGAACATGAATGAAGAATACTTAGGCAAAAGAAGAAGTTAATGAGCAGAGAAACGATATTATTACCAACTTTGCAGGACTTATATATAGAGAAAACTAGGTATTCATTGGTTAAACTATTACATGCCCCTTGGCCTGGGCTTTGGGCCATACATTAGTTGAAGCTTTAAGTTAAGGGCCCTACTATGTGTGGTAGGTATGATACAAGAGCAATACTGAACACATAGAGAAAAATCAACTAACATGGAAAAAAGAAATTACAAAAAAATTAAATGTAACTAGAATATTTTTGCATTCTCATGTTAATGTATTTATATCTAAATTAATTGCTCTGTAAAGTATATTCAATCTTCATTCCAGAGCATATGTTAAATTATTTTAGAAATAATTTTGATATCTTTACAGTGTCACATTAAAAGCAAAAACCATTTTCTTATAGATATTTGGGTACTGGAAAAATTGGTCATTACAGTTGATATTTGGTATTATTCAAATTGAGTGTTCTTCATTATCCATTCTGTTTATTGCTCCATGGTCATGAAAAATAGTATGTGTAACTTAGTTGCTTGTTCAGTAAAATCCTGTTTTATGTGGAGTGTAGACACTGAATGTCAATGCTGATAATTCATGTGTGAAATCTACTTTGAACAGAGCCATCCATACTCATATGAAGGCTCTCAGTGAATCATTTGACGACAATGGTAAAGATCCTATTCACCTTATCCCTTACATCTCTTTATCCTACCCAGGGAAATAAGGTCAACAGCAGAAAACTAAAGATGGTCACAAATCCTTCAACCCAGGGTTTGCCACTCTGATCTTTTATGTCTAGGGAAGCTTGTAGAAACAAAAGAGTTTTAAAGAATTACATGTGATAAATTCCAAATTCTAATATCTAAAAGCAATACATTGTGTCTTGATTTTGGTATGTGTTTTCCAGCATATATAGTCACATTCTTTTAGGTATTTTTAAATCCTTTCTGTCAACAAATATTTTGAAATATCTCAAAAGGGAACGTCAGTGAAATACAGAAGCCACAATGTGTACCGACTGCAAATAAAATTGGGGAGGAAAATACTGATAGGATTGCTTAATACTGAAAAGAGTCAATAACCTGGTTTGTGTTAATATTGGCAGATTAGGCAGAAGTCAAGAGATATATAAAAGTATGAATTAAGTGTTACGATATTCAATAAGGCCATAAGAGCACGTCAATTACTCATTGTTCCTTTCAGCTACCAGAATCTCAGCAACACAGCATTTTTATGATCTCAAAACTTTTGTTAAAATAAAACAAACTTTTAAACATATGAACTTACAATGAGAAAATATAATCGTAAAATATGTGGGCTTGTCTTCCATGTAAAACTGTTCTCAAAAGCCAGCCTCTTATCTAGCCTCATATTTTCTTTCTTTCTTTCTTTCTTTCTTTCTTTCTTTCTTTCTTTCTTTCTTTCTTTCTTTGGTGGTACTGGGAATTGAACACAGAGGCATTTTACCTCTAATATACTTTATTATTATTATTATTATTATTATTATTATTATTATTTTATTATTATTTTAAAACAGGGTCTTGCTCAGTTGCCTATGCTGGACTCAAACCTGTGATCCTCCTGTCTCAGCCTCACGACTACTGGAGTTCTGGTCTGTGCCACCATATCTAGCTTGTACTCACTTTAAAAAATATATTTGCTATACTCAAAATATGGATTGCATACTTATTTTAATATAACTTTTTAAAGACATATTTTAGGTGCATGATCATTATACCATATTATGAGGTTCAGAATGATTGGAAACTATATGCACTCAACATTTACTGTGATTTACTCTGGATCCCACCTTACACACCCCCCCCCATTTCCCATACATGTTATTTAGATACTAATTTTTTGTTTGGTTTTTGTTTTAACTTGATCAAGTCGTTAAACTTCAATGGTTCTCTGTTTTTCATCATTACAAAGAAGGCAGCAATATCTGTATTATATAATTGTTATAAGGTTTGGATGATATAAGAAAAGTATCTGACAAATAAGTATTTAATAGATGCTAAACATTACAAGTATTATTTCTGATAAAAACAGATAGATGAACTATCTTAGAAGAACTCAGTGAAAATAAAATAATTATAACTCCATAATGTAAGAGCCATTACTTTTAATTGATTATGTAATCTTGAGTATGCTTATATCTTAACCTATACAGTTTACATTTCTAAACCTCAGGAATTTTGTAATCCTTGTTGAATAGCGTGGAATTGAAAAATGGAAAGGAATGCTTAAGGTCTTTTTAGATAGATATTTTTATGGAAAAATGATTTTATAAACTTGCTACTAATAAAACAAAAGAACCTCTTAAACAAAACAATCATGGTGTGTGCCCAAGGATCACAGTAGCAACTAGAAATCATCAGAATGCCCCAGCAAAGGAAACCTTGATTTTGGTTTTGATTCAGTAACAGTTTAGTCCCAGGAACTTTGCCTATTTGTCAAATGAAGAGTGAAAGCCCACCTCAAGCCATATCAGCTTCCCCATGGGTGAGCTTCTGCTCAGTAAAACGGATTGATTTCCAATGTCAATGTGTGCTTCTACAGATGCTTTGTTCAAGGAGTGAATCCAATTGAAGATTATTAAAGCCTTAAATGCTTCAGAACTGTTCTAACCCAAGAGACAATTTCTTTTGCTTATGGCATTTAATGATGAAAATAAAGAGATATGGAAGATGAAAAAATTGATCAACTTCCCATGCCATATTAGCAATCAGCCTAGAGAAAAAACACATATTTTTCTAAGTGAAAAGAAATTTAATAACCATTTATCATGCTTATAATATTTGAGGGAAAAATGTTAAATCCATAGTTATAAGCTTCTAGGAAATTTCAAGGGATGTCATTCAAAGATTTGATGAGATTGTGTTGGTTCGCTGGGTTAATTTTTTACCTGCAGATCATTCTAGAAAAGTCTGTATTTATTATTTTGGAGTTTCTATTTCATTTCACAACTCTTTAAACAGTTATTAATCTTTTTAATTAACATAATTCACTTACTCGTTTTGTTGTTGCTGATGGTTTTCTCTTAATTGATCTTTAGTAGAAATGCTTCTTAAATGTTCCTTTACTATTTTAAAACTTAAGTGATTGTAGTACCTCACAATTTCTGAATATTTAATCGTTATTTATGAACAATTTATGCAGATTAAAAGCAATTAGACATCCTTAGCTAGTGTGCAGAACTCTGGTTTCTAGATTTTTTTCAAATAATGTATGAAACCTATGCTAGCTATCTGTCTTTAGCATAAGCATCTCTGAAAATATACTGATTTTACTATTTTGTTAAAACTTTCTATAATGAGCCCTAGTAGTTTTGAATATTTATTTATTTATTTATTTATTTATTTATTTATTTATATGAGGTTGAATTCAGAGGCATCCTTCCTCTGAGCTACGTTTTCAACCCTGTTTTTTTATTTGTTTTTATTTTTATTTTTTATTTGGAAACAGGCTCTTACAAGGTTGCCGAGAGCCTCACTAAGTTGCTGAGGCTGGCCTCAAGCCTGCAATCCTCTTCAATCAAACGCCCAGATTCTGAAATTATAGGCATGCACCACCACACCTGGCATAGTTCTGAATTCTAAACTTCTACTCCAGCATCTGTGTACTCATAACCCAACTAGACATCAACCACAAATAATATTAATACAGTCATCAGTCAGTACATCCAAAAACATAACAGTGATTACTTTGATTAGTAGACTTGAGGTTTAATGCATCTGTATTATCACAGAGGAAAGTAAGAAATGAAGAACTATGATGGTGGGGGAATGAAGGGGATGCAGCTAGGATGCCCCATCCACTGATAATGGAACAGGATATATGCTCTTTGATGGTGACAAATGAAGTAGCAAACGGAAACCTCTGTATCAGTAAGGCTTTCTGTTAAATTTTCTAGGCAATTAATTTCTGTCCCTGCCCCTTCTAGCTAAAGCAGAGCGCATTCTCAACTATGACATTTTGTTGAAGAAATTTACCAGAAAAAATGCTAACAGGCATTTAACAAACATTTTATATTCCTACTGCTCATGAGACAGTTTTGCTTTGAGATTCTGCTTTCAGCTTCCTCAGTGTTTAAAACTCCAATGCTTATGCCACCCTGGTGAGCAGGGACTCAAAGTCTGATCTAATTAGATGTGAAAAAGTAGAGTCATATGTAATGTCATGTACCTGACTATAACAGAGTAGAATCCATGCTCATTATACACAGCAGGAAATAACTTTGAAGGGGTAGAAAATGTGATCCAAGTCATCCCAGCAAAACTGCTAACTTTCAGCCACTCTCAGGTGTTAGTGCTTCCAAAATGCTAAGAATTAGCACTTAGCCAGCTCTCAGTCAATGATTTCCTTAGGGGAACACCTTCACTCTCATTGAAAAGAGGAATACTTAACTCACCTCTCCAAAAGTAAATCCTTTTGACTTCTATATTTTCCTGAGCTGGATGGAGTATCCCTAATAGTCCCCATTCAGATCTTCTATGTTTCCAAATGGCCCTTCATCTCCTGACTTTATCTAGATTATATCTCTGTATCTGAGACTTGCTCTACTACAGGTAGGTATGCTAAATTAAGTGTGGCATAAAGCTACTTCCCTACTTTGAGTTTCTACATAGTGAAATGCAGCTTAACTTAGTAGGATAACAAATTGCAATTCATGATTTATTTTGGTAAAAGTAGCTGAATGTCAGCCAATCACCCACCACACTTTATCTTCAGTGAATCACAGGATGCCAACTAATCAGAAACACTCCATTACATCATGCCCAAATAAAGTAAATGCTGAGCTATAACCAATCAATTTGCTTCTGTACGGCATTGGCTTTTTCTATCTATAAGTACTGCCTGTTCATATTGCTGGGTGGAACTCTGTCAAGTTGCCCCCATACTGACTGCCACTCTACTCATGAATCCTTCTTTGCACAAAAAAAACAGCTAAGTTTTCAGTTTGTCTAGAAATTTTTTGTGTGTATGTTTGGTACTAGGGGTGAAACCCAGGGTCTTTCTACCTCCAGGCTATACTCCAAAACCTATTTTATATTTTATTTGGAAACAGGGTCTCACTAAGATGCTGAGAACATCACTAAATATCTGAGGCTGGCTTGCAAACTGTGTGATGATCCTCCTGTCTCAGCCTCCTAAGTACTTGGATTGCAAGCATGCACCATCATGCTTGGTTTGTCTGGACATTTTTAATGGGCTATTGTAATTAAATCATGAGCTTCTTTGGATATTAAATGTGTGTTAATATTTTAAAAATTCATATTATTAAAAATTCCATCATCTAATATGCAAATAAAAATTATTTTCTTTCTTTTTATATTAATAGGCTTAAGTTTAAAAACCTGTACCCAAATATATGTTTTAACAATATTTTATAATTATTCAAAAGATAATATTATGTTCATGTTTTTCTAATCAGATATATACACTAGACTCCAAAGATCTAGGGAATAAACTTGTAATTGAACTATGATAATCTGCATAAATTACAAAAAAGTAAGAACATTTAGAAGCCTTGGATTAGATTTAGTTAAATGTAGATAAAAAAAAAGAAATTTTTGGTTGTTGGTACTTTCATGAAACAGATTATACATGAATCAAAACACTGTAACTATGACTTAAATTGTGCACATGTGATGAATCCCTTCTATGGAGAAACAAACTGATTTTTAAGAGCAGGCTAGTGGTTAAATTTTTGGGCTTCAGTCTGACAGATCTTGGTTTGATTCTTGTCTCTATTACTCATTAATCACACACAAATTATTTAATCTTACTTTCCTCTTCTGCAAAATGAGACAAATTCCTGCTAAATGCTTAAAAATTGAATCTATAAAAGATCAGTTTCATCATCTTATTATTATTGAAATTATATGAATATTTTGTGTAGTTTAGAAGCTATAAATAAAATATAAGCATATATATTTGATATTAAAATTGATTAAGCAATTAGTACAACATAGTAGAAAAAGGTATGGACTCGGTAAGATTGTCTATTATAAGCTTAATGATAACCTACCCCTCAAATTTTCATATTGATTCACTAATCTCCAGTAGCTAAAAACATGACTATATTTGGAGATAGGATGCTTAGACAATTAAGTTAAAATGACACCATTATGGTGGGCACTAATCCAAGGTGATTGGGTGTCCTTAAAAGAAGAGGATATTAGGACAAAGACAGGAACAGAGAGAAGACCATGTGAAGACCCAAGAAGAGGATGGTGAACTATAAGCCAAGGAGACAGGCCCCAGAAGAAATTATCCAAACTGATACCTTGATCATACCCCTAAACTCCCGATCTAGGAAGAAATAAGTCTCTGTTGATTAAGTGAACCCAGTGTCTAGTACATTATGATAGCCCAAGCAAACTAATTTACTGCCTAAGTCTGTGTTCCCAGCACTTAATGGTGTTATGTTGGCTAAATTACTTAATCTTTCTGTGGCTCAGTGTTATTATCTATAACATGGGAACATTAAGATCACCAAAGTATTATTCTAAGAAGTAAATCCTATATGCTGCTTAATGAAAAAATCTAGCACATAACAGGCCCTCAGTATCAGTTTTTATTGTTTTAATTAATTCAGAATCTTAATTTTTCTTCAGTGTGTTACCTCTGTTGCATACCATATATAAAAGTGAGTTTTCCCATTTCTAATGAATACCAAAGTTTAGATGAGAAAACTACTTGGTACCATTTCAACCTTCAACTGCAAGTGACAGTTTTCTGTTTGAGGTCTTTTATAAGTGTGATATTTCCCCTCTCTCAAAATTTAAAAGAGGAAAATGGGTCTTCATGAGGCAATGTCTGACAACAGCTGCCTCCTCCGAAAAACATATGGGAAACGGCGGCTAAGCATTCATAAGTGAGAGGTGACTGTGTCTGTGACTAGTCTGCTGTTATTTTTTAAAATGAAAAGGGTGAGCAATTTCAAAAAGGAGAGACCCAAAGTATCAGTCTTGGATTTGACAAGATGCCAAGATACACTTTAATATCTGTCTAAATATTTGGCCATAAAGACACAAAACAAAAAGCTTAATTAATTTATAAAGAACAAATACTTCCTTTAGTCATCTCCAGTGACAACAAGGTCTGATGTGACTTATGATGCTTTTAATGTTCCATCCAAACCTGAAGAGCAGGCATTCTGTGGACATCCCTGGGAACACTCAAGATGACAGATAGATCATACATTGAGGTCAGGGATGTGTAGACTGTAAATTACAATGTTCTTCATATTTAAGTATCATCATGCAGATAACCAGTTTTTAAGTAGCTATTTACTTTATGATAATATTAGCTTGTATTTATCTTTTATTTTCTGTATGTGAGCCATGACTTCATAGCTATCTTTTATCTTTGATGTTTGAACCATAAGCCATTTATTTTAAAATTTGATGTATCAAACATCTTCATATCTGGTTAAAAGTAATTCCATACTGTGTTACACATTAACTAAGAGTAATTGCAATTTTTATATGACTTTACTGAGAGAAGAACTTATATATTTTTATCTTAGTGTCCATCAGTCTCAAGTAAACAAATTAATCAAATGTTTCCCTAGTATTTCTCCTTTAGTAAAATGGTGAAGAATCATTACTATATTATCTAAGACAGTATCACATTACTTATATGGTAAAAACATCAACTTTTAATAATATATTCTAAAAATGTCATTATTTTGTCTACATTAGTTTCACAGGTTCACAAACTATTCTAAGGATACAGAAGAATTTCTGCTTTGTTTTGGGTGGTGAAGATGTATAAAACATGGCCTAGGCCATCAGTAGGTAACAGGCACTATGGAAGACAGACATGGAATGGAGTAAAGTCAATAAAGCATGCAAGATGCCACAATGAAATTGTCATAAAAATTCTAAATATCAGAAAGTTAGGAAAAGCATAATGAGGGCATGGACAGCATTTTGAGTTGATAAAGGAATGAAATAGATAAGTCTGCCTGAGGAATGTGAATTTAAGAAGATTTTATAGAGAAACAGATAATTGGCCTAAGGCCTGAAAGGTTATTAAGTGTTCCCCAGGATTTATCGCCTAGACTTCAGTCTTGTTGCACTAAAACAAATTCAAGAAACAGTAAATGTACAAGATGGGGTTAAAATAACCAATCATACCAGATAATGAAGAAGCTACTAGAAACTACTAAGGGATTCACAATCAACTGGAAGACACATTTTCTGGACAATGATGGGTTAATTTCAATTTCAGAAATGACAATAATTATAACTGATTGAAACCCATCAACTATATTAAAATATATGTTTATTAAAAGATTAAATGATAGTAAATTGCTAATTTTTATACAATAATAGGAGACCAATTCATTTTTTGAAAGAAAATAATGAAGCATGTATATTTTTTTCTATATGAACAATAATGCTGGGCAACCAAGTAAAAGATTAAAGGCAGTGCCTTAAGCTATTTGGTCTATAATAACAAACTATCAATAACTAAGTCGCTTATAAACAAAATAAAAATGTTTCTAACTTTTCTAGATTCTAGAAAATCCAAGATCCAGGCACTGCCAGTTTGTCTAGTGAAAACCCATCTATGTTCATAGAAGGAAATCTTTTAGCTGTTTCTTTACATTGTAGAATAATAGATCACCATT
The DNA here is from genome assembly GCF_963383645.1 of Muscardinus avellanarius. Lineage (NCBI taxonomy): Eukaryota > Metazoa > Chordata > Mammalia > Rodentia > Gliridae > Muscardinus > Muscardinus avellanarius. Next base: position 26,935,349 of record NC_137787.1, on the reverse strand, counting down.
AAGGGCACTGAAATTTCTTGAGGGCTCCGTCATCATGACCTAGTCATCTCTCAAAGACTTCACCTCCAAATACCATACCATTATTGATTGTTAGATTTCACTCTGATTCAGGCTCATATATTTATAAAATATTCTCACTAGGAATAAAAACTCAATATTGAAATTAGAGTATCAAACCATATTGGTTCATTTATTTTAACAAATATGCCTTATCAATATAAGATGTCAATGCAGAAATAGTATGAGATACAAAAAATATATATTTTTTACAATTTTCCTATGAATGTAATCCTCTTAAAATGTAATATTTATTTTGAAAATGAGAGCATGCGCATTCTGAAATTAAATTCTAGGTTTTCAGCATCAGTAGCCAGTAACAGCAAACATATCACAATAATGTTTAAAAATTATTGAGAGACAATTATTAATGGCATTTCTGCATGACCTCTACCAATTTTTATTCTGGGCTATTTTCCCATGAACGATCATGTATTAAATACCATTGAAATGTCCTCATAGCTTTGTTTTTTTAAAACAGAAGGCAAATTTGTTGGCAGCCTCCTTTATTAGATTTTGTAAACTCAGTTCTTGTAGGGTTCTACCAATCCATCTTGCAGAGAGTATCTACCTTTTTCTACTTCAACCTCATGAAATTTGACCTGATGGGCAATTGAAATCCATGTAAATTTGAAGCTCTTGCTCTTTGCCGTATAGTGGAGTCTCATGTCTTCTGTCAACAAAAGTGACTAACAAACTCCCTAGCAAACAGGCTAACATCTCAGATGACTGATAGCTCTGGAAGACAAAAGACATGAACTTCCTGCTGAATGAAGAAGCAATGATTTCATCAAAGAGATTAAATGTGACTATGATAAGAATCTGGGTCCAACTGTCAAACTGTTGGGAGTATAGAAAACAGAAACATGATAAATACTATAAAGAATACATACAACACAACATTTACACAGCAGATAAAATCCAGGCTCTGGGAATTCTACACACACACACACACACACACACACACACACACACTCTAACCTATGTCTTTGTACAGGTTAATTATTTATTAGGGGAAGAAAAGAAAAGGAGAAACTTATAACTAAAGTCTTCAAAGAAATTTTACAAAAATTTTTAAAAATATGTGAGACCAAACATTACTGTTTAGGGATATATAGTTGGGCAATAAAAACAGGAAAACATAAGAAAGTGATTTGTATAAAAAAGTGATAAAAAGTGATATGTGTAAGGACTGTGGCTGCTTATGGAGAGAAAAGCATTAGACTGAGATGGGGTTTCTGAGGTATCTAGCAAAGTTCTATTTCTTGATATAAGTGGATAGTTACAAGGGTATATCCCTTTTCAAAACCCTTAAGGTATACATTTGTTTTGTGAAGTTTTAGGTGCTTGTAATATGTTTGCATTATATAAAGAAGTTATAAAACCAAAGAACGGACATAAAGAAGTCCCTTGATTTCCTAAATCCTGCCACTAGATATAGGAGATTAGAAGCAAACTATTTCATATTACATAATATCTCTTGCTAACAAGTCCATTCTGCTCAAACTTAAGAACCAAATGTATCAGCAAGAAATACTGTGTAACTCAGGCAGAAAAAAACATGCATTAAGTCATAGTCTTGAGAGAAGCTGCTGAAGTCCACAGCCTAAGAGAAGACCCCTGCACTGAAATTTTAATAAGGAGGCTGGAAACTCCTTTGGAAAAGGGAAATAAAGGAATTGAGAATGCTATGCCAGGCAATAGGGAGTTAGTGGCACCATATATAGGAAAATTAGGCTGCATTTTTTTTTGGGGGGGTGGTACTTGGGTTCCTGGAAACCCTTCTACCTTCGGGCTGCACTCCCAGACATATTTTATATTTTTATTTGGAAACAGGGTCTCTTAAGCCAGCGCGGCTGGCTTCGAACCTGTGCGATCCTCCTGTCTCTGCCTCCCAAGCTCGGGGATTACAAGCGTGCGCCAACATGCCCTGCAGGCTGCATTTTTTTGTTGTTGTAGTTTGTACACTTATCTTTGTGGTTGCAGTGTAAAAATGGGATATGGTTGTAAGTGGCTGTAGAGAGAAAAAAGAAAATTCTTGCCAGCCAAGAGACATCCATGGCAGTGAATACCCACTAGCAGGGCTGAGATCCACAACACTTTTGTGAGGTAGAATAATAAATATTTTAGTGATTTATTGAATATGAAGATTGAGGAAGAACAAGAAATAGTAAATGATTAAAGTTTTTGGCTTGGGGGATTAGACAGATGGAATCGCTAGAAACTGAAATAAGGAACAGATCTGTGGAAATAATTTTCCCAAACAGTATGTGAACTCTGTGCTTTGGATGGTAAATTAGCATTTTCTTATTTGCAAACTCTACTGAAGGATATTTATATGTGTATCTCTGTTAAGTCTGGAAAGTAAGCATATGTGTCTGATATATTTTTCTGTGTTTAGTATGTGTTTAATATGTGTTTTTCTTTTATTTGTGCATTATTCCCTCTTATCATAATGTAATTCATAGTGACACACATTTTTAATTTAAAAATAAATCATATTAATACCTCTGCTTTCATATATATATTTATGGATGCCAGGTCGTATAGAACATTGTTTTTTACAAGGAGTGTTTTCCTCCTGGGGAGACATTTGGCACTGTCTGAAGATACCTATGGTTGGGGTGTGGCACTACCAGTGTGCAGTGGGTAGCCTAGTATGCTGGCTGACATTGTAAGTTCTCCATTGTCCTCTCTTTCCTCCCCCGCTAGACAAAACTTCTAAGTTCCCAAATGCTAATAATGCCCAGGTTGAGGAACCTTGACATACACTTGCGGATTTGAAGCAAACGCTTCATTTTACTGCTTGTAGTGTTGCCTTGGGCGTTTCTTAGAAATAAAAACATAATAATAATGTTTGCTTCTATATTTATGTTGATCCACAAAATATGTATATATTTTAAAGAAAATGTACATAAATATTCTTATGATGATATCTATTTTTTAAACTCACCTAATAGATGGCTAGATAGATGGATGATAGGTGGGATACATGGATAAATAAATATTCATATGGGAAAATTATATAGAAATAATCTCTCTCTCGCTCTCCTACTTGCAATTCTCTTACTTAATTTTACATTACCAAAGCCTTCTACATTGACTTTTTTCATTTCCTTTTAAATACTTGCATGACACAACTTGGAGTTATTAAGGATAATATATTATTATAAGCAAATTTATTTAAAAAACAAGTCACTTTTTTATCAATATGATTCTCCTCTCTCTCTGAGAAAATATATTTTGTTAGAAAGATTATATTTTATATTCTCCAAGGTGTACTCAATAACCAAACTAGTTTAAATATATAAATGTTGATATTTCTCTGATAAGAACAAATAAAAGAATGAAGTCTCTTCCTAAATTGTTACACAAGTGATAGACAAAAGTTTCTTATCCTCTTTTTAGTTACTTATTTATAGTATTTTTTATGACAATGAGACAAAAATGCATGATTCTTCTGTCTCGTCAGTCAACTTGACCACTTTCCTTTTGGAGAGGAATTTATTAGTTACTCCAGACATGAAGTGGATGACAACACTGTCTTATACTCTCAGGTGTGAGGCAGTGGGCTCCTAATGTGCTCAGTAGCACCAGAATCATGAAAATCATTTTCATCTTCTAGGGAAAGAATGCAGGTATTGACTTGTATTCATGTCAGTTGTCATCTGCAACATCACCATCATCACAACACTCGCACTTGTATACACATCACAGTTTATAAGGCACTTAAACATAAATATCACATTTTATCTTCCATAGCAACTTCTGGGACTATTCACTAAAACTGAATGGATTTTTTCCCCCAGAATTATGTTAAACTATCAAATGCATTGGGGCTTTAAGTTCATGCACTCCAATAATCTTAGAAAGAGAATAATATTAATAAAAGGTTGACATATGTGACGTATGATTTAATATCCTTGAATTTCACTATTGAGCTCCCCCCCCTTTCTATGCCTTGGTCTCTTAATTTTCTATTAATTTTCTTAAGCAGGTCCTGATACTACAATCTGATGGAATCTTTACCAGCTGACAAATGGAAATAAAACTCATAAAATAATTCATGGCAAGGTCTGTTCCGCTGACACAGTTACTTCAAATCCCCTATGGAAAGTGTTAGTGTACAAAAACACAGATAAAACAAATTAGGTCATGGGCATTAAATTTCTACAGCAGGATGTTTTTCTCTAACTTTTGCTGCTGCTGTAATTTATAGTACTAGAACTCTCACAGTACTGGAATGTGCATCAGTACTCTTACCAACAATACTACCACTGATAACTGACTACTTTTCTAAGAATCTACTATATAACTAGCTCTGTGCTAACTTTACTTAGAATATCAAGTTTAATCATAATTATTTCAAGTTTTCTTTTAAAAAAGCATGACTAATTTGATTTGCTCAACTATACCACAACCCTTTCACATAGCTTGTTACCTATACTTCCTAAATAGCCAAATTAATTGATGATTACAGATCAGAATTAATTTGTATAACTAATGTTCCTCCATTACCATAGTGACATATCATACAAGGGAAAAGACAGTGGGATCAATTTATGAAAACAATTTTTGGACCAAAGGTTATATTGAAAATATTATATTTCTTGATATTATACCAATATTTGCGGCAGCATTTTACAAGAAAACCTTGCTATAGATATTAGAAAAGATGTAAATGTAAATATCTTATAGAAATAGGAAATAAGTTTAAATCATACATATTTTTATAAACCACAGATATAACTGATGACTGTAATTTGCATTTCTTTTTTATTAATGTACATATAAATACCCCTTCTTCAAAAAAATAGTTTTTGAAATAATTACAACTTAATAAATTCTCTGGTGTTGAAATATACTACCTTACCATATAGATCTGCTTTTGTCTATTTTACTTTCAGAGGCTAGAGTATAAATAAGACAGGTAAAATAATCAAAAAGTTATATCTGTGAGTTTTTAAGTGACAAGGTAATTCAAGGTATAAAAGGCTGAGTATGTAACACATGTCTGTAATCCTAGTAATTGGGAGGCTGAAACAAGAGGATTCATCATTCGAGGACAGCCTCAGCAAGTAGCAAGGTTTTCAGCAACAAAGTGAAACCCAGCATCAAAAATAAAAAATAAAAACGGCTCCTGTGCAACTCAGAGGTATCATAAGTATAATAACTCATAACTATCATATTAAAAATTTTAAATGCTGCTTGAAAAAACATCATACTATATTTCTCTCAAAGGCATACAGCCTTAAAATTGCATATTGTTTGCTCAATTACATCAGAATTTTATCACATCACTCTTTAAAAGATAGAAAAAATTGAAAGCCCATAGAGGTGAAATAATTTATAGTATTATTTTCAGTCTTATTTTTTTTTTCTTCAGACAATGGCCATGGACTTTAAATACACACATATACATGTGTAATATATAAACATATATACAGACATATATACACATATATGTTTAACAGCCATACCCTGTATAGTATCTGACATTATACTTTACATAATTGCTAAATTTTTATTAAATTAAATGGTCTGTATATTCAATTTATAGCCACTTTCTGAAACCAAGAAAAAGCATGCTTGAATATCTTTCTAAAAATATTTTAAACCTATAGAGAAACAACTTCTCAAAAATCTTACCTTTGTTGAATTTCTTTGAAACAGACTATTCATTAATTCCTTTACTTTTTCACTCAGTCGGTGTTTATTAGACCCTTGCTAATTATAAGGAATAAGCCTTTTTGAGGACATAACTAGATGAATGAAACAAAACATCTATCTACAATATTGCAATACAATAGGGAAGTGCAGTTAGCACTTTGGTAACAGTACTTAAGGCAGAGAGTGGTATGGAACTGTCACAAAAATATAAAGATAAAAAAGCTTTTAGAATTTTGAGGTGACATATATCTGCAAATTATAATTAGAGTAAAACTTAAATATGTCACTCAAATCATCTAGTTATTTCTCATAAACATGGTAGATAAAATGAAAAATTACTAAAGAAATAGTGATATCTTGAACATTTATGAGCCACAGTCCCAAGAATGATGGCAAAATTATCTATATAAAGAACCACAAGAAGCCCGGCGTGGCAGTGCACGCTTGTAATCCCTGCGGTTGGGAGGCAGAGTTAAGAGGATAGCGCAGGTTCGAAGTCAGCCTCGCCGGCTTAAGAGACCCTGTTTCCAAATAAAAATATAAAAAAATTAGTCTGGGTATGTAGCCTGGAGGTAGAAGGGTTTCTAGGAACCCCAGTACCACCAAAAAAAAAAAAAAAGAGAGAGAGAGAGAGAGAGAGAGAGAGAGAGAGAGAGAGAACACCAAGAGAGACTAATACCCTACAAAACAATCAGATAAGTAGAGACACAAGGTACCTGTGTAGAAAATTTTTTAAATGATAATGACCAGAACTGAGCACAGGTGGCACATGCCCACAGTCCTGGTCCTGAGAAAGAAGGAGGTCAGGTTCAAGACTAGCTTTTATCAACTTAGCAAGACTCTTAGCAACGTATGTAAAACCTGTTTTAAAACAAAAAATAAAAAAAGCTTGGAGTGTAGCTTAGAGATAAAATATCCCTGGGTTCAATCCCCAGTAACACACACACACACACACACACACACACACACACATACACACACACACGTGACCACACAGTGCAATGCTATCTAGCATGAAAGTAAAGAGTCAATAGGAACCTATATTATCATCATCTTAAATAAAGTTATATCTATTTCTCATGGAATTATAATATATCATGTTAGAGATCTAAATGCCTTATAGCTACAACTTAGAGAAAGGAAGATTTATTTGGGTTCTGGGTTTCAGAGGAAGGAGCTTGTAGACATATATAGTCCCAAAGATCACATCCTAAGTGAACCACCTCCTGCAGCTATGCCCATCTGCCTAAGATACCACCCGATGGATCCATTCAAATTATTAGTCCACCAAGAGATTTCTCCACTGGTGAGATCAGAGCCCTCATGGTAAAATTATTTCAGCTCTGAATATTTTTGAATTCCCAATACATGAGCTCTTCCAGGAACATTTTATATCTGAACTATAACAGTGCTTTAGAGTAGGTATGAACATATTTTACTGCAGTCATATTAATTACGTAAAACAAACTTGAAGTCTACTAAAGAAGCAGATGAGTTATAAAAAACTGCACCTAGGCAACAAAGTTATAGTAAAATTACATCAATTATACTTTAATAATTATATAATATGTGAGGAAAATGCATATTTACTTATATATTACAGAAATGTAACAAATTTGTCAAACTAGTTTTTGAAGTCAGTTTCTTGTGATTTTTCTGTCAAAGTGAGTAGGTTTTTCTCTTTTTTTTTTTAATCACATGAACTTGAGATTCCAGAAGCCTTTAGGCACCATTGGTTTTTCAGATGTACAGCACAAGCTTCAATGGAAACATCCTCATGTTTTAACTGTGAATGGTTTGGGGCACAGTTCATGACAATAGTTTTTCCAGTGCTTGGTGAGGAAGCAAATGGAGCATCATTTTCACAAATCATTTTGCCAGCTCCCAAAAGTTTTACATGAGACATACTAAGAACATAAATTTTAATATGGATTTTTGTAATACTAAAATGGCCATGACGAAGGGTGAAGGCATTTTAATCAGATCAGAATATGAAATGTACAGAATAGAGATTCGTTCAGAATTATTCAGCCCATCAGTTTCTCATGGCTTTGGATCAGTATTATTTAATCAAAACATTACAGGTACAATTCTTTGTTGTTCTGTTACTATTTTATCCATATATATATATGTATATATGTATATATGTATATATGTATATATGTATATATGTGAGGAATATACATATATATGGATATATATATATTATATATATGTGCATATATATGGGTAAAATGACCATTAGCTTTGATAAAATCACATAACCATAGCAGGTTTCTAAGTTTTCTGATTACCATATCAATGAGAGTCAGGGTAAATAAAGTAAGTCATTTCATTTTTTTAAGTTATGCATTTACTTCCTTTTTTCTCCATCAAGATACTTACTGCATGGTGAGAAGAAAAGACCACAGTTATCTGTCACTTAAGTAGTTGCTCAATGACTCAATGATTATTTAATTTTTATTTTCAACACTCTTATCCCTGGCTCTTGCTCTCTCTAACCCACAGAAAAAAACATCACTTCTACCCAATGAAGAATCCATTCAAATTGGATACGAAACTAAGTTAATAATATGCATTTTCTTCCAGATTAAAAAGAGTTTAAGACCTTCTTTAAAATTTATTTGTTTGTTTTGCAACAGCACAATACATAATACATAATACAAATACATGATACATAATAATACATAATACAAATGATAAATTAGTATTGAAGAGATGTAGGACTGAGTATAAAAATTAAAACAAACCTATATTCCCAGTATTTGGAAGGCTGGGACAGGAGGATGACAGGTTGAGGCCAGCCTCAGCAATTTAGCAAGGCATTCTGCAACTTGGTGAGACCCTCTTTCTAAATTAAAAATAAAATAGGACTGGGGTGTGCTCAGAGGTGGAATGTTCCCTAGTACTGGGTTCATTCCCTAGTACTACACACACACACACACACACACACACACACACACACACACGCATGCATGAAATAAATTTAAAAAATAGAGAAGTTTTACATTTTATAGCCATATTGAAAATTAGAAGTACAAGAAACATCAAACTTTTCTTAAGTGCATTAAAGCTGTTCTCTTAGGAAAGACTGACAAAAGTATTGGCAACTGCAAATACCTCAAACTATGAATTCCAATAACAGTGAAATATACCTCATTATATACAATATTAGATTCACAGAAGAATCTGCAATATATCTCTGTCAAAAATGTTTCTGATTTTTAACGAAGAGAGACTTGATTATATAAAAATAATTATGCAATTGTATAAAAATTATTTATTTTTTTCTTTTAGAATGAGTTAATTTTTTTCTAAATATAACACAGATTTTACTGCAGTTTTAAAGCTGATGACTGCAGAAATTCTCTAGATGTGGCTATAGAAGAACAAATAAATTGAATACCAGGGCATTCCCAGTCCCATTTCCCAGAGTGATTCCAAGAGTATGTTGTAAGATTTACAGGGCATTGTTTAATCAAAATCATCTTTGGATGAGTTTCAGAGGACACTCACCCCTTTACTATTAGTCTCTCTTATAATTGATTGCCAGTCTCCTTATATATGTAACAAGGTATTTCAAGAATAATATAAAAACTTCATTGATATAGAAAAGAAGAAATAATAGAGAACAGGAAAGAAGGGAAGAGAGGGGGATGAATAAGATAATAAAACAACATGGTGGAGGAATCTTAAGATAGTTCTCAAGAGACCTCACTTGTGATCTAAACTGCACCAATGGACTAGAACATTTGATAAATTACCTAACACTTTGAGAGATTCATTTCTAAAGTGAAGAAAATATACCATAGGATCTCCAAGATTCCTTCTAGTTTAACTGAACTCTAAGAAAACTTTCATTACCAAAACCAGTACTGTAGCAAATAAATGTTTATTTCTCTTAATATTTCCACCTTGCAGAATATAAATATCCAATCAATATGTTGAAATGCATATATTTTGGGATTATCATAAAATGAACATAATCACTCATTTCAAAATTTTAAATATTTTTATAATGTTAATAAGACTCAAACCAAAAAATATGCCCCCCCATTTTTAAATATTTGGGCTTAAGGAAAAAAACAACTATTCCAATTTCTTTTTAATCCAAACCAGAAAAAACTGATTTCACTTGACTGAAAGTATTAAGATAATATAGAGAGTATACCTAATAATATGTGAAAAGGGCAGAAACAGACTTTACCACACTTCCAGTTATCATTGCTCTAGGATCTAAATTTTGGAGTTGCTCCTTGCTTTCTTCAAAGAGCACCCTTGCTTGTAAAGGCAGATGATCAAAGGAAGAGTTAGCTATCAACTCTTAGAGAGAGACAATTTATAATTTATAAGCTTATATTCCCCTCACTTAGTGCATGATGCTTATTCAAATTATATTCTTGTAAATGATAAGCTAAACTATTATTAAAAGGATATTTTTGCCTGTTTATCAAAATTAGAATGTCTTGCTCAAATATGTGCCTCATTACCTTCAGTTCATTTACTTATTATACACCATTTTTCAATACATTGTTAGAAAGAGACTTCACAGAAAAAAATTATTGTATAAATGCCAATGCATTGATTATCAGTAATCATGTCAGTCTTAAAAAAAAACAAGGCAGTATTTTGGATATAAGCATTTTAAAGTACTTAATTTTTAACCATAACATCTCATAAAAAATAAAGAATTGTTAACAGAGATAGTTTCCTTCTACCTGGTCAATTATTCTTTACTAATCTTCTATTTAAAGTTTATTCTGAACATCTTTTCTGTGCCTATGAGTGTCTAAGAATATTTTATTTCTGATTCAGCTAGCATACAAAATATTCTTGATCCTGCAATCTATTGTAGTTTGCTTCATTTTACTATTTTGTATTCATCTGTGTAGAACAGTCAGACAAGTTATGCTCTCTTCTCTTGTTGAAATTAAAGTGAACTCATGGGAGGTTTATATATTAACATAATATGTCCTTTGCATTCGATGCACTATTAGAATTTTATAATCAAGCTGAATCAATTAAAATAGATAAATCTCTAATAAAGTATAACGCTAAACCAGAAATTCATCACCCATTCCCTGGGGAATGAGTAAAGATACCTGAGGCCAAATTTACTTAATTGTTTCACGATAAAAACTTGCATTTAATCACAGAATGCTTCAGTGTAATTCCCAGCAGTTTTAATTAATTAGCTTCGTTCCTCATTCATTCATAGAACTGAAAATATTTTTCATATCTTATCTTAGCTAAGAAGTCATAATTTATTTTATTTTGTTATTTTTTAAGCTGGAGGATATCAGAGAAACTGAGTTCTTACCACTGGGGATAGACTTTGAACCAAGATGCATAGTAGTTATTCAGATATGACTGAGCCATTCATAGCTCCAATGCAGAGATGGAATCAAACAGAAATTACTATTAAAACAATTGAATCTGCTTTAATGGTATATATGATTGATATCCTGCAGTTTCTAGTTTACTAGAAGTCTAAGTCTATACATTTTTATCTATTTGGTGGATAAAAAATACCATCATAAAAATCAGTTTACATAAAAGTAAGTATAATCACTAGTAGTCAACAAATCAATGTTATATCTAAAATAAAAAAAGTTAAGCCTATAAAAAGGGTCTGAAAATCAACTGTGAAGTTGGGTTTGTTGGCATACACCAGCAATCCCAGTACTTGGGAAGCTGAGACAGAAGGAGGCCATTCTCAGTAACTTAAGGAGATGTGTAGCAACTAATGAGACTCTGTTTCAAAACAAAAGTTTAAAAAGGCCAGGGGTATAGTGTACAGGCAGAATGCCCCTGGGTTCAATCCCCAGTACCACACAGACACACAGACACACACACACACACACACACACACGAACACACACACACACACACACACGTGTCTGTGAGTTACATATCTCAGGAAAAGAAAATAAAGACTGATAAAGGTTAAAAAATCTACCTATATACCTGTGTGATATTGGGCAAGTTATTTATTTCACCATAAATTTTTTAAGAGTGCTATATATTTTAGGATGACTGAACAATTAAATACATATAATTTATTAAAAATTTAATGAAAAGCCAGGTGTGGTGGTGTAGGCTTGTAATCCCTGCATTTGGGAGGCTGAGACAAGAGGATCGTGGTTTACAGATAGCCTCAGCTACTTAGTGGGGCCCTTTGCAACTCAGTGAGACCCTGTTTCAAAATAAAGAATAAAAAAATAGGGCTGGGGTGTAGCTCAGAGGTTGAATGACCCTGGGTTCTATCCTCAGACCGGCAAAAAAAAAAAAAAAAAAAAATGGATACATTATTTGGCTATTGTAAATTGTGCTGCTATGAACATGAATGTATAAGTATCATTATAATATTCTGATTTTATTTTCTTTTGAGAAGATACCCAGGAGCACTATCCCTACGTCATAGGGTAGTTCCGTGGTCAATCTTCTGAGAAACCGCCACACTGATTTCCATGGTGGCTGTATTAGTTTGCGGTCCCACCAACAGTGTAGTAGGGTTCCTATTTCCCACATTCTAGACAGCATCTCTTATTGTTTGTGTTCTTGATGATTTCCATCCTATCTGCAGTTAGATGGACTCTCAGTGTAGTTTTGACTTGCATTTCTCTGATTACTAAAGCTATTGAGCATTTTTTCGAAGATTTGTTAGCTGTTCTTTTTTTTTTTTTTTCTTTTGTAAAGAGTCTATTCAGCTTGGAAGTCCGGTTTTTGATTGAGTTATTTGTTATTTTACGGTGTGATATCCATCAACAAATGAATGGATCACAAAATTTTGGTATACAGACATATTAGAATTTTACTCAGCCATCAAGAACAAAATCACACACCATTTACAAGAAAATAGATGAAACTCAAGACTATTGTACTAATTGTGTAGCCAGTCTCGTAAAATGAGCAGATGTATTTTCTCATTTTTATGTAGAAGCTAGAGAGATATTCAGAAATAAGAGCAATGTCAGATAGATGGGCAGAGATTCCATGGGGATGACCGAGGAGATTAAGGAAGGGAGGCGGATGAACAAAGTCATAAAGAATGCAATAACTGAAGCAATACTGTAGATGTATACAAAATTATCGATTTTAATCTCAAAAGCATGTAGAAGGGAGAGGGAAAGAGAGGAGCTCCGTGATATGGGCACCAAGAGTTGTGTGGATATATTTTGCTGACACTCTGAACCCCGATATGATATAAAATTACAATGCAACAAATAAAACTACTTAGGTTTTCATGTTAAAGACAGTTTAAGATAGTGTCATTATCCTAACATAAGACAACCAGAAACAGAGGAGACAGGAGGATGAGTTATCACTTTATAACTGTCAGCTGAGGTAAAAATGTCTGGCATGCTCCTTACCCTCTATATAAAATGGTAATTACAGTGGCCATTGGGTCCAACATAAGGAGCCTATCTTTCTAAGGTGGATGAAGGCAACTGAGACTTCATCCCATTTGTGTCTTAGGATAGAGACAAGTTATAAGCCTTTCTGGTAAACTTCCCATTATAATAACAAAATAAGTCTTTTTTGGTGTGAATAGAATAAAACTAGAAGTGAAACTGATGAAGTTGTTTTACACACACACACACACACACACACACACACACACACACACACATATATATATACATACTTGTGATTTTTTTAGCCAAACCAGTTACTAAAACAATCTATTCAACTTGGGTTTTGATCATCTGCTGATGTTTTGTCTTAACTTCTCAAAATATTATTTTTTATCTCTTTAGAATTTTTCTTTTATAATTTACTTTGTAAAGACATTTAAAAATTAATTTCGATAGAAGATTCAAGCCTGGCCTGGTGGTGAACTCCAATCATCCCAGTGACGGGGAGGAGGCTGAGTTAGGAGGATGGCAAGTTCAAAATAAAAGAAACAGTACTGGGTATGTAGCACAGCAGTGAGTGTTTTATAGAGTACACAAAAACCTAGAACTTTACCCTAGTACCACACATATACAATAAAAGAAAAACATATATATGATTCAGTTGACAAGAACACATATTGGTATAGTTTAGCCTTCTCCAAACATCATCTATCCACCCTCCACAATACACATTTTAAAAATTGCTCCTGGCTGCCTCTCAAATTGTGTGATAATTATTTTCATTAATTTTACTCAATAATTTAAGTTACAGAATATAATAGGCATTTTGTGCAATTATTTTTAGTGTTTCTGGCCCCTGGGTACGAAAACACTTACATAATTTCCCTTCACAGAACAAGTTACAAACTCATTCCCAGGATTTTCTAGCCTGTTTTGCAGTTAAGAGAGTATAAGGCAATTTAACGAGAAAGAAAGAGTTGTGACCTTTTCTGTATTTAGATTCTTTATGTATTTTCTCCAGTAAGTAGCCAAATCCAAAAGTCCTTAAAGGAGATGGAGCCAGAAAGTGGAAGGGATTTGGGTCTTTCCGTGACTATACTCTTGCTACTACTACTCCATTTAAGTTCTTGGGTCCAGTGATGCAGCGATGAGCAGCGGATCCAGAAAGAATTTAGGCATAGACAAGCCCATGTGGAGGGACTTCACAGCCCTCGCCTGGGCTCTTCCTCGATATGCTTCTCTGTGCACCTTTGCCTCATTTCCGCCTTATATCTCCACCTAGAGTCTGAATTTTACTATGCTAATAAGGTAAATATAATTCTGGTTACTTTGGTAACTATTCTATGCAGATGTCTGTCCTTCACCCCCTGGACTTGCTCTATCAATCTGGGAAAGTCTGTTCATTTTTTTGCCTATGCAAACTAGTAATTTCTCATAAAATTTTCACATAATCCTTTTAGATCACTATTTCACTTTTCTAAAGATGATCCAAATAAATGTCTAATAATTACAAATAGGACATTCATACCCCGTGGAGAAAGGTCTGCTGACCACATTATCTTAAAAGAATGAGCTACTTATCCCATCTTCTGTCCCCTGGTATGTTATCCCATACCTATGGCTGAAGGTTTGCGTACCTTTTAACTCCTAACTCCCTAGTGTGGCTGTTAACCCCATAGGATTGAGAGCTAGCTGCCTGTGTTATTTCTCCTAAAAGGAGTTCATCCCTTAGTCTTAAGGGACGCTGTATTTCATGGAGGTAGGGAGTCACTGACTGTGACATTTGATCAGGAATATCTGTTTTAGATGGCATGTGGGCAAGGAGCATGTGTGGCTAGCTACTGAAATTGTAATGTTGATCTTTTAAAGCAGTTATTGTTGTTTGACCTAACAGTTATAACAATGGCTCCTCTGGTGATCTGAAGATGCTATGATCCTAAATTGCTGAACATCAAGGTGCTACATATGTACACTGGAGACTCATTTCATAATCTTGCCTAAATCCAGGCTAAAGTGGTTGAATTATTAAAATATTTTAGATATCAATCCATTATTTAAGTGGTATTCTTTCTTTAATTCAACTTTTGGTATCAGAATCTAATACTTAAGGAATATAACAGATATGGGGGAATAAGTAAAACAAAGCTTTCACGCAAGGCTTGATTTTATGGTCTTAACAAAGATGAGTATTTGAGGATCTTAAGATTTTTTTCACAATGGTAGCGATTCAGATGGCCTTATTACTACTACCCTCTTCTCTAACCACCAATGCAGTAACACAACAGACCCCAAAAAAGAAGCATACAGCTGACCTTTCTCCACGGGGTATGAATGTCCTATTTGTAATTATTAGACATTTATTTGGATCATCTTTAGAAAAGTGAAATAGTGATCTAAAAGGATTATGTGAAAATTTTATGAGAAATTACTAGTTTGCATAGGCAAAAAAATGAACAGATATCCTATAGCATTTTATGTCAAATTTATGTATTTTGTCTATTTTTATCACTTTATTAACTTGAAGTATAATATAAGATCAAGATCTTTTACAATGGCAATAAAAAGCATGATTCTTCCATTTTATTTTGGGGGATACACTAGATTTTAGTTCTATTTCTGACAAAATTAAGCTTTTGGTAATCCGGTAAAATTGTTTAAGGCCATTTTATTTAAAAGTATTAATTTTTAAAATATCCCTCTTTGTTTTTCTTTCTTTGTCACTTTATCAAGCTAGATAGCTAAGAATGTAGGAACAAACATTAACTTTTTAAACAAATACCCAGTTTCGTCTGGTATAATTTGCATTGTTTTATTATATCCACTGATTACTTTTTAGATCAATATGTCCTCTCATAAAAATACATGTTTTTTGAAGAGATCTTGCTATACTGTTACCATCTGAATCTCACTGCCCAGAGTTATGGCTGCCTCAACAGCATTTATTAATTGGAATATTAGATGATTAAGATAACTTTGCTCAATACAAATTTATCACATCACTTCTGTCTTAAATTTTCTTTACTAATCACTGGTGTCATCGATTCTGTTTTAGACTTCGATTGAATATATTTTCAGTGGCATTCACAACCAGGAAAACCCACAAATCCATGATATGAGAGTTACCAATAAACTGGTAGTGAAGATTCTTCAACATGACATTTAGCAGCTACATTATTTTGAAGATTCTTGAACACTAAAGGATAAGGTGGTCATTTCACACTTAAAATTTAATGAGAGGATCTCTTATCTTGAAATAATTTATGGGCATGGATTCTGACCCTTGAATAAAAATGAAGTTGAGGAGAGCTGAGGGGAAGCTCACCAACTTCTGTGTACATGTATGTCACTATCACTTTGAACTACATTATGATGTGAGACTATAATGCACAAATAAAGATGTATACAAAAAAATAAATGGAGTTGAGACTTAGTCTGAGAGGTACAAATAATGTGTCATTTACATGTATGCTAATCAAAGAAGCTAATGGAAAATGAACTATCAAGATATAATTTTGTTCCAAAGAAATGCATGTCAAATTTAGAATTAATATTCTTGCAATTGAATAGGGACTATTGACAGGTTCTTAAAACCTTGACTTACAGTTCATCGATGTAAACAGTTGATTAAAATGAAGTGAAGACAATAGGAGTACTTGAATTTTGTTCCAGAGCCTCATGTTCTGATTGAATCCTTTTTTCACAAGTCATGATAATCAGTGCAGCACCACATGTAGTTTACAGGTCCAGGAAAAATTCTAACTTCTATTCTAAAAGTTGTTTGTTTATTTTAAATAATGTGCCCATATAAGAGACTGTTTGCTAGAAGAGGTAAAAGTGGAAACATCACAAATCTTCCTACTTAAATCAACTCATTTACTCGATTGACAAATCACTTAAATTAGAACAGCTTGAAAACTGATACTCCACAGTGCTTCTAGCAGTGAATTATTGTTCCCTGTCTGGGTTTTGTTGACAAAGACAGAGTAGGTGACAACATTCTATAACAAAGATGGGGTAATAAATTCCCTATCTTCCAATTCAAAAAGAAAGTTATATACTTCTACCTGAGCATCATTACTAACATAATTAAATAGCTTTGCTTTAACCAATATTGAATAATATGTACAAAAATATGGTTAAATCAATTTATGCTAAATCAAAAAGTACTCCTAAAATTAGTTTTACACTAATTTTTATGTTTCACTTCAGAATGAGTGTTGAATTTCAAGAAGACCTGGTTATTTCAGTACACTTTTCCTTTTCAGTTGCCTTTTTGCTAATAAAATTTGTTTATTCACACTTGGAAAAAAAGTTTTTTGAAAGGACATATACATTCATCTGGTACTGATTTAATAATCTGATTTTTCTCCTTTGGTATCAAAAGAGGTTGGCAATTGCAAATTCTGAAGTGCATGTACCTTGGAAGGGTAGTATTGGTATAAAGAAAATGTTCAGTATCAAAATGAATTACGTTTAAATTCAAGTTCTCTTAAAGTTGAATAGAAATAACTTGAACAAAGTTAAATAGAAAACACAATAGTAGAGATATACATTATATGGAAAAAGGTGGCCATTTAAACAATAGCTTAAGTTACTGCTATAATGTTCCTAATATTTGATTTCTACTGTTGAAAGGCCAATATGTTAGTAATAAACCATACTTTTCAATTCAAAGTATATCCATTGACTATCTATGCCATATACTCACTGTACATGAAAATACATAAACACATACATACATACATGTATACATATATACATATATACAGAACCTTAAATTGTTTACTTTTCATTAAATAAGATAATAAGTAAATAAAAATGAATATAATAAATTTAGTGTGTTAACTTTTTTATTTGGTAGGAACCTAGAGAAGACACTTTTCTTCTTTAAGTTTAACTGAAAATGATATGAAAGAAATCTGTGGAGATTCCTTAGAAAACTGGGAATGGATCCACCATATGACCTCGCTATGCCACTCCTGGGTATCTTTCTGAACTACAGTAACTACAGAGTACAGTAACTACAGAGAACTACAGTAACATATGCATACCCACGTTCATAGCAGCAAAATTCACAATAGCAAAAATATGGAACCAACCTAGGTCTCCATCAACAGATGAATGGATTGCAAAATTATGTAAAACACACACAATGGAATTCTACTCAGCAATAAAGAAGAACAAAATCATGTCACTTGCAAGAAGATGGAAAGACCTGGAGAACATTATGTTAAGTGAGATCAACCAAGCACAGAAAGAAAAGGGACATATGTTTTCTCTAATGTGTTCAAGCTAGGGAGCATTGGGGATACCAGAGGGACTCCAGATAATGGAGGGGAACCCTCAGCAAAGCCAGAAAGGAGGTTTAGGGGAGGAAGAAGGCTGAGATTAATTAATGGTAAAGCTACATTCCAATATGTGGATACATGTGAATATGACATAGCTAACCTGGACACTCAGTATTGGGAGGGAGGGAAAAGGGAAAGGGGGGCACCAAGTATTGTGTGAATATATGCCACTGTAAACATGATTCACATTATGATGTGAGACTATAGTGCACTCATAAAATAAAATTAAAAAAGAAGCTACCGACCAGTAAACAAAAAATATCCCTACCTCATACAATTATGCTAATATTACATGTGAATCAAGAATAAAAATTAAACTAAATTTAAAAATTGTAACAAAATTCTTTATTTGTACTTACCTCTTTAATCCATTGGCTAGCGATTTAAAAATAACACATCTCATCACAACAAAAAGATTTTTGGGCATGCCTCCCTAAGGTGTGCATTTATGACTTATAAATCTTACAAATGTGCTATTTTAGCAATATGACACCGAAAAATAAATTTGAAGAACTCACTCATATTCAGTATAATTTGTGAAACATTATATTTTTCAGTACTGTATCACTTTAAGCATTTCCAGAAAGCACTAATATATTTGTGAATATTTTATAGACACTTGGTTTGTAAATAAAATGCAAATTTTGAAAACCACATATTCTTGCGAGCTCATGTTTCATGGAAGATATGTCATACAGTTAGGCAATGGTTCAAAATTAAAGATGGTACATGGAAATCATATTCCATGCGGTATTCTTAATTGCGTCACTTTCTTGTTGCAGAACGGCTTGGAGCTGAAGCCCACTGTCGCCACTGCTTTTTTATCTCCACTAGTACTTATCATTTTTCTTTAATTCAAAGCTTTCCCAAAATTTGTTTCTATACTTCCCATTTGGGGAAGTGTTAGTTTAGATAAAACTCCATGATGTTTTCTATCAAAAGCACTTAACCAGGATAGAACCTTCAATCTTCAAGAAATATGTTAAAAGGAGACCAGTAAGTGAAGGAGGGCCCGGCTAGTCCCCATCTGCACTCTGGGGTCCTGGTCCTCCCTCAGAACATCATTTGTTAAGTGCTTTGAGGCACATTTGACCTGCATGCAGACTAAGAAAGGGCACCTGTGTCAACTACATATCAGGAAGCCTTATTTGTTTTGTCTTGAATTAACTAAAAAGACATATCAACAGCAAAATTCCAGTAGACAACCTTGAAGTGAAGAATACTTTGGAAACTGCTGGGCTAAATTCAAATTGAGTAAATTCTAAACTCCAAACTCAGCTGTTGTTAATTGTCCATCAACAGATGAATGGATTACAAAATGATGGGAAATATATACAAAATTCTACGCAGCAATAAAGAAGAACGAAATTACATTATTTGTGAGAAGATGGAAGGACCTGGAGAACATTATGCTAAGTGAGATGAGCCAATCACAGAATGTGAAAGGTCATGTGTTTTCTCTAATATGCGCAGGACAGGGAGTAATTGGAATACAAGAAAGATGCCAGATGATGGTGGAGAAACCTCAGTGGAGCCCGGGAGAGGATCTAAGGGTAGCGGAGGAGGAAGACTGAGGTTCATTAATGAAAATACTGCCATGGACTATGTGTATACAGGTGAATTTACCAACAGCAATCTGGGTATACTGTATTGGGAGGAAGGGACACGGGAAGAGGGGTGGGCACCAAGTAAGTGCTGTGTGCAAGTAAGTCATTGTCAACATCATTTATGTTATGATGTGAGACTATAATGCACCAATGAAAGTGCACGCACGCACGCGCGCACACACACACACACACACACACACACACACAGAATAAAACCCAAACTAACTTGAAACTTCAGTGGCTTGTCTTTGCCTGCAGGTTTATGTTCAAATTCCTTTGTGTAGTATCTGAAGCCATTTTCCTAAGACCTCCCATGGCTCCATCATTTGTACTTTCTCACTATAAAATGCCCCCAACTTGTCCCATTTTACTTTTGAAACAGCCACATCACTTTTAGCATTTTTCCCTGTAGATACATTTGTATAGACTCACACAGAACTGATCATTCTTTCTGTGACACCAGGGCACCCATAAGTGAAGTCAGCTACAGGACCCAAAAGTACTTGCATCTGCTGCTGAAAGCCACAGGAGCAGGTGGGCATGAGTTCTCATGCCCGCGCCTGAATTTCTACTTCCTAACATGGTGACCGGCTACGAAGTAACTATCACTAAGTGGATGAAAAAAATGACAGCGAGCCTTTTACCTACTTGCTAAGAAATGCACCAAATTGTATGAACTCAGCTGGCTAGTCATCCACTGGAATAAATAAATGTATAAATCTAAATAAATGCTTACTATTGATAATAGAATGAGAAAAAAATAATTATCAGTACTAATTCAAAGATACTAAAACAACGCCAAGAAACACCGTGAAGAAACATAAACCTTTAAAGAGGATTTAGTGAACTTACAGTCATGAATTAATATACATTGAGTGACTGGTATATCACTATATATCATATAGTGACTGGTACCTCATTATTCATGCCGTGCTAGAGCTTCTAAACTAAGGGATAATGCAAAG
This sequence comes from Muscardinus avellanarius, assembly GCF_963383645.1. Taxonomy (NCBI): domain Eukaryota; kingdom Metazoa; phylum Chordata; class Mammalia; order Rodentia; family Gliridae; genus Muscardinus; species Muscardinus avellanarius. The sequence continues at coordinate 26,914,344 of NC_137787.1, read as the reverse complement.
AGTGACCGAGCAATGAAAACTTGGTAACAACTATTCGTACTTAATTATTGAGTTTAATTAATCAATAACCAAAGGATATTTCTCTGTTGCTAATTTATTTTGTCAGGTATTTAAAAATATCCCGGTGACTTACATAGTACACATCACTGAGAATAAAAGCACCTATGTAGACACACAAAATCATAGACTCTTGTATTCTAGTCTAGTCTAGTCTATACAGTATCTGAGTTCACAGCAAGTCATAATAATAAATCCTGACTAAACAAAGAAAATATTGGCGTTTGATTCAAAGTATTAGAATTGAGTTATTTAAAATTGTCAATCCAAGCATTTAGAGACGATGGTCACCTATAATCCATTCATTTCCTTAAATATACTTTAAAAATCAAGGGTAAATTATGCTGGATAAATATTGTAGATGTTACAATAACACTCTTTATACTAATAATAATTTATAAAATGTTTAAAATCCTAGTTCCTATTATGAAGTAATAGTGATATGTTACTGATCTTATTATAGTTAATGTTCTGTTCATTTTGATTACTATAGCAAAAAATTCTAGACTGGACAATTTAGAAAATATTTGAACTAGCCTGGCGTGGTGGCACACACTTGTAATCCCCGCGCTTGGGAGGCGGAGACAGGAGGATTGCGCAGGTTAGAAACCAGCCGCGCTGGCTTAAGAGACCCTGTTTCCAAATTAAAAAAAAAAAAAAAAGGTCTGGGAGTGTAGCCCAGAAGTAGAAGGGCTTCCAGAAACCCCAGTACCACCAAAAAAGAAAAAAAAGAAAAAGAAACTATTTGAACTTATTGTAGATAGTTCTGGGTGCTGGGAAGACACAGGAAGATACTGTGTCTGGTGAGGGTTTGCTCCCTTCAAAATAGCTTCATGTTGTCGGATCTTCACATTGTAGAAGGGCTGAGAATCCTTCCAAGAGGTCCTTTAAAGGTCTTTTTAAGGATCGAATTTTCATGGCATAATCATTTCCCAAAGGCCCCACTTCTCAGTAACATCACATTAGATTTGGCGCTCTAACATATTAATTTTTGTGGGAAGCACCAGCATTCAGAACACAGCAGCAAATATTGAATATAACTTAAAATGAAAAGAGGAATTCTTAAAGTAACCTATTGTGCACTTCAAAAGTCAAAATATGTAACATTATAATAAACTATTTTAAAATCCTTAGGAAAAATGAAGATTATTTATTATTGGAAATTAACCATAATATAAACTCTGTATCCTATGTCTGGCTAGATTATGATTTATTGAAGGCATACATTGTGTATTCAATACCTAGTGCTTTGATAGATTAAAGCACTTATTAAATGTTAATCAACCAAGTGAAGAATAACATACACCTGTTTATATGTCATTGGAGAAAACAACTTTAAGCCATATTAAAAACTGCAGTCTATAAAACTTAAAATGTTATTGTTTTCATTGTAAATGTAACATTACTATACTTTGGAAAGCATAGAAAATTATATCCATAATCCAAGCATACTAACATACCTACTTATAAACACTCTAGTCTTGGCAAAGGAAATTCTCATTAATGCCCAAAACATATTTATAAGGCTAATTCAGAATCTGTAATTTTAAAAATTACCCTGATTTTGGTAATGACAATTATACAGCTATTTGTCTGAATTGATAGAGTAAAAAAGAAGAAGAAAAAAGAAAGAAAAAAAGAAAGAAGAAAGGCAGGAGAGATGGAGAAGGGGAGGGGAGAAAAGAAATGTATTGCAAAAGAATACTTTTTATTCTTATTTTACTCTTGAATCATTAGGTTTTCTGCTCTGTAATAATTCTGGTAAGAACAGTGAATTCAAGCATAAACAGTGATGTGTCTAAAATTCCTTTCTTAAACAACTCCAGTAGAACATGTTCAATGTCTAGCTCACTGAACAAATCAACCCGCAGTAACAGGGTTCACAGGTGGCACATGCGGTGCTCAGAGAGAAATAAAAACGTCCAGACACAGAATCAGCAAAGGAATGGTTCCACCCATGGAAGCGCTATTATATTGCTCTATATCACACAGAGAAAAAAGAGGTAATGCAATTAAAATAAATTATTATAAAATCATACTTCTCACCAAAATATCCAAATCTAATAAAAATATTATAAAAATTGCTGAAATAACTCCAAATCTTAGGAGAAGCCATAAAGTATCTTGCTGGAGAGAAAAGTTAAAATGCTACTGAAACTCTAAAATCACTTATTTAAAATATTCTAATTAAAAGAGGTTTGTTTTTTTTTTTTTCTTCAGTACTGGTCATAGAACCCAGGGGCATTCTACCTCCAAGTTACACCCTCAGCCCTATTTTTTATTCTTTATTTTGAAACAGAGTCTCATTGAGTTGCAAAGGGCCTCAGTAAGTAGCTGAGGCTGTCTGAGACTGTGATCCTCCTGTCTCAGTCTCCAGAATACTGGTATTACAAGCATGCAACACCACGCCCAGCATTAAAGAGATCTTAAAGATCATCTTGTTTGTAGTGGATTGTATTCCCCCAAAATTTGTCCACCCAGAGCTTCAGAATGTTGCCTTTTTTAAAAACACAGTCCATGCAGAGAGCTGATTAGTTATGATGAGCACATACTAATTGAGGGTGGGCCCTGATTTAGGCCACAGTGTGTGTATGTATGTGTATGTGTATGTTTGTATGTAAGTATGAACGTATGTATTTTTTTCTTTTGATACTGGGGATTGAACTCAGATACATTCATCCTCTGAGTTATACCTCCAGGTCTTTTTAACTTTGAAATAGGACCTCACTAAATTGCTGAGGGTCTTATCAAATTGCTAAAACTAGCCTTGAACCTGAGATTCTCTTAGTATACTTTTCCGAGTATTGGAAATATAGGTGTATGCACCACACCCTGCCTTATGCTTTTATAAGACAGGAAAATGGAGACACTCAGGGAGTCCACGCTGTGAACCCAGAGGCAGACAGTGGAGGGATGTATGCACCAATCAAGAAACGCAAACATGGCCAGCTGTCACCAGCAGGCAGGAGAGACTCGTGGAGGAACTCTTGCTTGAGCATCCAGAAGGAACCAGCCTCATGGTGCCCATGCGTTTGAACTTCAAGCCTCCAGAATTATAGTAGAATAAATTGATACTGCTTAACCCCACTCCTGCGAGCATCCCTACAATATTAACACACTGTCCATGCCCTTTATTTTGTAGAAGAGGAAAAAAAGATTGAAATCTGGAGAGAATAAGTGATTTATTCAAGGCCACATGGCTAATTATTATTAGCACCAGTATTAGAAGCTATTGTCTACCAAGCAGTTTTTTACTAAGTTTATGATTTATTAAGCTCTCAGCAACTGGTAAAAAAAGCATACATGAGAGGGCGCACTGCATCAAAATTGATTTCCTTTCACATTCAAGTTAAATAATTTTAATTTCACACTTGAGAGGCGGTATAGCCAGTTGGTCAAGAACACAGGGCTTAGGGCCAGATTTCCTGGGCTTAGCACTCTACTCCAGTTGTCCCCGGGATGAAAAGCTTACTCAGCACATAGGAGTGCTGTTAGCAGTGAAAGAGGACATTTGAAAACTCCTGGAGCAATGCTTGACACACTGGGGAAAGGGTATTAGGATTTGGGGCTGTTTTACCTCTGAAAACTTTTACCAACTACAGATAAACATTTAAAACAACTGACTCTTGGTTAAGTTAGTATCACTTGGTCATCACACACACTATGCAGAAATTAAGAATAAATGATGTTATATATTCAAACAAATAAAAAATTGTTTTACAGTGCCGGAAGTCAAACCCAAGGCCTCCCTCATGCTGTGCAAGTGCTTTGACACAGGGCAACATCCCCAGCCCTTTTAAAAAATCTGACACAAGGTCTCACTAAGTTATCTCAGACTCCCGAGTAGCTGGGGTTACTAGTATGTGCCATTATTCCCAACCCAAACAAAGGTTTTAAAAAAAATCAAAATAAGTATATTCATGAAATATAAAAATATAAATACTAATAAAAGACACTATTCTAGCCTAAAATTGGAAAAGCCTATTAGTCATGAATATTTTATTTATCAGGGAGTTATTTTTCTAAATGTTTTTATAGAAAGTTGAGATCTTTTAAACACAAAGGGAAATCATTACTAGATTCAGATCAATTAATTGCTTGTAGTTTACTGAAATAATTAAAAGTCAATTTAAATAAAGGTGTCTCCCGAATTTTTTATATATTTTTCTTACTTAATTTTTTCTATACTTTTTTTTCCCCCAAGGCGACAGAGAATGTGTGTGGACAGGCAGAAAATACAGCTATTCTCATTTATTTCCAATACTCCCGACTTTCAGTTACAAGGCATATTGCCAATCACATGAACTTTTTAAAGCCTCAGATGATTTATAACATATTGAGTGAAAACTAACTTTTGAAGTTAGTGAAAATATTGTTTTAAAGAAACTTTGTATTATCTTAGACATTAAAGGAGGATCTTAAGATAATGCGATCACTTTAGAATCTACCACCAGAGTTCAGATATTTAAGGGTCATACCTTTCTGTGACTTAATATTTCTCAAGTGACATTATGAATTTCTCATATTTAGGGGCTGGGAATTTAGCTCAGTGATGGAGTACTTGCCTAGCTTTTGTGTGGACCTGGGTTCAACGCCTAGCATTGCAAAACAAACAAAAAACAATCAAACAAATATAAACAAAAAGAACAGAGAAAAATTATTTTGTATTTCTACTTTGAAGTTTGCTTGATATAGAAAATAAGTATAATTGTTTTTAATGTTCTTTGCAAATTTTAATTAGAACTTCTTGATTAAGTATTAGCACAGAAAAAATTAAGAACAAATATTTATCTATTAATATCAATCAGTGATGAGTTTCTAGTTAATTGTTAATTTTAGAGCAATTATCATTGAAGGCACAGTTTTTAAAATATGAATTTTCAGCTGGGTGTGGTGGCGCAAGCTTGTAATTCCCACACTTGGGAGGCGGAGACAGGAGGATCACACAGGTTCGAAGCCAGCCACGCGTGCTGGCTTAAGAGACCCTGTTTCCAGATTAAAAATATAAAAAAAAATAGGTCTGGGAGTGTAGCCCGGAGGTAGAAGGGCTTCCAGGAACCCCAGTATCACCAAAAAAATAAATAAATAAAAAATAAAAATTAAATTAAAAAATATATGAATTCTCAATTTTTGCTATCTAAGTTCTAGATCAAACTACTTACAAATTGTGTAATCTTGGGCATGTTGGATTAATCTCCAAGCGTCATTATCATCATTCATAAAATCAGAAACAAATCTAAGCCGTCTCAAACTTCTATAAAGAGTAAAATGATCTAAGAAGTGTTAACAGCAACAGTATCTGTTACCTAGTAAGTTCTCAGGAGAGGATATTGTTAATATATTAGCCATTTACTTTAGTTTGTGACAAGTTAATTATTTTGACCCTGAATATTAGAAGTGAGTTATGCTTTAACTTGGCCCTTTATCTTATTTAGATAGGCTTTACTTGAATCACACATTCAAGTTTCCCAGATTACTCATGCCAATAGAAGATAAATATAAGCCAGATGTTAAATACATTCACTTACTCCAGTGCATTTAGTTAATGGTACATCTTTTACCCACACAAAGGATTCTGTTCTGTTCTCTTTTAATGTCCTGTTCTAGTTTCCACATCTCTCCTGCTCATCTCTCCTCTTGAAATATGTCATCTGGAGTTATTTTTATCTATATTTGCATCATTTCAAATAGAACATCACAGAGCTTAGGTTTTCCTGACACTTTTTTTTTTTTTTAATGTGTGTGGTACTGGAGATGGAACCCAGGGACATTCTACCACTGTGCTAAAGCCCCAGGCCTATTTTATTCTTTACTTTGAAATGGGGTCTCATTAAGTCGCAGAGGGCTTTACAAGTTGCTGAGGCTGGCAGTGAACCTATGATCCTCACGTCTCAGCCTAAGTACTGGGATTCCAAGGTTGCTCCACCACCCCTGGCTCCTCCTGATATTCTTTTCTAAAGAGGTCTAAGTCTCTCATTTGCTTCCATATTACTATATTTACAAAGTAAATATAACTTTCTGGAAAAATGCAAGTATCTAGGAATTTCTCACAGTTAACTACTTTGGTCTTATTAGATAGTTTTTTTTTTAAATGTAGCATATTTTCATTTGTTTCAAAGATACACTTTGCATGTAAGACTTTTATTTTTCTGTCAAAATTTTATTTCTTAGAACCATCTATCCATGTTCAGTGGATATTAAAAATAAAAACACCTCATACAACTCCATGTTGTACTGTTCATGCAGAGAACTGCTCTGGCCTATTAGAAATCAACTTTTTGAACATGGGTCCCACTTGTGATGACCAGCATTCCTTACTCTCATTAAATGCCAACTCTTTGAAGACAGATCTTTCTTTCTTGTTTGTGCTATATGCCTATTTCATTCTTCCTTTTGAAACAGAACTATGTCCATAACAGATGTTACCTGAGATCCTTTCTTTGCTTTTTGAATGATGAAGATCACAGGAAGGTAAGACAAATATTTACCAGATGACCTCTTTAATTAGAATGAGAAATGCTTATATTGTTTAAGTTCCTATTTTTATGAAGTCTTCTTGGAAGAAAGAACCAGGCAAGTCTTTAATCTTGCCAAATACTACTCAGTAGGTTCCCTTAGAAAAAGATTCACTTTTCTCTTTTTTAACTTTTCAACATGCTACGACTGAAAACTTTCTGAACTCCATCCAATACATTGTTCATGTGAATTTTTCAGCCAGTAAGTAAATGCTTGTTTAGAGTCATTGTATGACCCAATTATTCCTTTTTTCCTTTGTAACAGTCCTAAAAATAATGTTCACAAAATATTTCTATTTTTTACCCAATTTAACATAGTAAGAAACAATTTTTTCATATCATTTCTTTCCATTATGGTATATACTGAAATTCTTCAAACAAGAGCACTATTTTATTTTAAGACTTCATAATGAGGAGGGATCATAAATTGGGATCACTCAGTAGATGATTCACTCTGATATAAGGTATATTGATTATCCTAGAAGAAGTGCTACTTAATAGCATTCCACTCTTTATGAATAAAAAATGTCTTCAGAGAATGTGGTTAATAATAAAATAGTGAAAGACTACTGAATTCACTTTTCCAACTCCACCCATGTCATAGTTGAATATATTCCTGAGAAACAGAGCTCCCATTCATTTTATTAATATGATTTTTTTGTATGAAATTAGGGAAAAACAAATTCATTCATCTCATAGCTTGTATTCTCTACCAAATATATAAAGTAATTTAATAACATCAATAATGATAATTTCCACAAGTAAAGATAAACTCCCTAAATAAGTATGACCAAGTTATAAGTGGAAAAAATAGAATATTAGGATGCAAGCACATTAACACCCTCCGCACTAAATTCTTTACAAATAGAAGAGGATTTATACCATTATTTACATTCATGAATCTTTCAGCTACTAAGCAACTTGTAGGCATTTGAATAAATGTCTACTAGGAAATGTGTAAGAGGATTTTTGTATGGGTGGTAAATTGTATAATGCTTTCAAAATTTATACTGTGTTATTATAATAAAACCACAAAAAATCTCTGTGGGATTAACATACTTAGGGCTGAAGGAATGTCTGAAAATTCAGTGCATTTGTGTATATTATAGGCATTCTACTTATTTTTAACAAAGCACTATGAACATTCCTAGTAGGTTATCTTAACATTCAGAATATTTTAAATAATTTCATGTGTCAAAAGCTCCAATAGAAATATCCTGAGTACTTAGTAAGTATACAGCACTGAGCCACACTGTTCAGACAGTATTCAAAATAATAAAAAAAGAAAAATAAAAAGGAAGGAAGGAAAGTGGACTATTTATGTAGCTCCCAATGGAGAACAATTCAACTTCTACTAATTTGTCAAATTGAACATACTCAGCCAGTTACACCCATATTATTTGAAGCAGGCACAATACTAGCAAGTAAATTTAGAACAGAGCCTTTGGGTGTACTTTTTGGGCACTCAAGTAGCAGTTCATCCTGGAATGCACAAATGGTGTCTAAGAGAATTTCTCTTGAGGATGGTAGATACTGCAAAGTTTAGAAGATAAAAACATAAGATATAAGCAACTAATACAAAATGGCGACTCCACAAAGAGCCGGAAGAAGATGGAAAGTCCTGGAAAGCATCATGTTAAGTGAGATCAGCCAAGCACAGAAGGAGAAGGGACATATGTTTCCTTTAATATGCCCAAACTAGCGAACATAGAGGATACTAGTGGGACTCCAGATAATGGAGGGGAAATACCAGCAAAGCTTTGAATGGAAGGATAGGAGAGGAGGGAGGCTGAATTTGTTTAATGAGGGTCTACATCCGAATATGTGTAAAATTATGAATGTGGCATGGTTACCCTGGAAAATCATTGGAGGGAGGGGTGAAGGGAAAATGGGGGTGGGGGGAAGAGGGCACCAAGCATAGCTTAAATTTAAACCAAATATGTTCAATAAAAATTTTGTAAAAAATAAATAAATAAATATTACACTTATGTAAAAGAAAAAGAAGTTAACAAGTCTAGTTTTGATATATGACTAGAAAACTTTCATAACATTGTACTAAAAAGATTTGAAATGACAAAATTATTTAGATAATTACATAACAACACAAGAAAGAAGAAAATTTACTAGATATATAAATTCTAAACATATAGAATTTTAAAAATTGTCCTTTGGTAAATGATGTTGTGGTCACTATTCAACGCTATTTTAAAATATTTCAGCCAGGCGCAGCGGTGGATGTCTGTAAGCCAAGTACTTGGGAGACTGAGACAGGAGGATCAAAGATTTGAAGCCAGCCTCAGCAACTTAGCAAGACTCGGTTTCCAAACAAACAAACAAAAAATTTTTAAAAAGAGCTAGATGTATAGCTCAGAGATAGATTGCCCTGAGTTTAATATGCAGTAGCACAAAATAAATAAATAAATAAATAATAAAATATTTTATTATATTTTAATTCTAGTGATAGCCATAATTGATGGAGTAGAGCTTTTGTTGTACATGTTATATTATTCATTCATTTTTTTCTCTCTTTCTCTCCCACTCTCTCATCTTTTTTCTCTGTGGTGTGTGTGTGTGTGTGTGTGTGTGTGTGTGTGTGTGTGTGTGTATGTGTATGTGTGTGTATTTGGTACAGGGGATTCAACCCAGGAATATTTTACCTACAATTAAAAAATCACAGTTTTTTTAATTTTTTATTATGAAATCGAGGCTCCCTATGTCACTGAGAGCCCCACTAAGTTGCTGAGGCTGGCCTCAAACTTGTAGTTCTCCTGTATTAGCCTCCCAAGTACTGGGATTACAGGCAGATGTCACCATCCCAGCAAGCATCCTCTATCTATTGAATGCCATTTTATGTTTGTTCTAGAAGATGCTCCAGAATTGGATATACAACAGTGTATAAAATTTTACAGATAGAAAACAATTTAAAACTTTGTATCATAGACAGGGATGAATGCTATGTATAGGAAACAAGAAAATAAAATCACAAACAACAAAGTTAGGCATGGCGGCATGCATCTCTAGTCCAAACTACTTGGGAGGCTGAGGTGGAAGAATGGCTAGAGCCCAGGAGTTCGGGAGCAACCTGAGCAACTAGTTAAACCTTGTCTCAAATAAATAAAGAAACAAACAAACAAACAAACAAATAAATAAATAAATAAATAAACAAATAAATAACTGCTTTCGTAATGTATCTAGCAAAGAATAATTTTACATTTCAAAACCTACATATAATGTCTACATAAAAAAACTATATAGCAAAAATAATGTCTAATGTTCTTTTTTTTTTGAGGGGGATTACTGGGGACTGAATCTAGAGGTTTTCAATATCCATGAGTTACACCCTTTGCCCTTTTATCTAATTTTTTTAAAATTTATTTGAAATAGGATATCACTAAGCTACATGTGCTGGGCCAGAGGGCCCCTGCCTCAGACTCCCAAGTTCTAATATTCTTACAAAGGAGAATGCAGATGGATAAAGAATAGCTACCTCATAAATTTAGAATACTGCTTTTAGATATCCTTTATAAATGTGTTCTTGCTTCTGTAAAGAAGAGTCTTATTGTCCCAGGAAAGCAGGTGAGTACTATACATTTTTTTTGCAAGATAATAGACTTAAAAACTAAACTAAAGGAAAAAGATTTGTAGAAACTTTCATTTTTGTCTGCCTGATTCAAGAAAGAGTATTTACGTGGTCATTAGCTTATCCCATAGTCTATAAAAACCAGAAGCCGGGCATGGTGGTGCACACATGGAGTCCCGGGACTTGAGAGGCTGAGACAAGGAGGATTGCAGGTCCTAGACCAGCCTCAGCAACTTAGCAAGACTCATAGCAACCAAGGGTCAGGGAGCTGGGTATGAATGTTGCAAAGTCCTAGCAATGCCCACAGCCTGCGACACATGAAGAAAAAGCAAGTAAAATGGAAGGGCTCTAGGACCTGGGGCAACTTCCAACAGAATCCCCAGCTATCATATATAGGAGCGAGAGAGGGAAGACAGGGATGGGGGCAGAAATCAATAATAAACACTCTCTCAATAGCCTAGAAAGCTGGAAATGTTTGCGGACAAAACATTCCTGGGGACCAAGACCCATCTCTCCTCAGGTAGGGCAAGTAAGGACCTGGAGAACACAGTGATTCCTACATGGCCCTCTTTGCCCTGGCCCCAGACACCAGAGTGTCATAGGGGAGAAAAGAGAAGACATCATGGGCCCCCCAAACCAGCCTGTTTACTTATGTGGATATATATTTTATTTTATTTTTATTTAAAAACAACCAAAACCAAATTAAAAAGGCAAACAAAACGTTCAGCCTTATATTTGTGTGTGTGTGTGTGTGTGTGTGTGTGTGTGTGTACACCAAATTCAATGGATAGGAGTTCAAAAGAAAAAAAATAATCAATAATAGCCCAAATGGACACATTCTTCTCAGTATTGTGTCAGAGAATAAGTCTGGTAAATGAGCAACAGTGTTGAGCTTTGACATGTCTATAATTTATGAGAATACATTCCAATGGAAACCCAAAATAGTCATATCATGGAGAAGACTACTCCCTCCCCCCAAAAATCACGTTCATATACTGAAGCCCTAATGCTCAATACCTTAGAATATGACTGTTTTGGAAAATAAGGTTTTTTAAATTTTATTATTTTTTATTGGTGCATTGTAATCATCTATCACATTGGAATACATGACTTGAGAGGATATACAAGCACACATCATCCAATTAGCTCTCATCCAGCCCCCATCCCATTCCCTCCCCCTCCCTTGATCCCATGCTTGTTTGGTGATTATAAGGTTTTTAAGGACATAGTTAAGGTTAAATAAGGGTGGGACTTTAATTCCAGAGAACTGGTGTCCTTATAAAAAGAGAAGAAGATACTATGAATTCATGTTCACACACACACAAAAAAAAAGCCAGGTGAACTCAGAGCCAAGGGTCTACAAGCTAAGGAAGGGGCTTAAAGAGGAACCAGGTCTTATGGTACTTTGAGTTTGGTTTTCCAACCTCTGGAAGTGTGAGAAATAAAATTCTGTTGTTTAGGCCATTCAGACTATGGTATTTTGTTTTTATAGCCCTAGCAAACTAAGATGACCCCATAACCTGATTTATAAAGGAAAAGACAGAAGAAAGGAAGAACATGTTATTTTCCTTGAATTCTTTAAACGGCTTCCCCAAATTATCACAATGCTTCTCATCCTAGATAATATTTCTTGTTCTAATAAATTAAAGGTAACAAAATATAGATTATGATGAACTCCCAGCATACTATAAATAGCTATTTTTATAATCTTATTGACCCTACTAGCTCTGCAACATATAGGCAAATTTACATTAGTAATATATTTAATTAAATTTTTGTTTACTTGTTTGGTTTTGCTGGCATGGGGGATTGAATCCAGGGACATCCTACTTCTGAGGTAAACCCCAAGTACTTTAGTTTTTTTTTTTTCTTTGCTTTGAAACAGGGTCTCACTAGGATGGGAATATAGCTCAGTGGTAAAGTGTCCCTAGTTCAATCCCCAATACAATAAAAAATAACAAAAAACAGAAAAAAACAAAAAAGTAATGACAAAGGTCTAGGGCTATAGTTTAGTGGTAGAGCACTTGTATAGTACATTGAAGCCCTGGGTTTGATTCCCAACCCTGTTAAAAAAATTAGATTTAGTATCCTATCTTATAAAGTCAAAATATTAAGCTTTACTTTTATAATAATTAGAGCTGTTTTAATGATAGTTTTATTATTGATTTATTTTAATAATAATAGATATTTATGTTTATTAATAATTAGGGCTATTTTTCTCATACATAATGAAGGATGCTAAGAAGGTATATGTATGTACTTTATGCACATTACTTTAGTGTTTATCTATGGGTACACCGCTGCTTTAAAATTTCATATTGTCAAACATCAATTTATTTTTTACTTCTTACGTTATTTTCATGTTTATAAATCCCTTACTAAAACCAGTTCAATATTTATTCATATATTATTATACTGTGATAGTAGAATAATATGTAACTTTATATGTAACTTCTTAATCTATTTCAAATTCTTATTCTTTGCTTAATGGTGTAAAGCAAATATTTACAACTTCTTACCTAAACAATAGTTTGTTTTTTTTTCAGATGATATTTCTGAACAGTTATATATAACTTTTCAATCTAGTAGTTCCTATCTTCAAGACATTCAACATGTACTTAGAAAACCTCTTTAACTCAAATACAGTCCAAAGAGAGCCTTAGATATCACATCAATGAAAGAAATAAAATTTAGCTACAGAAAACAACAAAACACCACAAAGAATGTCTTCCCAGGAAACAGATAGAAACCATATTACAGAGAGTACACTTACTTCCTCATACTTCATGGGCCAAGATACCCAAATGATAAAGCCTAAGATCCTTGAGCTTCAACCCATTAAGGTCTCGCATTCTGAGAATCCTCTGTTATGGTACGAGATGTTCTCAAGGACCACAGCCATCATCACAACAGAGAACAGTATGTGCTCTGCCACACAGAACAAGTACCCCGAGGAGACACCAGTCATTTCCTCCATTACTACTTCTTAAAAGTATTCACTGATTTCTTACTATATTCTAGAGACTTTAGTATCAGACTGGAACAGAATATTTTGGCATTCAGTTATATGCAAAACGTTTAAGTAAGTGCATATGATTTTTGAACTGCTGTTTAATTTCTCAGATAATTTTTTCTGCTGTCTATGGAAAACATTGAATTAAAGAACTGCCCCAGATGAATTTTAACAAGCTATCTAACATTTCACTTAAGGTACATGTTCATTGATGCCTTCAGGGATTATTGAATGTAAATTGGTTAAAATCTCTCAATAATGGCTTCTCATTTGTTGTCTACAGGACTTAAGTTCTTCAACAGGATTTCTAAGTCGCTTGCCATTTTATCTTTACTTCTAAATCTTGTCCTCCTCACAATTATAAAGAAGCCCTAAATTTATGGAAGTAATTGTGCTCTTCTTAGGTCTATGCATGTTATTGTCTCTATTTCAGAGACACTGACTTCACACCATCTCAGTCCTCTGTTTATAAGCCCAAATCCTTCTGGCCTCAGTTACAATGCACCTTAACCTCAGCCACCAAGACTGATCCCTGAGAACCATCTGTGTATTAAAATACCACCAAATCTTCTCTATGATAGCATATATATGCACCATGGACTTCATGAATAATTTTGCTCAATAAATTAGCCACAAGGAAGGAACCTAAAAAGGCATTTTATATCCACAGTGGTCACCTTAAGTCAATAGGCTGTAGAAGAATGATATATTAAAGTATTTCTGCTTGGATCTATTATTCAGTACATATTAGTTAAAACATTATTCTTGCTTTACTGTCAATAGATATGAATAGAAATGTTAGTTATACAGAAAACATTCATTTTTGTCTTTGAAGACTGTCAAGGTAGATCCTAATTAGTATCATTATTTCTTCCCTGTATTCTAAAAGTAATTTGAAAGTCCTCTTATTATGTAAGTCATTGTGGGTAGAGTTTTGTCATTTTGTTATTTATATGTAAGATTACATATATTTTTGTAAAATTAAAAAATATTTTATTATATTATTTTTCATATGATGAAAACCTCAAATTAAATTAATTAGTATATTTTTTATTATTTACCAGTTCTTACTAACCATTATATAAAATGGGTTATTGTTTGGGGCAATTGTCAAAATTTAGCAAAACAATACTTAGATCTTTCCTCTCCCATTTAAAAATGAAAGTTGATATAGTATCTTTAATAAGAAGGTATCTATTTTTTCTTGTTATCCCTACCAGGGAAATATTACCTTTACTTAATTAACCAGGGAAATCCCATTAGAACTTGAAAGCCACTGTTGAAGTCTAATTAAGGTTTTCCCCCAAGCTAGAGCATACTTTCTCATTAAAAAAAGTATTAACATATTTGTTTAAAACGATGGGTTTTTAAAAATCCTTCTCAGACACTGCAATCTTTTAAGTAAAAATCCTAATTATTCAGAGCTTTGGTGTGTTCACTCATTTTGCTCTACAAGTTATTTGTATAGCAAAAGAAGATTTCACATAGTTGGTTTCCTCATCAATAAGTTCTTCAGTGTCTATGCATAAGAAAAAGGTTTCCCTGGGGCTACCTCTATGGTCATAAATGTCCAGTTTTATCAATCACTATGTGAAACACAAAGACCTTGCTGTAACTAAGAAGGACTTTGTATGCCAGAAAAGAAGAAAGAAAGTTTAAGCGGCTTTTGTGTTAACAGTCACTTTGGGCTAAGGAACAGGCATCATTTTGGGGATTAGACGTTTCTCATATATTCTTTTACTGTCTTTAACTGCTAATGGAAGGATGATAGTAGAAATACTAATGGAAGGGCTGCAAGTTGCAGTCATATCAACTAAGGAAACAAGGGAGGAGTGCTTTGGTCTATGTGGCTAGGATACTGAATATGGATGTCTTAGTTACTGAATTAACTGTAAATATAGATGAGATCTATTCTTCTATCTCTCAAAGAGGTGACGAGCCATGATTCTTTCCTGTCAAACATTCTAAAATTCATAGACACCGATTCATTTCATACTTGACAATCTTATTGAATTTCTATTATGTTTTCACTCTTATACATTTTTAGCTCTCTGATAGCATTCACTTGTAAAATAAATAAATAGATGCATCTAAACTATTTACCAAAGCAGCGTCTCAAAAAACTAAACAAAAAATATACTGGAATAATTTAAAATATCTTCAAAGTTTGTAAAATGAAACAACACTGATCCTGACAAAAGCATGATAAAATTGCTAAACCTTAAAATCAAAATGAGCTAGTTTTCTACTAGACAGCAATATTCAATCAATTTGCAAATACATATGCACTACGTATAATTTATTTGTTATTATTAGCAGAATTATTTCTGTTAAAATAATTTCTGATAAGTTGACTAAAGGGAATGCATGTTAATTTATGTCTTGGCATGAATACCAATAATATTTCTTGATTAAATAATACACATTGTACATAAACTGGACATTTTGAGATGTACCTAGACCCATATATCCATTATTTCCCAAAATCTTTCTATTCAAATATTAAGATTAATGTATTGTAAAAATTAGGTTAATCATGGTGGTGGTATGCATGTGTGTATGTCTATGTGTGTATGTCTGTGTTTGACAATAAAAATATTGGTATATGTGTTAAGTCAACTTATGAATACTTCATGCATGAGAAATAATTTTGTCTAGTACAATTATTACATAGTTTTATATCAACCTAGCCTCTAAAATAAGCAGAATAATTTATTTTAAAAAGTAAAATTATAGTTGATAGTTTAATATTATAATATAGTTTAATGTCAAATAGTATAATAAGATATACTGATACGTGACATGATAAATTGAGATCTAGAGATCTACAATAAGTAATACATTTTATATATCATAAATGCCTATACAATTTAACATCAAACATTCATTAAAATATTGGTATAATGTTTATAACTTCATTTATAACTATATGATGCTTTAATCTTAATATATCATTTTTTAGTCTCAGTTTCCTCATACACATATATAATTTGTAATATCTTAACTAGGTAACTGTTCCCTCTCTCACTCTTTCTCTCTCTGTACTCTTCTTACAGTCTCTTTTATGCTGAAGAAAAAAATATTACGTAATGCATTTACTGATTACTAGGAACAGCCATATTGGTTGCTTTAATGATTTTATATTGTTCAATCCTAAGTATAACATGAAATTGATAAATAAACAGTTTATCTACTCAGCACTGCATTTCTTCCACAATTGTGTTATGGATTGTTTTTACTTATTCTACTAATTACAATATTATTATACGCACACACATACATATAAATACAGGCATCTCAGTTTAGGTAGAATATAATATGTGGAATTCAAAACACCTAAGAATAGCAAATGTGGTGCCTATTAGAAATCACCCTCAACATGAAATTGGTATGTACTTTGTTGGAAAATAATTACTTATTTAAAACGTAAGAGGAAATTCTGCTTTCTTGTATAAGATATGTGATGACACTAGCTCTTTGAAGTGTCATTTCTGTAACAAATATTAATAGTTGTAGCTCTCTCTTTATAAACAAATATGACTTCTCTGAAATAGCTGCATAAAAATAATCAATTGAGATGATAGGTGGGATTAAATGAGATATAAATATGTTACTTTTTATACTGTGATGCGATGTATAATCTTTATTATTTGTAAAAAATTTCTGAGTGGTTACTATTATTAAACATATGTGGATTATTCTTCACTCACTGGGCAGCAAAATAAAAAAATATCAAGTATTTTAATCAAGTTAGTAATATAGTAATAGAATATATTTTAGAAAAATATTTAATTTTATTCCATGTTTTAAAATATTTTATTATTTCTCTAAAATTTTCATTTTAGTTAAACTACTACCAACCTCTTAATATAGGCATAGTAATATTTTGAAGCAGAATTTAATAACTGTTATTTTATTCTTTTCTGACCTGCAGCAGACTTTATTAAATAGGAAAATTAGTTTTCTCAAATAGTTCTATGCCTCTTGTTTATCTGATTTTATTGACTGCCTTAATTAAAGTGACAGAATATATTAGTAATTGATTTTGCGATAAAATAGGTAACTGTAATTAATTAGTTTGAAAATCATTAGCATAAATCAATTTTCTACAAGTTCTCATTTTTGCATTTTTTAAAATTCATGAGATTGTTGCATAATATAAAACACAGTAGTACGATGTCTCTTAACTAGATGGGTACACAGAATATCCTTTTCCCCTAATTATGTTTTAGTAGTCTCTTGCATAATTTTTGAAAAGTTCTGAATAGTTCAGATTTCTGCATTTTACTTCAATTAGCTGCAGATGCTTTGAACTAAGAACAACTTAAAAAGTTAAGCAATTAAATATATAGTCAAATGACTGAAGACACATTTTTATAAAATCAGCATGAGTACAGAAACTGACAATCCTTACTACTTTGTAAATTAATTTTGTCCATTCATAAAGTTTAGTTATAAATAAGACATTATACTTCAATTTATTTTGCTACTATATATTTCTTTCTTGCATTTGAGATTTACATCATCTTTTTTTCATTTTGCTAATCTTTTTTGTTTTTTGGTTTTTTTTGGTGGTTCTGGGGATGGAACCCTTCTACCCCCGGGCTACACTCCCAGATCTATTTTTTTTTAATTTTATTTGGAAACAGGGTCTCTTAAGCCACCTAAGCTGGCTTCGAACCTGCATGATCCTCCTGTCTCTGCCTCCAAAGCACTGGGATTACAAGCTTGCGCCACCACTCCCAGCCAATTTGCTAGTCTTTTAAGGTTAAAACTATATTAAATGTGTGCTATAAAATAGCGCTTTATGAAGTATCAGTTCTTATCAAGTTTCAAAAACAGATCTATCAGTTATTTTCCTGTCTCTTTTTAAATAAATGTATTTTCATATTAAAGTATATTCTATGATATAAAATATATTAAAATATTTTCTCCAGTTATAGTATGGTAGTAGCTAGTAGTACATTTGAGGGATTTAGTTATTTTTTTCTAAAATATTTTATTGCAGTTTCTAATCTTTCTGATACTGCCTGAAAAATACCTTAGAACTTCACATTTAAGAATTGATAAAATTTTTGATATACCATTTACCTTTCATGTTTTTATATCATTAAGAAAGAAAATTAAACCTAAATACATTATTTTGATACCTTTCAGTATTATTTCAGACAACTCTTAAGTGCTAAGTTTGATCCTTAGATTATGTGCCTAGAACTCATTCCACTGACATTAAGTTTAAATGGCCAGGCCTGGCTTGATGGTACAATCCTATAATCCCAATACTTAACGCTGCAGAGACAGGAAGATCATAGTTCTGATGCCAGTGTCAGCAACTTAGTGAGGTCCTCAGCTACTTAGACCCTCAGCAACTTAGTTATACTTTTTTTCAAAACAAAAAAATAAAAAAAAAAACTAGGGGTTTAGCTAAGAGCTAAAATGCCCTTGAGTTCAACTCCAAGTATATATAAAAAGTTGACCTTAGAGAAGTGAGAAATTAGAAATCACATACTTTTCTAACACCAGATGGATATTTTCCAACTCTAGGCATGTTTTTGCAATGTTAATTGGCTACTGCTTCTGCAGAATTCTGAGATTAAGAGACAACAAAGCTGGTCTGGTGGTTGAAATACAGTGAGACTGGATGAAGGAAGGGGCTTCAAGAGAATAAGGGAAGTTACTAGCTTCCTCCTGCAGTTACCACTTGCCCTTCACACTGCAGCAAGTAAGGGAATGGATTGAAATTAATTCTCAATCACAAGCCTGAAAGCAAAATACAGTGAATTTTACAATAAAATTTACCTTAAGCACATGTACAATCCTTTTACATATGGACAGGTTAGATATCAATATGATATATGGTTACAATGTACCAATAAAAGTGTATACTTTTTAAATAGCTGATTTTAAGTTGACATAAATTCTAAGTTCGGATCTATTCAGATATGGGTTGTATCTCAGTGGTAGGGTATATGGCGAAGCCCCTTGTTCCTCCCCAGCACTACTCTAAAAATCATAAAAGCATGACAATATGGTTAACAAGACCAGAAAAAAAATCTAACAATGTTAGAAAAAAATGTACCTATGAGTAGAATTACAAATATGTTATATATATATATATATATGTATATATATATATAATAAAATATTTAGTCATTTAAAACTATAAGGCGATAAATGTTATACAGTTTTAACTGAGTCCATGACAGAAAATCCCAAAATTTATCTTTACTTGTACAGAGAAAAGTAAATTATGGCCAGCACTGAGCACCTATTCACATTTAAGAAAGACAGAATATTTTGGCATCTTTATTTTTCATATTCTGTGTGTTTCAGTAAAAAATAAAGACTGCAAACACTTAAAACTTTTGAAGCTGGATTACTTGATTTATAATATGAAATATAAATTTCAAATATATAAGTTTTATAGTTAATATGTCCTCATTATTGGATTCTTTGTAAAATTTAGTTTTCTGAATACTACTTTAAATCTCTATTCTACCAGACATAATGAACTCATTATTTAATATAAGAGAATAAGAACTCTTATTCTCTTGACAGACATAAAGAGTTATTAATTTTTAACCACAGTTGGTTTGTGTTTTTACTTTTTATTTTTTCATTTTATACTTTTATTAGTGTATTTCAGTCTTGTATCATAATGTATTTCACAGTAGAGAGACATAGATTCACATAGCCCATCAGGTATTTTAGATTCAGATATAGGCAGGAGTTTTTGGAAAGAAAAGGTTATTGCTTCATTTAATATCAATAGGATGAACCTTTTAAATTTTTAATTTCTTCAAAGATGATATCTTTTTTACTTCCTTATTATAGCCTTAGATTATTCAAATACACGAGAATCCTGTATTTTCTTGCTTAAATTTGAATGATTTCATTAGGTATTATGTTTGCACCCTGAGAACAATATTTCTTTTCAGTGGCTATTAATCAGTGTCACTTGAGCTAAGAGGCTATGTAAGGATTTCTGCCTAATAGCCAAGGAAACTAGATTTATTGGTAGGGAAATCCTTAGCTACAGCTACTAAACTGCCATTAGTGGGGTCCTTAACAGCTCATTACCACAGGGAGATGTGCTGTATACAGCATAGCTTGAATGAGAATAACATTTTTTAAAGTTATTTGTTTATTCTGTCTGATAGATCTTAAGCCAACAGAATCAACATTAAAATCATGGCAAAAGGAAAAACCTATGACAAGATAAAATAGCACCTTTTTTCTTGATATGAAAGTGTAAAGCATTTAAACTCATATGCACAAATTGCTTTATCTAAGAATTATCAGTTTCTTAGGAGGCAGCAGCCTCTCCGTATCCGACCTTAAATAAATGTGCTTAGAGAATTGCAATGAGAAGTTAGATGCATTTAGCTTCACATTAGAAGTATGGTCATTAAATAATATATACTTGGCAGTTTGAGAAAATTGCTACTTATAATTTCAACGACTGTTTATTTACCTATTTCCAAAGAAATGCAGATTTGAGTGTCATTAAGTAGATATTACTAACATAAAACTAATGCACTAAAAATAAATTTCTATGAAGATAGCAGATATGGCACAGTGTTTTCTCCTTTCCCACTCAAGGCTCCCATGTATGTGGCCAAAAATGATACTTAAAGGAGTAAATAAATGCAAGGCAAGACTAATATTTGCAAAACAAAATATCTATCAGGATTTATCAGCAAGTAAAAGGAACAGTAGTAATTCCAAGAATTTCCTTATTTGAAGCCAGTCATAACCTCACCGGTATCACTGTTCCCAGAACGTACACTTGTGATGGGTCATGCTATCCAGCTTGTCCAAGCTGGTTCTAAGATAAACAGAATCTCAAAGGCTAATCATAGTATAACTTCTGAATATAAAATGAACAGATAGCAGAGAAAACACTTCACAAAAAGTAACTCTTATAAGATAGACAATAAACAAGCAAAAATAACACCAAAAGAGGCAGAGTTAATAATACAAATCTAAGAAAGTTAAAAATGGGACATTGTAAATCTTTTTAGAAAGATACAAAAGAATACTGCATTTCCATAAGGCAATGAATGTTTACTATGAAAATAAATATTAGTCTAAAAACTTTTACAAATGAGTATTAACCATATTAGATAATGAGCTAAGAAACAAAAGGGGAAAATGTATAATTAAGAAGCAAAAATAATGTTTGGAAAGACTGAGCTAATTTTTCCCCCTCAAAACTCAACATGATTCAACAAGTAAATATAAAAATATGAACATAAGTGAATATTCTCAAGAATAAAACCATTAAGTATTACCAGACCTCCCAAAAGGAGAAGCAGAAAGAGAAGAAATGATTAATTTAAAAAAAAATCTAGAGTTGAAAAAGACTTCTGCTTGTTTGTGTATTTGGTTCTTATTATTACAATTTAATGAGTAAAAATAAAAGAAAAAAGAACTGCAATTAAATTTAACAGTCAAGTTATATAATACTAAAACAAAGAAATAAGTGCTCAAGTATTAGAAAGAGTATATGGAAAATCAAATTTTAAATAAAAATATCACTCACTCTCCTTAATATTGCAGAATATTTTACATATTGCATTATGCTGAGCAGCGTAATACTTAGGCTCATGTAATAATTTCAGGAGTATAATGTCATTCTTCCCATATAACTAATGAAGAAACGAAAAACAAAGTAACTGGTAATTTGATCAAATTCCTTAGCAAAAAGTGTTAAGACTAGAATTTAAACAGAAGCAGGGTAACTCTAGAGTTCACATTTTTAGGCACTAATGTACTGCTTCCTAACATAGGAATATGCTTATTATCATAATCAAATTTCTTAGTGCCAGCATATGATGCTAAATGATAATCAAATTTAGAAAAACTTGGAAGTGGTTTTGAGCTCCAAATTCTAAATCTAGACAAAGTAATATTCAATTAGGATGACAAAATAGGGACACTCCTAAGACTTTATTTTTTAATTGAGTAACATAGAAAAATACATAAGAGAAAATATATGCATATTTTTAAAAAGAAGAAGCAAATGAAAATTAAGTCAAGATAACTGCTGATGTGAATATTCAACAAAACTTACAACTAAAATTCTAAAGAGGAAGAGGTGTGTGATAAAATAGGGAAAAATGTTCATGTTGTCCTCAAATGTTCTTAGGTTTGTTGATTTATTTGCTACACAGCTAGCACTTATTTTTCATGACAAATAAATATAAAAAACTTTAAAGAGTAAGAAAACATTTTCTTCCACTGCCTAAATTAGTTAATAAACAATCATACAACACTAAAGCAGATCAAAACCAAAGTCTAATAAAACAAAGTTTAGAATTAACAAATTACCATGTAGCCAGGCATGGTGGCGCTCCCTTATAATCCCAGCATTTGGGAGGCTGAGACCAGAGGATGGTGGTTCGCGGACAGCCTCAACTACTTAGGCCCACTGCAACTCAGAGAGACCCAGTTTCAAAATAAAGAATAAAAAATTGGACAGAGGGTGTAGCTCGGAGGTCAAATACCTCTGGGTTCCATTTCTAGACCCGCAAAAAATAAAAAAAATAAATAAATAACAGTGTGAGAAAATAAAACACATTGTTTTAATGAAGATGAAGCTAAATGAATACTAACCATAAACCTTCATTAACTACTACTTAAATCCCAATGTTGCTTGAAAAACACTGCTCTTAAAAACATAAGGAAAAACATAAAGAAAAGAAATAGAGGGCTAGAAAGGAAATACAATATTTTCATATTCATCTAATTTATGGTATACTTTGACTACTATTGTTACTACTTTTTTTAATCTTTGGTATTTGGTAAACCAGCAATAGTTAAGTACTAAACCAAATCTGAGGAGTTTTTAAAAATCAAAAAGAAGAATGGGATTGATGGGTTGCAACCACACAGCATGAGAAGAACAAGGTGGAAAAGCAGACCGAGGTGGATCCTGCAGGACTCTGAAGAACAGGACCCAGGGCTAAAGCATCTGGATGAGTCTGTGCAGGGATCCGAGGAGGGTGGCATGGCTAATACAATACTTAATGGAACAATGGATTTATACTTTGCAGGGCAAAATTTTAAGAAAATGGAGGCAGATTAGAATTATAATGGGAATCTAGGCATAGGGCAGATAGACCCAAGAAAAGAGTGATAAAGAAAGAAAGAAGCAGAGAGGGAAGTGAGATGTTTTGAAGGCAAAGTAGGAGTAGGGATTGTCAACATTTCTAGATGGATTAGCTAAGAAAATGATAATCCCAGCAAAATCGACAAAAGGAAATCACAAAGAATTCAGATAAGGGTTTTAATCAAGAAGATTACAACCACAAGTATATTCAAAAAGTATATCATTAAGATATATTTGAAAAAACATGAACATTAGTTCTCAATAAAGGCCTCATGTTGTAATTAATAGTCTTAATTGGAGGTCAGAAATCTTAAGAAGAACTGAAATGTAATTTAGGAGATGAAAACTGAACTCCCCCAAATTTACTTCAAGTAATGTTATCAAGAGCTATGTATGCAATTAGACAAAGTCAGAATTAGGACTCAGGAGACAAGTGGGAGGACAGAGAGGAAGGTGCAGTGGGGAAGAATCATGTTTTTTGAATGTCGACTTTCTGCCACGAACTTGAACTGCTTATTTGAGTCCCCATACATTCAAGGTAGGTTTCATTGTACCCATTTTTAACAAAGGAGAAATTGAGAATAGGGAACCTCTTAAATTTCCCCAAACATCCCTTGAGTAGACTTGGAACCAGGCTCATCTGACTCTGAAACAGCTGCACTTTCTAGTAACCACAGGAGAGATCACAGAGACTGCTTGAAGAATGAGCAGCTCAGGGCACTGTCCTTCAATTTTAAAATCAAAGAACTAGAGGACAGGCATCAAGGAATTTTACAGTATAATACAGAAATTATTCAAAGAATCCAATGAAACTCCCTTGAAGTGATTCAAAATCTGAAAGTTGAAGACTTGAAAAACTCAAGGTATCACTGACATCAGAATTTTTTTTTTCACTTTAAAATTCAATTCTAGTTGCATCTTTAATTACCATCATTCTGGGTAAACCTGTAATGACTAAATGCACATCTTATTTCTATCAAATTGCCTAAATCTCAGCAAACAGATACTTAAGTTCTTGGTTCATCAGTGAACAGTGACTGGTAGGTATTTTATTGTCTTTTTATTTTTAATCCAGGCATAACTTGTGATGAATAAGGACATTAGGATCAATGAACCATAGTGTTCAGCAGATTTATGATACTTGATTTTTCCTCTTATTTTCATTTTAGGTTTACTCTCTTTTGTCAGAGGAACAAAATAAAAATAAAGACAAGGAATAGGGATGGTCCTTTGCTGTATCTCTATGAACTTTTAACTAACTGAGTCAATTAGGATCGATATATCTTGATCATAAACACAGAGGAGAAGTAAATTACAAGGATCAGTAATTTAGTTTTATATACTCAGAAAACTGAAGGCAAAAAATGGAATATCAATTTCTTCCTTTCACAGCCAAGCCCAGGGTTTTCTCATAATAGGCCAGAATGGTTCAGGAGCTCAGGTTGGAAGGCAAAAGGTCTAGGTCACTCACTGGCCAAGTGACTTTGTGCTAACTGTACATACTTTCCGAGGTTCAGTTTCCTTCACACAGGTGATAATAAAAGTTTCTATATATTAGTGTCACAGTCAAGATTAAATGAGATAACCTATGTAGACCTTAAGTAGTGAGGGTACTATATGTCTTTCATAAGTGTTTGATAAATATTAACTATATCTAGTAGTATTATTCCTACCAATAAAAGTATTCACAATAATGCCTAGTAAACTAGATATGAATGAACCAGAGAAATACTGTTATGACAAACTTTTGGTAATCAAACTAAAGTGTAAGACAAAGCTATATATATATATATATATATATATATATATACTGAAAGCTAAAAACTATGATAAAATCACCACCAATATTTCTATACATTAATAGGCAGCACATTTCAGATCTTTACCTTTTAGGTAGGATTTTGAGTTACCAAGTTGACTCACTTATTTTACAAACTTGGGAGCCTACTTTTAAAAATAAGTTACTCATCATCAAGAAAGATACCCATAAAATGCTAGAAATAAATTTCATTGTTTCTTTTCCCAAAGTGAATAAATGTACTATTTTGAACCAAACTGGGTATCCTATGCATCCCAACTTTCTTACCAATTGTTTCACATCTTGGGTCATGAAATCCTCTCATTTCTAGCCAATTGCTTTTACATTAAGCGTACCAATTCATTTCTTGGGAAATATATTTATGTGACTATTCTAACTTTATTTGTTTTAATTAATTAATTTATTAATTTATTCACAGTACTGAGAATAGAACCCAGGGACATTCTACCTCTGAGCTACACCCCCAGCCCTATTTTTAATTCTTTATTTTGAAACAGGGTCTCACTGGGTTGCAAAGGGCCTCACTAAGTAGAGTTTGAGGCTGTCCTTGAACCATGATCCTCCTGACTCAGCCTCTCAAATGCTGGGGTCACAAGCGTAGGCCACCACAACCAGCTCTAACTTTATTATTTTTTAATTTGATATATCATCCTAGAATTTTGAGATTTCTCTTCCCATACAGTACATTTAAAAATGTGAAATTGTTGAGGCAAATTCCTTATACCTACCTTACCCAGGCCAAATGGGTCATGGCAAAATACATTGTGAAAGACCTAGTTCTATCACACTGTAGAGAGCTGATAGTCAAACAAAATTGACTATTACTACCCCCAAAATGCATTAGAATTTGATTTGTATTTTAAAACAACTAATTTTGAGATGAACTATAGTCTTTTGACTCTAATGAATATAGAAGCAATATATTATCAATATGTAATTTGACTAAATCCTATTTCAAAAGTTATATGAGAGTTACTGATTTCAGTATGGTAGAATCTAGGACATATTTTTACTAATTTTCTCCCCCTGTTCCTCATAGGACCCTACTTGACACTTTACTTACAAACTGGCTAGTTGTCCTTTAATATATCCTATCTCAAAATGGTCTAGCCTGCCGGGCATGGTGGCGCACGCTTGTAATCCCTGCACTTGGGAGGCGAAGACAGGAGGATAGCACAGTTCAAAGCCAGCCTTGCTGGCTTAAGAGACCCTGTTTCCAAATAAAAAATATAAAATAGGTCTGGGAATGTAGCCCAGAGGTAGAAGGGTTTCTAGGAACCCCAGTACTACCAAAAAAAAAAAAATGTCTGTGCTATTAAATTGGTCACAATATATATGCATTTAATTATCAAATACAGAGAAATATACAGCTTTCAGCTCCATAAATAAACACACAAATAGGCATCAGCACATAGAGCTATTTAAATTCAATATTAAAAAAAAAACATGCAAAAAGGTGGGCGTGGTGGCACATGCTTGTAATCCCCGCACTTGAGAGATGGAGACGGGAGGATCGCGCTGGTTCGAAGCCAGCCGCACTGGCTTAAGAGACCCTGTTTCCAAAAAATATATATAAAATAGGCCTGGGAGTGTAGCCCGGAGTTAGAAGGGCTTCCAGGATCCCCAGTGCCAACAAACAAACAAAAACATGCAAAGCATGAAATTCTTTTGAACATCTTGAGTCAAAGTCACACCTGTTATATGAAGTTAGCCACAAGGCAGAATTGGAAACCCTGTGGCCAGGACCTCCAGAGAAGCCAGACCTGAAACTTCTAAAGTACCACATTTCATGGCATAGTAACAGGGAACTGGGTACTTACCTGGGTATTAATATTTACATTCAAAAACTTTTTTAAAAAATTTGTTTTGGACATCTACAAAGTCATAGACACTATACAATACAATGTGATGCAGAACTACAAACAGAAAATTATATTATAATGTAATATTATGTAATAGTGGCAGGTTCTAGGGAATACTTTGAAGCTGTCTTAGAACCAAGGAAGGCTTCCTGGAGGAGGGCCTAACTAAGCAAAATATAAATTAGTCGGATGTGAGATTTAGAGAGAATTTTCCAATCAGTAAGAGGAGTAAATACATAAGCATCAGGTAAAAGATATTGCTAGAACACTGTATGTAGTTCTAATATAGGATAGCAATGCCACCAAACAGATTTGAGTGTCAAAAGGCATACACATAGCTCCTATGAAAAGCACAAAAAATATTTTATCGAGACAACTTTTACTTTCTATAACTTTAGTTTTTACATATGTTAAAGATAACCTAAAATTGTATTTTAGGACTGCAAATAGGTACTTTTTATACAACTCTGAACCTGTCCCTGGAAAGGAGAAAAATTAAGACAAAAAATGCCAACTTAAACTGGTACAAACATAACTAACTCGTGTTCTAAGTGAGTGTTCAAAACTCGTAATCAGAACAATGTACCAAGAAAACATTTCCTGAATATTCTGTAGAAAAATAGTGCTTGGAAGTATTTTGAATGCTGTAAATACCAGAATCTTTTTAACTATTCTTTATGCTAGAAAAACTGATTGAACATTTTAAAAATATAAACATATATAATTTCAATATATAAAACAATTATATATGCCTCATTAATTAATATTTGCAATTTTTATAAAACATTTTCTTTCTATAGAATGCTAAACTTAAATGATATTCTAAGCCGGGTGTGGTGGTGCACTCTTGTAATCCCAGCGCTTGATAGGTGGAGACAGGAGGATCAGGCAGGTTCGAAGCCAGCTATGCTGGCTTAAGAAACACTGTTTCCAATTTTTAAAAAAAAGTACAAAAATAGGTCTGGGAGTGTAGCCCGGAAGTAGAAGGGTTTCCAGGAACCCCAGTACTACCAAAAAAAAATGATATTCTAAATTAGTAAATCTCAGAATAAGGTTCACCTATAGGTTCCACATTATGAAATGTTGTATGAATACATAGTAATCATTCTATTTAAAGTCTCACTTGAGACTTTAGGTAAAAATAATTCCAAACTAGGCTAAAGTTATTCTAAATAATATGGTTCATATCATAAATATACCTAGTGAAATAATCTTAAAACAAAATATAAAATCCCCATGCTTGGGAGGCTGATACGGGAGCTTCGAAGCCAGCCTCAGCTACTTAGTGAGGTTCTCAGCAACTTAGTGAGACCCTGTTTCTAAAGTATAAAAAATAGGTCTGAGAGTATAATAACCCTGAGGTAGAAAAGCCGCTGAGTTCTACCTCCAGTACCACCAAAAAAAAAAAAAAAAAAAATTAGGCAGATCTTTTATCTTCATACATAATTTGGAAAACTTTGACTTGATATTGCCAAAGGGCATCAATATTAATCTTAAAATTAAAAAGAAAAAATTTAAACCCCAAAGGCAGTCAGGTAAATTCATTAATAGAGCACTGACTAACCTCTGGTTTATGGTTGGTCACTCAAAACCATCAATACTCCAAGTTCCAAGTCATTAGTGTACCCAATGTCTCTGAATAGATGTTTAGAAAGCACAATGTTAGCCAGGCATGGTGGTACATGCTTGTAATCCCAGCATTCAGTAGGCTGAGACTGGAGGATTATGTTCTGTGGACAATCTCAGTTACTTAGTGAAGCCCTCTGCAACTTCATGAGACCCTATTTCAAAATAAAGAATAAAAAATAGGGCAGGGGTATAACTCGGAGGTAGAATATCCCTGGGTTCCATCCCCAGACCCGTTTAAAAAAAAATGAAAGAAAAGATAAAGCATAATGTTGCTGTATAATGAGAAATTTTTTTCTATATTACCTAACAGAATATTTCCTCTTAAAATAAATGGCTTTATATTTGCTCTGATATGCTATAGTACTATAATTGCTAATACTAATAATGCTAATAGAAATCCATAATAGTTATCATTGATTACCCTCTATGTGCCAGAACTTGTTTGATTATATTACTGATATTAAATAATTTAATCTTCAAAATCTTCAATGAATAAATACATTAATACAAAGCATAGTTGTACTCACAATAAGTCTATTTGATTGTTATTAG
Source organism: Muscardinus avellanarius (assembly GCF_963383645.1). Taxonomy (NCBI): domain Eukaryota; kingdom Metazoa; phylum Chordata; class Mammalia; order Rodentia; family Gliridae; genus Muscardinus; species Muscardinus avellanarius. The sequence continues at coordinate 26,885,203 of NC_137787.1, read as the reverse complement.
GCTGGAATTATTTTTTCTGTTCACAGAAAATATTAATAATTGAATCAGGAAGACAGTTGTACTGTAATTTATTCTTCTTTAAAATTATCCAGTTCATGTTGAATTAAATTAAGGATGTTGAGGTGAGATCATCTAGGATTATTCAGGCAGTTCTTAACCTCCCCCTCCATGAAAGTTTTCTTATAAGAGAAATGTACAGTATTCAGTGGAGAAGCTGTATGTGAAGACAGAAGCAGAGACTGGAATTATGTTGCTGTCCAAAAAGCAAGGGATAGCGGAGGTACTGGTGATGCAGGTGGAAGAATGCATCCTTTCCTAGAGCCTTCAGAGGAGGCAACACCTGATGTTGGACTTGTGACAACCAGAACTGGGTTAAAAAAAAAATCTTTCAATTGTTTTAAGTTACCAGGTTTGTCGTACATTGTTACAGTAGCCACAAGAAACTAGTATATCTACCAAGTCAAAACCATGTCAACACAGCCTAGTTTAATTGGAATAAGGGAGTTAGCAGTTGGGAGTGAGGAATGTTGCTTTTGATGAGATGGGTGGACTTCCTTTGGAAACACTTGAAGATGTAGTGGTGAACTGAGCTCCCCCTTCATGTTCTATCACTGTGAATGCTTTCATCTTGTCAACAGTGGCCCAAGACTGAAGTCTGGGAGTTTCACCGATACATTCCCATCTCCAACTCTTTGGCATCATGTTGCTCCTACGTGTCTTTGAAATCTGTATCTTCCCATCCACTCCTACTTCTACTGGCCTTCTTTGGGTATAGAGCATTGCTTGTCTAATGAAATTCTCTTCTCCTTTCTCTGGTAATATCCACTTTCTAATTCATCCCTCAAAATAAGAATAATCTTTCCAGTGTGCCTATTCACTTTCTTTGAAAAATTTCAGTCTTCTTGCTAACTTGCTAACTTCTTGTACAAATTTTATCAGCCTTGCAATGCTATTCATGTGGCCACTGCATCTCTCTCCAACCTCTTTTTTGACTATTTGAGGACTTAGAACATTGTGCTGGGCAGGCTTAAATGCTTCTTTTGTTCGTTCGCTGAGCATGCTGGGCTTCTCTGTGACAGCATAGCTCAAAATGATGCAGAGAGTGGGTATCATTGCCTCTTAATCCTCAAAAACTAGTACCACAACAGAAGACTTAAATCTGACCAGAGTTCTATTTTTCAAAACATAATCAATACATGTGCCTATTTGCAGGAGAAGGGAATTACTATAATGATGAAGATGATTATTATTATCACTATATATATATATTATCATTATTATTTAAGCTTTTAATAAAAATATTATACATTCTCAAGGATGACTAAGGAAGGCAGAGATGGTTAGTTCAAACTCAGGCATATATACTCAGAAAAGAGCTTGAGAGATGATATAGAAATATTTATCAAAAGACTGTCTATTTTAGGGCCTGCTAGTTTTACCAAATTTCTTAATATCCTTCAAAAATTCATGCCTACTAGAAAAAAGGAATGTGACCTTACTTGGAAATAGAATCTTTGTAGACATAATCAAGTTAAGATGAAGTCATAGCAGTTTAGAATAGGACTGTAAATCAAATATTATTGGTAGCCTCATAAATGACTGACAGAAATTGCAGCACAAATTCATAGTCACACAAAGAAAATGAATAAAATAACTAGAGAGATGCATTTTTAAGCAAAGTAACCACCAAGGTTGCTGGTAACCACCAGAGCACAGAAGAAAAAAGGAAGTGTTCTTCCCTGGAACTAAGGAAAGGACCAGGACCATGCAGATACCTTGAGTTCAGACTTCTGACCTCCAAACCCTGAGAAAATAAATTCCTCTGGTTTTAAGCCACCTATTTTTTGTTATGTTGTTACAGTGGCCCTAAGGGGAAGCAAAACACAGTAATGAGACATGGTACTGAGTTTGGGGAATCCCATTTTCTTCACTGCTATGTAGAATGTACTTTTGATTTCATGTCCATGCATTTCATAATTTGAACTCAGCAATCACTAGAGAAATACAGGAGAGACACAGTGGACATTGAGAAAACAGCAGTTGTGCAATGCTATTTTCAAACGGCTTCAAGAATAACCAATTTTGACAAGAAAAGGCCAAAGTACAAGGCCTACAATGATGTTCACAATGCAGCCTGCAGGGTACCCATCCAGGGTGAGATTTGGGGGCGTGGGGAATAAGCACATTCTGATTGATTAGGATAAGAAAGAAAAAAAATGATTATCAGTGTCAATACCATTGTATTGTGATACAAACACTTTAATTCATTTAACCAGTATTTTAGCAGAACCTTTTATGTACCATAAGGGGGGTGCAGGATAGAAAATTATGAAATACAGGAAGTAATAAAATGCATTCTTTTGCCAGAAGGTTTGCTGTCTAATTGGTGAGGTAGATGTGAAAACAAATAATGTCAATTTGATTTTTTAAGAGATATATACTAAGGGGTTTGGAAATATAAAAGACCATCTGTACCTCTGTTGAAGGAAACTTTTCAGTGATAATATGTAAAGTGCATTCTGAAAACTGAGTGTGTAAAAGTTCCTGCAAAGCACATTTCAAAGTTTGCCAGGGCCCAGAAGTATGCCAAAGCATGGCTTATATACGGACTATTACAGCATATGGGCATCGCTGAGGTTCCAGGGCTTGAGAAATAAGAGTACCAATGTGTGAACAAAATTTTGTGTTATGCTTGAATTTCTACTTTATTACATGATCTCAATAGAAGTAAGTGTGGGAAGATGGGTTATAGGCAGAGAAAAATACAAAAGCTGGTTCCATTATATTAAGAAAAAAATATTAAAAAGTTGAAGTAATGTTTTGTTCTTTGTAATGGAACTTTTTTCAAACTTTCAAAGATTTTATGTAACAAAACCTCAAACATGTTTAGTTTACCATGTTTATAGGAACTCAGCTTTGTGTCGGAGATGAAGAAATGTATGAATTCATTTCAGTGAATAAAAATGAACACAGTAATGTGCACAGGTATGTACACACAAGTTTTTTACTCCAATATGATGTATGAATATAATGCACCAATAAAAATTTTAAAATAAATGAACACAGTAAATAAAAAAGCAGATAAATCTTGGTCTTCCATATTTATAGCTATTAAAATAATACACAATACACACTTCTTTGAAGTCCAGATTAGCTGTGGTATACAACAGAGATGAAGGACTTAGGAGAAGTGATCCCAGCAGGGCTGAGATGACTGTAAGGCACTTTCACCAAGGGCCGTAGCACTAGGAATCAAGGTGAAGTGGCCATTTCTCACAACAGCAAGAAGGAAGCCTATCCTGAAGGTAAGAATAGCTGAGGTCCTGACATAGTTCTCTCCAGAGATATGACTTAGTTCTCTAAAGTTTTGGTCAAGGGAAAGAGATGACTGTTAGGAAAATAATGAGTATTTTAAAACTGGAAAAATCAGGGAGGCTCCATGGAAGAAACATCATTTCATTTGAGTCTTCTACCATAGGCCTATTATCCCCAGATTGAGAATATTGCAGATTAAAATCTAAAAAGACAAGGAAAGTGATTACCCGTGGGTTATCAGCCACCCAATTCAAAACTAAGAAATAACTCTCACCGTAAACTGACTGCTAAATTTTTTACTGTTAATTTATTAGGAATAGAGAAGAGTTTTAATTATTTTATTTATTTATTTATTTTTTGGTGGTACTGGGGTTCCTGGAAGCCCTTCTACCTCCAAACTACACTCCCAGACCCATTTTTATTTGGAAACAGGGTTTCCTAAGCCAGCACACACGGCTGGCTTCGAACCTGCGCGATCCTCCTGTCTCAGCCTCCCAAGCGCGGGGATTACAAGCGTGCGCCACCATGCCCGGCCTAATTCTAATTACTAGTTAAGGACAAGAATAGTACAAAGATATCATGTTTCTAATATTTATTTATTATTTATTTATTTATGTTTATTGGTGCATTATAGTCATACACCTTAATAGGGTACAAGATGGTAGAGACATATATTCTCACAACACTTGTCATTCATTTAGCCCTTCCCCAATTCCCTTCCCATTTCTTCTCCTTTCTCCTCATGTTCCACTTAGTGATTGATTTTGATATATTTGGGAATGTACATCATGTACATAAAAAAATTTTCCTCTTCTTCCCTCCTATCCCCATCAGTTAGGTCACTTTATTTGCTCATCTATGGTTTCACCTTCTTCCTATGACCCGTCTTCTCCCTAGCCTCCACATATTAGGGAGAGCATCCAATTTTTTACTTTTGAGACTGACTCTCATGTTTCTAATTTTGTAATTTTCATGCCCCTGAAAATCAAGACAAATGCACACATCATGTATATATGTATTTATGTTTCTATGTATGTAGATCAAGACAAGCACATGTATTTATATTTAAGAATATATATTTAGCATATACTTAAAATAAAACAAGAGTGATTTTACTTTTATGAGAGATGAAGCAAACATGGTGATGGAAGGCTGGAAAATATTTTTAAATACAAATGCATTCAATAAAGCAAAGGGCATTTAGAAATTGAATAAGTAAACTTGCTTTTATATAGCACATTATTCTTTTTGAAGTTTCACCCATATAAAAGCATCTATTGTGAAACAAGGTTTTCATCATCTCCCACAAGCAAATCATAATGCAAGGAAATGTTTAAAAACCATCAAAATGGTTCCTTACAGCAAAATATTGAATATGTACCCAGCCATTCTTGCTACACTGATTTTAATGAGCTTGGGTTTTTTTTTATATAACACATCTTAAAGCCCTTATAGTGGTACCTACTAGTGAGGACCACGTTTTAAGCACCAGTCTATTGCAAACTCTACTCTTGACCTTCATGGAATACAGTTCAAAACAACTTGCTTTAAAATAAAACTTGCTTTAAAATGGAAATGTCGATCTTCAAAGAAATGGGCTGTGTACAAATAGCTTACAATGAAACTGCTCAATTAAATACATATTATTCAAGATGTGACATACAGGTCTTCAAGTAGATGTTAAAGAAAAAATTGACATATGAATACTTTATTCTGTCATAGAGGGTTCAATGATGAGCTTTTAAAAGCATATTATCTTCAGAATATTATATGACAAATATAACTTGGGCATCATGTTTTGTGGCACAGGAGGTTGAAACTAGAGACACCCTGCCTCTGAGCTATACTCTTAGCCTTATTTATTTTTTACTTTTGAAACAGGGTCTCACTAAATTTTCATGTGCTGGCCTTGGACCTCCACTCATCGAGTCTCAGCCAATAATATAGTAGGTATAAGTCACTGTTCCCTTCTGGATATCAGTTTTGACCTTAATTTGTTCCCACGTTTTAATATTTTCTTCCCAGTCAATTTACTGCCAAACAAATCTGTCCCTTATTTTTAGCATCTCCGGTAAGTGTCCAATTTCCTTGGGTTACAATTTGAACTGATATCAGGGATTTCAAGACAAATAAGAATGATCAACAGCCAGAAAAAAAAAAAAATCTTCCACCCACAACTATGTACTTTGGGCCCTGTCTCTGAATTGTCCGTAGCTTAGCTCCTTTTCTGACACCTTTCCAATCAGAATTCTTCTATCAATCATTGAGAAAGTTAATTAGCAACACTATTAAATTGCTTTATAACTACTTTTGTTCTTTTGTCTCTCCTCCCCTCTTTCACTCCCATGTGACTTGAAGCTGCCCAATATCACTAATCTACCATCCCAATGGAGGGGATTGTCTGTATCATCAATATTCAACTCATTCCAGCCATATCTCTCTCTCTACCTCAGTGTGTATACTTTTCAACAGGAATATCATCTTTCTCTCCTTACAATGACCTTCTAAGTGTCAGTATTTGAGACCTTTTGACCTTGAACGTCTATGGAAAGCAAAGCCACAAACTGTGAGATAATCCCGCATTCCACACTCTAATAAGAACACAACCTATTTTTACACAGTTGACAGCTTTTATATGTTTTAAAGTAGAACATTCTTTAAATGAAGAGGCATTATATATATTTAGATTTTTAAAGCCTAGGACCTTTGACACAAAGTAAATAATAGAAGTTACACATAACTCCCAGATGTTGGCTGCCAAGAATAATGCATCAGAAGAAAACACTAAATCTAAGAGTCTGTGGTTGTTAAACAGTTGTTCCCTTTCAACAATAGCTTGAGATGTTTTTTAACTTTTTCTTTCAATTTGTATGCCCCCTACTTCGTTTTCATCAAGTTCACATCAGGGGAACCCTTGGATAATCAGATAGAAACAGGTTCAGCATAGGAAAAGCTCAATCACCAGTGGGAAGCAGACCCAAATCCATAATAACCAATGGAAAGCTGACTCAATCAAGGTAAATCAACTACAAAAAAAAACAAAAACAAAAGAAATAAAAGGGAAGAAACAGGAAACAATTACAAATAATTACTGTTAGTTACAGAGAAATAAGTTTGCATTAAAACTGTCATAGGCCCCCTTATTCTGTAGTATATTTACATCTAGTACCTTTTATATTAATTAAATTTGTAAAGAAAAATATAATAGACTATCCTGCTATTTTAAACAGCTAGGATTAAATAATGGTCAATGTTTGAATTTTTGTTCTCTAAATTGGATTGAAAATACTTTAACAAACATAATCTTGATTTCATGATGGTAAGGAAGAGGTGGACACTGAATTTGTGGAAAAATACAGTGTTGTGGTTTATCTTTTTGCTCAGTAAGGTCTATGCACAGAAGTATCGTTCACATATTCTTAATTACAAAGAAATAAGGATTAGATATATTTTCTGTGGAATCATTATTTCACTGCATTGTAACCCATGACTTCTTTCACATCTTGCCACTCTTGAGCTTTGTCTCAAGCTTTTCATTCTTGTGTCTTTTGTGGTCCTGGATCATATCAGAATAGTGTCGTGTGTGGCTCAAAGCAGCTTCAATAAAAATGTGTACTTTAAAGTTTTATAGGTAACACAAATACATCTTTTTTCACTTGGCTCTATACTACATACTTTTATAAAAAAATAAAATAATATGCATTTTCTCAGAGCATTGCACTGCAGAAAGATGCATTTTATTACCCGCAAGTATACTACTTTGAGAATAAAAACCAAATAAAAGACACATGTTATTTTTAAAGACATTCTGAGACAAGCTATAGAACAGTAAGACAGGGGAGAGGATTTGTATCTTCTTATAAGAGAAGATACAAAGATTTTCCAGCTCAGTTGAGGTTAGAAAACCACAGTAATTCCAGGGTGCTAAACACTAGTGTGGTCAGATTTAATTCCTGTACACCACCCACCCTTCCCAGAAAGTGACCTCTGATAATTGCCATGCTGTTATAATATAATCCACATAGCAGGTTTTTATACTACCACCTGCCACCACCACCTCTACCACCATCACCACCACCACCACCATCACAATCATCATCACCACCACCACCATCACCATCACCATCACCACCACCACCACCACCACCACCACCACCATAGGTTTCACGGAGGCACTCATCAAAAATTTTCCCATATTGTAGAATGACTTTGAAGCACTAAGCTATGTATGTATTAAAATATCAGGAATCACCCCAATTCACAATATCCAAAGAGGGAGGCTTCCAGACCAAGCATAAATACCCATCATGTGGAAGACCCCATGCTGTTTCTCCACATTGAATGGATCATCCTACAATTCTTTGGGTGTATTGTACTTTAACACTCAACATGGCTTTCTTTTTTGGGACAGGCTATTTACCTTGCTAAATAGATCCTAATCCTGTCTATGTCTCTCATCGAAAATTTTTCCTTTGGGAAGACAAGAACTGGGGGCTCTGTTAGCTTGCAAAAATTTCATTAACATTCTGAAAAAGAAAAATGTGAATTTTGATGAGTATGATCACTTGGTGTTTCTCAAGCCTCTGGAGATTTATAGTAAGAGTGAAAACTGTCTTTTATTGAGTGGCAACTTGAAGCAGCACTTCATAGCCATCTTTGAATAAGCCTAGAAAATATCATGCTAAAATGTAGATATTATAAAAATTCTTCCTTAAAGGCAGATATTATACTTATTTTTTTTTGATTTTCTTTTTTTTTTCTTTTTTTTTCTTTTTTATTTTTTTATTATAACATTTACACTATATTTGGTGCCCTCTCCCCCCCGCCCCCATTTTCCCTTCCCCCCCCACCAATGGTTGTCCAGGTTAACCATGTCTTATTCATAATTTTACACATGTTCAAGTGTAGACCCTTATTAATCAAGACCGACCTTCCTCCTCTCCTATCTTACCATCCAAACTTAGCTAGTATTTCCCCTTCAATATCTGGAGTCCCTCTGGTATTCTTTGGTTTTCCTAGTTTGGGCATAATAGAGGAAACATATGTATCTTCTTCTTCTGTGCTTGGCTGATCTCACTTAACATAATGTTCTCTAGGGCTTTCCATCTTCTTTCAAATGATATAATTTTGTTCTTCTTTATGGCTGAATAGAATTCCATTGTGTGTATTTCCCATAGTTTTGCTATCCATTCATCTGTTGATGGTGATCTGGGTTGGTTCCATATTTTGGCTATTACAAATTGTGCTGCTATGAACATAGGTATGCATATGTTGCTGTAGTTCTCTGAATTCAACTCCTTTGGAAAGATACCCAGGAGTGGTATAGCTGGATCATATGGTGGATCTATTCCCACCTTTCTTAGGAATCTCCACACAGATCTCCATAGTGGTTGAACTAGTTTGCATTCCCACCAACAGTGTAAAAGAGTTCCTCTCTCCCCACATCCTCGCCAGCATTTGTTGTTATTTGATTTCTTTATGCTTGCTACTCTGACTGGGGTTAGATGGAATCTCAGTGTAGTTTTGATTTGCATCTCCCTGATGGCCAGTGATGAAGAACATCTTTTCATGTATCTATTAGCCCTTTGTATCTCTTCTTTTGTGAAGTGTCTATTTAGTTCATTTGCCCATTTCTTGATTGGGTTGTTTGTTTTGCTAGAGTAGAGTCTTTTGAGCTCTTTGTATACTCTGGATATTAGCCCCCTATCAGAATGGTGGCTGGTAAAGATCCTTTCCCATTCTGTAGGCTTCCTCTTTAGGTTATTGATAGTTTCCTTTGATGAGAAGAAACTTTTTAGTTTGATGTTATCCCACTTGTTTATTCTTGCTTTAATTTCCTGAGCTTTGGAGGTTTTGTTGAGAAAGTTACTGCCTGTGCCAATATGTTGTAGTGTTGAACCTATGCTTTCCTCTACTAGCTTCACAGTCTCAGGTCTAATTTCTGAGTCTTTTATCCATCTTGAGTTGATTCCTGTGTTTGGTGAGATATAGGGGTTTAGATTCATCTTTCTACAAATGGTTAGCCAGTTCTCCCAGCACCACTTGTTGAAAAGGCTGTCTTTTCTCCAGCGTATGTGTTTGGCCCCTTTGTCAAAGATTAATTGACTAAAGATGTGTGGGTTTGTTTCTGTATCTTCTATTCTAATCCACTGGTCAGTATATCTGTTTTTGTGCCAGTACCATGCTGTTTTTACTACTATTGCTCTATAGTATAGTTTGAAGTCTGGGATTGTAATGCCTCCTGCGTGTTTCTTGTTATTGAGAATTGCTTTGGCTATTCTAGGTCTTTTCTTTCTCCATATGAATTTCATGATTGATTTTTCTAGGTCTCTGAAGAATGTCACTGGTATTTTAATGGGAATTGCATTGAACCTATAGATCAGTTTTGGCAGAATGGCCATTTTGATGATATTTATTCTGCCTATCCATGAGCACGGGAGATCTTTCCATCTTCCAAGGTCTTCTTCAATTTCTTTCTTTAATGTTTTATAGTTTTTGTTGTAGAGGTCTTTTACATCTTGGGTTAGGTTTATTCCTAGGTATTTTATTGGTTTTGAGGTTATAGTGAATGGAATTGTTGTTTTTATTTCTTTCATTGTGGATTCGTTGTTGGCATAAAGAAAAGCCACTGATTTCTTTAGGTTGATTTTGTAACCTGTGACTTTGCTGAATTTGTCAATCAGGTCCAGAAGTCTTTTGGTTGAGTTCTTTAGGTCTTCCAGATAAAGGATCATGTCATCTGTGAATAAGGATAATTTTAATTCCTCTCTTCCTATGTGAATTCCTTTGATTTCCTTCTCTTGTCTGATTGCTGCAGCAAGAGTCTCAAGGACTATATTGAAAAGGAGTGGTGAAAGTGGGCATCCTTGTCTTGTTCCTGACTGTAGCGGAAATTCTTGCAGTTTTTCCCCATTCAATATAATGTTGGCTTTGGGTTTGCAGTATATTGCCTTAATGATATTGAAGTACTTTCCTTCTATCCCAATTTTTTGCAGTGTTTTTAACATAAATGGGTGTTGGATTTTGTCGAATGCTTTTTCAGCATCTATTGCTATGATGATGTGGTTTTTGTTCTTGGTTCTATTTATGTGGTGAATAACATGTATTGATTTTCATATGTTGAACCAGCCTTGTTTTTCTGGGATGAAACCGACTTGGTCATGATGTATTATTCTCTTGATATAGTTTTGAATGCGTATAGCTAGTATTTTGTTTAGAATTTTTGCATCTATGTTCATTAAGGATATTGGTTTGTAGTTTTCCTTTCTTGAGGTATCTTTATTTGGTTTGGGGATTAATGTGATACTGGCCTCATAGAAGGAATTTGGAAGAGTTCCATCTCTTTCAATTTCCCAGAACATGTTATGCAGTATTGGTATTAGTTGTTCACTGAAGGTTTTGTAGAATTCAGCTGGGAACCCATCTGGGCCTGGGCTTTTCTTTGGTGGAAGAATTCTTATTGCCATTTCTATTTCTTTGGTTGTTATTGGTTGGTTTAGGCTTGCTATGTCCTCTTGGCTAAGTGTAGGAAGGTTAACTGTGCTTAGAAATCTATCAATTTCTTCCAGGTTTTCAAGTCTATTGGAGTATAAATTTTTAAAGTAGTTTCTGATAATATTTTGAATTTCTTCACTATCTGTGGTGATATCTCCTTTTTCATTTCTAATTTTGATAATTTGAGTTGATTCTCTTTTTCTTTTGGTTAGGTTGGCCAGGGGTTTATCAATTCTATTAATCTTTTCAAAGAACCAACTTTTTGTTTTATTGATTCTCTGAATTGTTTTTTTTGTTCTCTATTTCATTTATTTCTGCTCTAATTTTGATGATTTCTTGCCTTCTGCTGGCTTTGGGAATAGACTGTTGCAGAATTTCTAGATCCTTGAGTTGTGTCATTAGGTTCTTTACTTGGTGGTTCTCCGTCCTTTTTATGTGGGCACTCAGTGCAATAAACTTTCCTCTTAGTACTGCCTTCATGGTGTCCCATAGGTTTTGGTAGGTTGTGTCTCTGTTTTCGTTTGTTTCCATAAATTTCTTTATTTCTTCCCTAATTTCTGCTCTTACCCATTCGTCATTCAATAGTGTATCATTCATTCTCCATGAATTTGAATACTTTCTTTTGAGTTTCCTGTTGTTGATTTCTACTTTTATTCCGTTGTGGTCTGAAAAGATGCAAGGAATTATATTACATTTTTTGAATTTGCTGGTATTTTCTTTGTGTCCCAGGATGTGATCAATTTTGGAGAAGGTTCCATGGGCTGCTGAGAAGAAAGTGTATTCTGTAGTTCCTGGTTGAAATACTCTGAAAATGTCTATTAGGTCCATTTGGTTTATGGTTTCCTTTAGTTCTAAAACGTCTTTACTCATCTTTTGCCTTGAAGATCGATCCAGTGGTGTGAGAGGCGTATTAAAGTCTCCCAGAATTATTGTATTTGGGTCTACTTGGGATCTTATGTCGAGAAGGGTTTGTTTTACAAATGTGGTTGCACCCATATTTGGGGCATAAATATTTACTATCATTATATCTTCTTGGTATAGTGTTCCTTTTAGTAAAAGGAGGTGCCCTGATTTGTCTCTTTTGATGTGTTTTAGTTTAAAGTCTGTTTTGTTGGATATTAGGGTTGCTACCCCTGCTCTTTTTTGGTCACTGGTGGCATGGTATATCTTTTTCCATCCTTTCACCTTCAGCCTGTGAATGTCTTTGGCTGTGAGGTGTGTTTCTTGCAGACAGCATATATTTGGATTATGTTTCCTAATCCACGTTGCCAATCTATGTCTTTTGATTGGTGAGTTAAGTCCTTTGACATTAAGAGACATTATTGAAATATGATTTTTGTTTTCTGCCATTTTGTGTTCTGTCTACTCTTGGGTGGTGTGATCTTTCTTCTTTACTTAAGTGGCCCACTTATTAACTTCCTCTCTTCTCTGATTCTGAAGTCTGCTTCTTTTTTCTTCCTTATGGTTTATTTCTTTAAAAATTTTCTCTAGTGTTGGCTTTGAATTCATGAATTTTTTGAGATTCTGTTTATCGTGAAAGATTTTGGATTCACCATTGATCTTGAATAGTAGTTTTGCTTGATAGATTAGTTTGGGCTGGAAGTTATTTTCTTCCAGGGTCTGAATCACATCGTACCAGTCTCTCCTAGCATTCCTGATCTGGGTTGTATAGTCTGGGGTGATTCTTATTGTTTTGCCTCTATATGTCACCCGTCCTTTTGTTCTCGCTGCTTTTAAGATTCCTTCCTTAGCCTCTATATTGGTCATTTTGGTTATTATGTGGCGTGGAGTGGTCTTTCTTTGGTTTTGTCTCAGTGGAGTTCTGTATGCCTCCTGGACTTGAAGATCGAAGTCTCTTTCCAAATTTGGAAAATTCTCTGAGATTATTTCCTTGAAGATATTACAGATGCCCTTGGTCTGTACCTCTATCCCTTCCTCAATGCCTATTATCCGTAAATTAGGGCACTTCATATTATTCCATAATTGCTGGATGTTTAGGTTTTGTTGCTGTAAAAGATTTCTGTATATCGCTGACTGTGTTTTCGGTTTGGGATGTACTGTCTTCTAATATTGATATTCTGTTTTCCATTTCATCTAATCTTCCAGAGTTTCTTTCAATTGCTGTCTTCATTTCACTTATTGCCTCTTTCATTTCATTCCAGACCTCTTTCTGATTCTTTTTTAGTGTTTCTAATTCACCTTTAACCTCCTCTATACTTGTTTTGAATCCTTTCATCATATTGAACAACAAGATTCTGAACTCCCCTTCTTGCATTTCTAGTAGGTCAGTATTCGTGATTTCTGCTGTCTCTTCATAATTCCTGGTTCTCATATTTGTAGCGTTCTCTGTCCTGTTTTTCTGGTTTCTACCCATCGTTCGTGAGTATTATGCTTAGTCAGATCTTAATATTAGGAGTTGGGGTATCGGCTAGTCAGCAGAGCCTTTCCAGTGTTGAGGGTGGGTGATGTGGGAGGAGCTGGGGTGATTAGCAAAGGAGTCGGATTAGGTAGAGGATATGTTTAGGTTGAGAAAGACTTTAAGTATGGTAAGGTGAAATCTTGCTAGGAATGAGAGAGAGTTAACTACTAGGACTCTTGTCGTTCGTGGAGTAATTATGAATGTAAGAAATACTTAGAGTATTAGACCAGGAGGTATATTATGTGGAAAAGTTTTGGGGGAGAAAAGTATGTAGGGTTAGTGTGGGAAGGTTTGTAAATAGGGGTGATGGAAGGAGCAGACAGACATAGAAAAATAATAGAAAAAGAAATCCACACAAGATACCAACACTATTATGTAATCCAAGAAAAAGGGAGGAAGACCAATCAAAGGAGGAGAATGAAAATAAAGGAAGGAAAGAGGAAGAAAGAGGACAAAAGAACAAGAATAAAATAAAAGGAGCTAGCATCTGTGTGGAATAAAAAAATAAGGCAAACTATCCATATTATATAAAAAAAATAACATGTGAAAGTAAGAGAAGTGTGGGTTGAAAGAAAAAAAAAATAACACAGCAATAACCATACCAAAACAAAAGCACTGTAAAAGCAATATAAAACAAAACATCCACATTAAAAGTAAAATAAACAGTCCTCCTTATTTACACATATGGAGTCAGGTCTATATAATATGTGCGTATCTGATTGCTTTGGTAACTTTCAGAATACCATCCAATGTCTCTTAGTTTTCTTTGTACTCTACTTTTTATCTTCTTAGGTCACTCTGGGTGTTTGGACACCTTCTCTCCTTTAGCTGCTTTAGGTTTATGTGTCCGGATATCTGGTTTCACTTTTATTTGATTCTGTACAATTCACAGGTTTTGCGAAATTCTAACCTGTGGTCAGCACCTCTGCACTCACCACCCTAGACTCCAGCCTGTGCTTCCCTACAGCAGGGGTGGAGAATGACCAAAGTATAATTGGAACCTCCCCCTGAGGTCCTGTGCAGATATTGTGGCCCGATGGATTTTCCTGTGTCTCTGGAAATTCCAGCTGGGTTAGCCGGTGTGGTCCCAAGATGTACCCTGGGCAAATGGGTGCTGGTTCCTGGGTGCCCATGCTTGCTGCCAGAGCTCTGCCTATTCCAAGGGTGCAGGCTGGGTGTGCTGCTTTTACTGGACCCAGGAGTGAGTGGATGCAGCTGTCTGTTGCTGCTGGTATGCTCTTCCAAGGTGTATTGAGCTGAGTTCTCGCTTAGCACTAAGCCTCTGGCTAGCAGAAGGGGGGGAACACCCAGCGGTGGGCCAGGAGTGCAGGATAGGTGCTCAAGGATCCAGTGCGTGGTGCCCAGTAATGGTCTCTGTCTCCCGCAGGATGTAGAAACTGGGGGTGCCCCAAGGAGATTTCCGGTTTACACAGGGCTTTCGCAGCCTTGAATGCAGTCTCTGGCAAGGTGGCGGGGGGGCTAGACACCCAGGTAGGCTCCAATTTAGTGGAGAGAGTGGGACAGGCAATGACTGCTAGCAGGGAACCGGGGCGCAGACCAGGTGCGCAGAGGGGAGTGCTCGGGTCTGAGGCTTGGGCGTGCTGGGGGGTTGGAGTGCAGCACACGCTAGGGTTCGCGCTTCCCTGGGCGCCCACAGGTACCTGTCTTCCTTGGTTCAGGATTCCTGGGAGTCTCTATGCTGTTGTGATCCAGTCGCTGGTGAGCATACAGAATTCTGACGTGGGAGCTGCTCGCTGTTTTCAGTCCCGGATTATCTTGCTGCGGGACTATCGGGCAGGCAGCTCCGCGGGCCCGCGAAAGCAGCCCGCGGCCGCCGATCAGCGTTTGCAGCTGGTCCGGTGTCTGGTCTATGTTCTTCTTCTTCTTCAAGTTCAGAGTTCCCCCGAGGTACCAGGATTTGTTTTGGTTCCTGGTATGTATTTATTTTGTTGATTAAGACACAGCTTTCTAAGTATCTGAAGTTTTATTTGCTTCAGCTACTGAGGAGTACTGTGTCCCTCAGTCGCCATTTTGAAAAAAAAAAAACGATATTATTACTTATTTTAGCAATTAGAAAATGAAGCAGAGAAGAGTTAAATTTTTTTTTTTTTTGGTGGTACTGGGGTTCCTGGAAGCCCTTCTACCTCCGGGCTACACTCCAAGACCTATTTTATATTTTTGAAACAGGGTCTCTTACGCCAGCAAGGCTGGCTTCGAACCTGCGCAATCCTCCTGTCTCCGCCTCCCAAGCGTGGGGATTACAAGCGCGCGCCACCACGCCCGGCGAGTTAAATATCTTATACAGAGATACTATGCAAAGCCATGAGTGCAAAGATTATGTTCCTTCTGGCAACATAGTCTTGTCACACACTTTTAATATTTATTCCTATCTCTTTTGCCATGGGCCTTTTCAGGGACATATTCATAGTTTTGCATATCAACTAGGGCTCTTAGTATCTAGAAGTATCAATTATATGTTAAATAATCATTCCTAAGTAAGAAGTATACTGTTGCCTTCACTCTAACTCAACATGAATCTAACAGAAAACAACTTGCCAAAGTAGATGTTTCCTGTTTAGAATTCTAGTGATAAATATTATTAGTGGTCTTTTGATAAGTATTTGCAGAAAAATTCCTCAGAAAATTAGCTTGGCATATTAAGAAATTTATACTTTAAATTTATATCATAAACTGAAGAAAAGGATCATGTAATATAGAAAAAGGAATATTGGAATTATTCTTCATGGTTCATCAAGAATACAACCCTCGCTGGGCATGGTGGTACACACTTGTAATCCCCGCACTTGGGAGGCTGAGACAGGAGGATCGCACAAGTTCAAAGCCAGTCTCACTACTTAGTGAGACCCTGTTTCCAAATAAAATATAAAAAAGGTCTAGGAGTATAGCCCAGAGGTAGAAAGCCCCTGGGTTCCACCCCCAGTACCACCAAAAGAAAAAAAAAAAAAGAATACAACCCTCTGGGAAATTGGCATTATACTTAGCTTAAATCCAGAATCTTAAACAGCATATACAATTTATGGATAAAGGAAATATACCTAATTATAAGAAATCCTTGCTGGCCCTGGGAATACTGTTAGGTAAAAGATTTTCCACCAGCCTAAGAATAAGGACAGATCCTGTCAGTTGTTTCATTAAAAGCTTGAACCAGTTGGGAAAGGCATGAAGTGATTAGACATCCATGGAATCATTGGGCTAGTTAGAACACATTGGAGATTTCATGCTTTTAGTAATTCTCTTACCTTTAGGTTTACACTGAGCTAAAGAATACAAGGGTCTATGCAGATACTCTCTTTCTTTTGAGTACCTCCTGGAGTGCTGTGTTATATAATACTTTTTGCTTTTATGGAAGTAGGACATCTGTGTGTGTGTGTGTGTGTGTGTGTGTGTGTGTGTGTGTGTGTGTGAGAGATACTGGGGAATGAAACCATGGGTATTCTACCTCTAAGCTATACAGGTTCTTGCTAAGTAGCCAACAGCCTTGCCGAGTTGCTGAGGCTGGCTTGGGATCTGTGATCCTCCTCTCTTAGCTCCCAAGTCCTGCGACAGTGGGTTTTTGTCACTATGCCCAGATAAGACATATTAATGGCATCAAAATACTGGGTCACTTACAAAACATGACCTAAGTAACCTACAGTGAAAAAGGACTTTACCTAAATGCATTCAGTAGAAACCTAGCATTGAAGACGAATACCTTAAAGTATCATCTTTGTGGAACAGGCTATAAAGTCTGGTTTACTTTTCCTCAGTTGTTGTTGCTTTCTTTCATGGATTTTCTTGAAAAGCTATTGAAAACTATATGTAATTTTATATACTAGGCGAAGAGAAATAGTTTTACTCAGAGAAATAGTTTTAGATGGATCAGAGAAATAGTTTTAGATGGATCAGAGTTCTATGCAGGTAACTATAGACCTTTGTTTGCAAATCTCTGACTATATATTTGTCAGTTCTTTTAAAAATCTCTTTATATGTGTCTCTTTATATATTATATAATTCCTCTACATAAAAGTATATTTATGCAACATAACAAATATATGTAAAATATTATAGATAATCATATATATTACTGATTTTTAGTGATTTCAGAACATTCTTAGGCAATGCTACAAAGGTATATTTAAAGAATACAAGTAGCACACTCAAACTAAGTAGCCAGAGGAAAATTTAGTAAAAATGTTATTTATAAAGGCATGTGCAGAATTCAGTGGAGGCAATGAGAAATGGTTTGAGGTCCAGTGGTCAGTAACTGTGAAAATTAATTACACAAGGACCCAGGGGACAGAATGGTCATGTGACCCTAGAGATAGGCTGACCTTGCTGTTTATGGCATCCTACCTCTCCTGATGCCCAAGTGACATACACCAAACAAGTCAGAGGGCAAGAATCCCAGCCAATGCCCTACATACAGGCCAACCTCCCAAGGCACAGATCTGCAAAGAGTTAGAGTAAGGACCTGAGGAAATAATGTAAAATACTGAGGAATAGAACAGATTTCTTCACAAAAGTAATTCAAATCCTTTCAGGAAGATTTTAGAAAATATCTGGTCCCTTTATGAATAGTATGCATAATAGCATAATAAATCCTCCTTGGAAGTAAATCTCATTTTCCATATGTAGTTGTTTACTGATAATTTGCTTTTTTCCAAAAAAACATACTTAAGACCATCCATAAAAATAAAAATGATAAATCTCAGCAAGATAACATAAAATAAGAAGAATAAATCAAAAGAATGTAAGAACAGAAAGATAATATGGGGCAGATATGTCTCCTATTGTGAAATCCAAAGTAAAGTAGAGAAGGGCCCATATTCAATGCTAAGTGTTCTAGTAATCAATGTGAAAGAGGGAAATTAATCACTTACATAATTCATAAAGTGCATTCTAAAGATATAAGTAACAACACGCTTGTTTAGGAAAGTATTACTCCTAGAAAGAGAAAGATGTTTCTTCTGTAGGTCCTCATAAAGTAAGTTTTCTCTTATCTAATTCATGAATGATATCTTCCATAGTATCATTAATGTATGCATATATCTGCAGAGCGTTCCGTGCTCTGCATACATTAATGATACTATGGAATCATTATATATATATATACTATATGCATACATTAATGATACTATGGAATACATTAATGATACTATGGGGTTTAAGATTAAATTAAGTGCTCTTTTGTTAAAACAAAAAATTATTAGAAAATAGTATGGAGGATCCTCAGAAGAATAGGAATGAACCTATGATGCAGCAATACCACTTCTGAGTATATACCCAAAGGAATGGAAACCAAACTACCAAACTAAGATCTCCATTGGAATCTTTCAGTAGAAGTAATATCTAAAAAAAAAAACCAAAGAAACACTATATTTTCAAAATACCTAGGGAATTTAAATGTATCTGGCTTTATTTTTAAGGGAAAGTATAAAATGTACAACTAAAATAAGCAAAACTGTTAACTTTAAAAAGATAGCCGGGCATGGTGGCACATGCTTGTGATTCCAGCACTTGGGAGGCTAAGACAGGAGGATGGCAGTTGACAGAGAGAGAGAGAAAGAGAGAGAGAGTCTTGGCTACTTAGTGAGGCCCTTTGCAACTTAGTGAGACACTGATTCAAAATAAAGAATAAAAAAAAGGGTTGTGGGTGGAGCTTGGAGGTAAAATGCCCCTGGGTTACACACACACACACACACACACACACACACACACACACACACAGCACCACAAAAAATAATAATAATAATAAAGAGAAAACATCAATTATAATTTCTGGAAACCATTCAAATAAAACTAGTTGATTTCACTTGCAATGTGATTAGCTGTTACTCATGTTTTGCCTCCCAAAATTGTTTATTGCCCTTCCTTCTTCTCCAAAATTCTAAATATTTTTCCTTTCTCTCTCTCTCTCTCTCTCTCTCTCTCTCTCTCTCTCTCTCTCTCTCCCCCACACACACACACACACACGTCATTTCTCATACATACACACTCCAAATCCAGCTCTGTGTTTCAAACTGCTTAATCTAGCATACGTGGACTCAAAGTGTTTTGTTCATTTTATGAACATTGCATAGAAGCCCAAATAAAATGACTACAAAGCAATTCTAGACAAAATAGCTACAGATTACATTTGTGGTTTTTTTCTTCAATAAACCATTTCTCTTTCTTTCCTTCCTGTTCTTATTTATAAAATAAATTGTGGTTCTTCAAAATAAATTTTTGCAAACTATGCTAAACACAAGAGCTTTGCTATACTATATATTATAATATGTTATATTTTATACATGTGGATATATATTTATATATTATAGTCAGTAAAAATGTCACCCTTACTTGTAATATCCTCAGAAAATCAATCACAATAACAAATGAACACTAAGAAAATGCTTTATTTAATCATGCTCACAATAAGTTCTAAGAGAGAAACAGGCTCATGTTGTTGGCTTAGATCTTCATACTTCTAAGAATCCCTGCCAAATTTCTTGTAAGTCAATCTGACATTCAAAAGGACCAAGATAAAAAGGTTCTGCTTCTGTGTCCAAAATTCTTTCCCTTTTCCTTTTACTGACAGTCTAATAACACCTATAGATTACTGCTCACCTCTCACTATCATCCTGAGTTGCCCCTGAAATTGAAGATAAATCAAGTGACATATTCAACCACATAAAAAAGGAAAACAAGTCAAGCATTCAGACAGAAAATGTTTACTGAACAACTAGTCTAAAACTAATCTGTACTTTAAAGAATAATCTACTTGGAGCCTGGGGTGATGTGTATAATAAAATATAGAGAACTTTAGAGATGCAACACTAACCTAAGTCTTGGTTTCAAGACAATTTTGGTTCAAATCCCAATCCATCCTTGTCCTCATGTGTGATAGCAAGCAAACTATCAATGTTTCTTGGTTTCCTCTACTCAAAAGTGGTATGTATACCTTCTTTAAAGAGTTATCATAATCAAACATGTAACACTGTTTTTTGCATGTAGTATATTGCTACCCAGTGATAGTAATATCATTGTCAGTAGTAAATGCAGCTGTTTAAAGAAAGAAGAGATCACATTATCTTTTATACATACTGGTACAAGGTAAACCCTTGAAGAATAAATAGGATCTATAGAGTAGAATAAGTTGTACTTAGGAATTTCTAATCGTTATGTTTTTGTGTGTATTTGGTCCTGGACTCTGAACTCAGGGGCATTCTATCTCTGAGCTAGACCCTGAAGAAGATTTAATTTTACTTTTACGTTGAAACTAGGTCTCACCAAGTTCCTAAGGCCTCTCGAAGCAGCTGAGGCTGACTGCCACCCTACAATTCTCCTGTGTTAGCTTCACAAATACTGGGATTACAGGTATATACCTCTACACCAGGCTATCATCCATTTCTAATATGATAGCAATTATGAGAATACACTAGAAAGGTGTCATGAGAGTTACCTAGCTTATAGCCAACTATCTTCCTTTTAACAAGGACACAGTATATTATTCTTTTTGTACCAACCAAGAAATGAAATCCAAAAATGTTTCCATTCATTGTATCTCACAGGTGTCTGGATTTATGGAGGGCTTACAAATAGAAGTAGAAAGTTTTGTCTAAAGGGAAATAATGTTTTAAAATGCTGAGCCTTAAGAGCAGTCCTGATAAATGCAGATCAACTCTCTTGCCCATTATACCACTAGAAAACGGGAACAGTTCATTTGAGCCTGAAAGGTTGTTTTCTTTTATCCATGAGACAAAAATCATCCAGTCACATTCCTAAATCAAATACATTAATTATGTAATAAATTTTAACATATTTGCTAACCAAGAATGTCTCAATTTATGTAATGAGTGTTTTCCCAAAGGAAAAAACATATTCAATATGACAACTGATCAATATATTAATTTTCCACTCTCTCTTGGCCAAGTAATGGGTCATCTTAGCAGACTCCTTGTGCTGCCTGGCGTGGTGAGGCATGCCTATTTCCCCAGTGCTTGGGAAGCTAAGAAAGGAAGTTTGCACAAAAGCTCTTAAGTCTGGAGAACTGGGCAACAGAAAGTGAAAACAGTTACTGGTTGTTGTCTAACAACTGGCAGACAACTCCAGACGCCCTCAGTAAGCTAACCAACACTTCGTCCAGCTAATGAGCAATTATCCTTATTTCTTTTTCACCTGACTTCTCTATGTTCTGTGATGTCCTATCATATTAATAAGAAGAGTACAATTTTGTGACATACCAGGGGTCTGGAAAGTTGCAGCCCTCTGAATTCTTTAACTCACAAAAGACCTTGAACTAAGGAAGTGGCTAAATGGAACCCTTCAAAAAGTTGTCCACAATCAAACCAACTCATTTTATAAAAATAAATTTTATTGGTATACTAGGTTTCTCCTTCTTGTAAAGGTTCCCACCTGGCAATGGTTAATGGCAAAAGAATAATTATTATTTCTTTCCTCTAAACTTTTAAATTTAAAAGAGCTCTGACTTTTAAATTTCAGAGCCACATTTTTTTTCTCATAAATGATGCACTGGAAACTGGATTAAAAGCTTTCTCAGTTGGTTTTAATAAATTACTGAAATATTTTTGTTTTGTTTGCCATTCTAGGCAGAGGACACAGCTGGTTCCAAGGGCTGGCCACCACTCTTTTAAGACTTACTGTGCATTACAGCTAAAAGACTGCACAGAGAGAAGGCATTAAGCAAAATTGTGAAACAGCTTCCTGGTAGTTCTCTCAGCCTCCCTAAATTGTGCCCTTCCTGCACTATTTTACTCATCGAAATCACATCATACTCAAGTTTTCTACACTTTCTTTTCTTCTTTTATGGTTGTGAACCCCTCATAAGAGCATTCACTATTACCTCAGTCCAAGTAGACTTAACCCAAAAGAATTTATGTCTAAACATGAACTTTTATTGCAGAGAGTAGGTGGGAGAGGAACATTCTAGAGAAAGATAACTCTGGTAGCTTTCTGTACTTGTATTTAGAAGCTCTGAGTAACAACCAAACATATCAAACCCCTACTGTTTAAATTATAAGAATCTGGGTATCTGTGTAAAATTTTCTTAAAGTAATATTTTAAAAAAAATGAGTCGAGGTTGTATTTGGGTTTAACTTCCTAAGGCAATCAGCATGCACACAAAGATAAGTTCTGAATATTCATTATGATAGCCTGCTTTCTACAATTTATAATATCTGGGTTAGAGATTTTAAAAGACAAGAATACAGACTTGATTTAGATGCATTCAGCTCACATAGTGTCTTTCAAAGGATTGCTTGAAGTCTATTATGTTTTTAATTTGCATTTATGCTTCTCAAGCTTCATTGAGGAGTCTGACCAATTTTAGGTTCACCTAGAGATTTAACCCTCGCTTGTATAATATATTTAAACTTAGTGTTTAGTCTGTATCCTATAGGAAATAATGAGACAAATTCTTAAATCAAGTTTTACAATTCTCCCTCCAATAAGCTTTCTCATTCACCTTTTCTATCCCCCTGTGTAATCTGCACTCCTCTGTCACATAAGGTTTTGGTGAATGGCACCATCAGTGTTACCATTATAGTTGGCTGTGAACATTTTGTGGACATAGAACTCAGTGGGTTTGTACAAAGCACAATGTACACCAATATTGTAGGTGATACCCCCAGGTAGTGTCTACTGAGTTTGCTGAGTTCATGATTTTCACTTGCTCTTCGTTTCATACAAATAACTTCCCCTATCTTCTCCCCACACTCAATCAATCATGTAATTTTACCAAGGCTACTTCAAAAGTAGCCTCTTATTTCTCCCTTTCTTATTTCATTATTTGTGTCCAGGCCTTTGTTAACAGGCTTTACAACAATAGTCTTCTAACTAGCTGGTTTCCTTACTACCATTTTCTTCCCTATTGATTTTTTTTTTCTGGCTGCAAGATAAAGTTCCTCATTCTCTTGGTTAAACATTTCTTTAGTGGACAGTTGGCTTATTTAGTAAGCAATCAGATAAAATCTAAATTATTTTCCTATGAGATAATATTATCTTAGTTTGGGTTCTTCCAGAAGTCAACCATGAATCAAAGATTTAAGCCCCGATCAATTGTTGGTGAGGTGATTCCAGGAAACAAGAACAGGAGAATGTGAATACGTAAGGTATGAGAAAGCAAAGAAGGAGAGTATATTGTCAACCCAGTGACATTTGCTAAATCCCACTTGACTTTTCTGAGGGTCTTTATAGAATATGTGTCTCAGAGCTCTTTAGCAAAATGGGCAAGGAAACTGAGGAATTAATCCCACAAGTCCAATGACTGTTTGTGAGCTATCCTTGAGGGATGTTCATTCTCTAGAATTTCTGGCTGCCCCACCTATAGGCAGAGCAGGTTTCCAGAGGCAAAACCCTTAAGCAGGAGTAGACAGTTTGAAAGAGGACCAGTAGCTGAAAGATTTTGAGTTCTGAGCAGATTTTGGAGAGCCAAAGAGAGGGCATATCCCCAACCATATGCTAATCTTTTCTCATTTAACTCTAATCTACCAACCTCATCACCTTTCAAACCCTTATCAGCCACCTTGCTCCTGCCACATAAAAAATTCCTACTTTTCTCAGACCTGATAGATATCTTTATGATTTCATGATTATACCCATCCTATTTCTCTGGCTATTCTTTGCCTATAAACCTCTGATTTTAAAACCCAAGTAAATGGCACCTTTTTAACTAAAGACTTTCAAGTTGTTAATTCCTTTCTAATATCTCAGATAACTGACTTATGGCGGTATCCTTTTGAGTGCCTAAAATTTGGGCTAAGTATAAATTCTCTGACCAATTACCCAAATGTTTCCAAGTGGCTGCATGTGCTTTTCACATTTGAATATCTCATACATCAGTGTATTGTTCTATGGTAGTCGTTCTGAGGATACAAGGAGTAAAATATTTTAGAAAGTAGGAGTGTTTGGCACATATTAATCATCATGTAATACCTGTTGCTATTATTTGTTTAATACAACCAATAATTTCCTGGGAAAATTTAAAAATACAGATCTCTGGGACAAGGACTCAAAGGTTCTGGCTTAGCAGATGGGCTCCAGGAATTGTTTTGCAAAAAAAAAAAAAAATTACCAAATTATTATCTTCTTGGGTAGTTCACGTCGGGGTGACAAAGCTCCCAGTTTTGACAGATATGGTGTCAGTTTACACCTGTTTTAATGGTGTCTATTAATAGAGACCTCTTTCACTTTTAAAAGTGTCCCAGTTTGATCAGAAAATTAAATGGCCCATCCTATTTATGAACCATACATAGAGGCCACTGTTCTTTCAAAAATAGTGTGTTTAAATGCATGTATCACAAAATTTTTTTTGGGGGGGAGTTATTTTTTTATTCTTAATATTAAATTATAGAATAGAAAAGACTTAAACAGAAGTTGATGGCAAACGTTATCAGGCAAATTCTCTACTGACTAATCTGTTTCCTGCGGTACCAATCCCCAGTGATCACAGAGAAGGAAGTAAAAGAGAACCCAAAGAGCGATCACCTTGGCTGTCTCTTGGGGCCTCCTGTGAGCCTGAGCAAGAAGGACTCTGCTGAGCAAATTCATGTTGCTAAACGTCATTTTAGAAAATAGGCTGTGAATCAAGAATCGGGCCCATCATGAAAGTAGAGAATTTTCAGACATGCAGTTTCACATGCAGTGTTGATACATGCCTCCTCAGATAAAACCAAGAAGATAATGAGTCATGGCTGGCCTTTTAGGAAGTTACAGCTTTTTGCAGTCAAGAGGTAATTGGAAGTGACACTGAAGATCTGTGTGTTTATTCTGAGTTGCTATTCTGTGGTGCTAGTGCAGACTGAGGAATACTGAAAAAACACTGAATGCATGTGATGTATGTGTCAAGTTAATGTCCCACTCCTATTGCCTCAGCTGATTAGTTTGAATTAACTTTTCCACTAATAAACTCAGGATGTTAGAAAGTGATACGGAATTGCCATACATGGGTTCTGCTGACTATGATTTTTTTTTAATCCACATTCTTGAGAAATAATTTTAATGTACAATATTTATTTTACTCCACACTTAACTGAATGTTTGAAAAGAAGAGATAACTGGATATTGCAAGGCAGTGATTTTTTTCTAGCATTAGCACCGAAACTGTTTTTTTTTTTCATTATGTTAAAATTACAAATAAAATATGTATATTCAATAGTGGCATAACTTTAAGACTACATTTTATTAAGCTGTTTGAATAATAATCGACAATAGATTAACATATGCTTGAAATTAGCATTGGGTGGAACAAAACTTGCATAGCTTTATAGTCTTATATTCAAACAAATCTGAAAAGATAGTAGTTTACTACAGCACCTTCACAACTTCTTATAAATTTATGTTTAATTGTCAGTGTTCCACCAGATGGAATATTTTAGATATAGGCATAACTTTCATTAAACAGCCTTTAGAGAAAATTACATTTTTCTTTATTGGAAATAAAAGATAGATAGGAAAGCCCTTATCTAGTAGCATGTAATTGGAGGTGGAGTTGTTCCTGTCCCTACCCCTCCTGATTTCTAGTGTGTAATGAACTCAGGTAGCATAATACCCGCTGCTTTTTCTTTTTGGGAAGATGGCTTTGGTGTGCGTGCCTGCCTGTGTGTGTGTTTCTATATAAATTTTAATTTTTTTGTTCTGTGAAGGTCATTTGCATTCTACATGTTCTAATACAGAGATGATTTTTGATGAATTTAGAGATAAGGATATAAATTGATTAAAATGACTTTTGAAATATAAAATGCCAGAAATATTTCTATGAGACTTGAAATATAAAAAGGAAGAAATAAAAGTTAAAGGACCAAAAAATACCTACAGAGGGCTGGTAATGTTAATTAGCTGGGGATATACAAGCCTCTGAGTTCAATTCCTAGCACCACAAGAAAAAAAAATAACCCTAGACCAAGAGAGGGAATAATTTTATTTCCATTTGAGAGTTGATAGGATACTGGGAAATCACACTGAGTCTTTTTATTTGGTGGTGGTGGCCCTTTCTATCATGGATTTAAAACTAAATAAATGGTAGAAGGAAGTGGTGCTAATAAAAATACAAAAAAGTTCATTTTATTCTATTTGGAAATGTACAATAATATTAGAGGAATGATGTCTATTCCCAAATCTCTTATTTATTCTTTGTACATTTTTATTTTGGTGGTACTGGGGTTCCTGGAAACCCTTCTACCTTCAGGCTACACTCCCAGCCACCTTTTATTATATTTTTATTTGGAAACAGGGTCTCTTAAGCCAGCGAGGCTGGCTCCAAACATGTGCGATCCTCCTGTCTCCACCTCCCAAGCGCAGGGATTATAAGTGTATGCCACTATGCCCAGCTCTTAGTACATTTTTAGATGGGAAGTTTCAAAAGTATATTAGTGATGTCCAAATTACTTCTTTAATTACGACAATGGAGGACTCCTGAGATCTCAAGTAGAAAATGGCTAGTAGATAGCTAATTATTAGAACCTCTAAGTAATATTTTATTAAATTCAGTAAAGCAGATCAGGTAAACCAGAATAATATTATTTTATAGAATTAAAATTGATAGTAAACAATTAAGAATAAAATTTCTTATGTATTTCTGTAAGGAGCCTACACAGTAAGATATAAAAAGCCCAAATCTTGCTTATGATTTATATCAAAATATATACCTCCAATATGTCATTTCAATTTTGGTCCTGGAAATGGTACAAATTGTGCAAAGGGTAACATTTTTGAAGTAGATATTACCAGCAGCAATAAGGAAATAGTAACGTGGAAGCCATAGTAGTAGTTTAAAAATGCAGTAGCTAAAATGTAGAATAGTAGTAGTTAAAAAAAATACAGGCTTTAAGGTCATGAACTTTATTTTAATTTAATATCAGCCCTGCCACTTATTAGCTATTTGATCTTTAGTAAATTATTTAGCATCTTAGAGCTTGAGTTTACTCATGCGTAAGATGGAGATATTAATACCCAATGGGATTATGAAGATTCTACAATGAAAAAATAGAAGGAAATTACTTAATGTCACAAAAATTACTAAAAGGAATCTCAATAGATTCTAATCAATAAAAAATTATCGGGCTCCTTCATTTAACTATAGAAGAAAACAAGAGCATTTAAACAATTTTGGGTTTAATGACATGCAGGCATGAAGTCTGATTTGTCTCTTCAACCCAGTAGGGGTTATGAGCTGACAAGCCACTGACCTAGTATGAAGATAGCCTACTTCCCACTGATTGTGTACTCAATAAAGATAATTACCCACATATTAAAGAAATCCTTTGTGTCAGCTTTCCAAACTCTCTTTCCTCTCACTTTTACATGCCCCTCCAGAGAGACTTCCCTGTAGGAAATATCAATTATGCATTTTGCCTGCTCTCTCATACACTGCTTTTTATTCACTTTTCTACTTTATGACAGCTCAGGAACAAGGCAGACAATTAATTCTGCTTTGGACTATTAGGCTATTCTAATGGACACAATATACAAAAGAAAAATAAATATCTCCTGAATCAGCATGGCTTCATGAGCTGACATTTTGATGGTTATCTCTATTTTCTGATTCTACAAGGGGTCAGGAAAGTATAATGATTATGATTTTTTTTAGACATTTAGATATTCTTTACACACCATGATTGATGTGGAAATAAAATCAAAATGATCAGTACAATGTAAATTACTCATTTCCTTTACATAAGAAAGTGAGGAAAGCTATAGACAAATTTTCTTTTACAGGAGTAGATAATGAAATTAGGTAAACTAAGTCATATGGGGTGTGCAAGTAAATGAACATAAAAGGAAGAATTTAACAAATGTTTGTTTTTTTTATCAACATCATCAAGATGCTAGTGTCTATTTGTCTTATTTCATCATCACTACTGGAATCATATAAACATAAATGACTTCTGATATATGATCTATTGACTTTTCTCTTATTTGACCTGAAGAAATAGATAGGAGGCTAGTACAAAAATGCTATGCCAACTGGATCATTTTTCCTGAACTAAATAATTTTCCATATTTTTCAATATTCAGGCTTGTGGTAAAGTTTTAAGGAAAATATTCTATAAAAACTATGTTATTTTACATTCCTTTCTTACCCAATCTCTTCTACCGACCAGTAGTAGAAAAATATATTAGATAATGTAGGTAACAGTATACTCAAATGTTCAATCTAAGACTCATAGTTTTGCTGGGCGTGGTGGCGCACACTTGTAATCCCCGCGCTTGGGAGGCAGAGACAGGAGGATCGTGCAGGTTCGAAGCCAGCCACGTGTGCTGGCTTAGGAGACCCTGTTTCCAAATAAAAAAATGTAAAAATAGGTCTGGGAGTGTAGCCCGGAGGTAGAATGGCTTCCAGGAACCCCAGTACCACCAAAAAAAAAAAAAAAAGACTCATAGTTTCATAGTTTTTATTTGTTTATTTGTTTGTTTGTAACAGGGATTAAATTCAGGCTCATTTAACTTCTAAGCTACAGCTTCAGCATTTTTTCCTTTAACAGGGTCTCTCTAAGTTGCTGAGGTTGGTCTGAAACCTGAAATCTTCCTGTCTCAACCTCTCAAGTACTGGTAATACAGGAGTGGTCCCCATGCCCCTGGAACTCATACTTCAGAAAACACAAATTGCCTCAATTCTCCTCTTTGAGCAACAACTGATAAAATAATTATAAATTTTAAAATTCTAGCTGACCATGTCATTCTTTCCCTTAAATCCAGGAATAGCACATAATTTCTACAGAACAAAGTCTCTCTGAATATTTTAATTGCAATTATGTATATAAGTTCTCACCTGATAACTCTGTGCACCCTCAACCTCTGGAACTAAATATGCATTAAGGACAAACAGAAGTGAACTGCACACCCCATCCTGTTTTATAAGCTATGACTCTACATGTGTTTGTCCTTCCTAAGATGTTTCCTCCCTCCACCACTTCCAACTAGTCCTATCCCCCTGCAAAAGATTCATCCTTTAGTACCCACAGATCAGGTATCATCACCCTACAAAACTTCTTCTGATCTCCAGATGGGATCACTCTTCTCTCCCTACTCCTTTATACTGCCCTAACATCTGCACATTGCACTCATTGCCCATTTCATACTGTGATGTTCCTATTCCTTTACTTGACATCTCCTTTATTAGCCAATAATTTTTCTGAGGACAATAAATTTTTATTTTACTTTTCTCTACAAGAATGGAAGATACTTGAGTGTCAAGCCATTGATTTGTTTTTCCATTCTGAAGCTTAGCATCTAATGTCAGTGGCAGATAGCATATAGTCAGTGAATACAATATATACTTAATAGAATAAGTCAATGAAGGAGTTCATCTTATCCCCACTTCTAGTAGAATATCAGGTCCAATTAGGCTGGTGCCGGGGCCAGTGTGGCCGGGATCGGAGCCTGCCGTGAGGCAAGGTCGTTGCTGGGGCCTCCGAGGCCAGGATTGGAGCCTGCCGAGGGGTTAGGCCAGTGCTGGGGCCAGTGGCCGGCTTCGGAGCCTGCTGTGAGGTGAGGCCAGTGCTGGGGCCTCCGAGGCCAGGATCGGAGCCTGCCAAGGAGTTAGGCCGGTGCCAGGGCCAGCGGCCGACATCAGAGCCTTACGTGAGGCAAGGCCGCTACTGAGGCCTCCGAGGCCAGGATCAAAGGCTGTCTTGAGGCTAGGCCAGTGCTGGGGCCACCGAGGCCGGGATCGGAGCCAGCTGAGGAGTTAGGCTGGTGTCGGGGCCAGCGAGACCAGAATCGGGGCCTCCCATGAGGTAAGGCCGCTGCTTGAGCCAGCAAGGTCTGGATCAGTCTACTGGGTAGCCAGGCCACTACTGAGACCGTCAAGAGTGGGATCGGTACTTGCAACACGCCATGCACAGAGAAATATCACAGGAAATAAAAACCAGATGCTATTGTTTTCTTTAACCAAAAGAGCCATTTCTCTTAGGAAGAATTAACAAAGTACAAAGGTAGAAGTTATCCCCCAGCCTGGACATTTTCTGTCTTCAACTTTCCAAAGGCTAAGAATAATGTAGAGCCTAGTTCTGTCTAAGAGTCAACGTATCAGAAAGATGAAAATGAACATATCTAGGAGATTACAGATATGAAAAAGGGGCTTAGTCTGTGAGATAACAAATTGATATGAGAGTCAGAAAACCCATAAAAACCCAACAAAATTATTATTTCTGATAAATTGTGTATGTGCATAAGTGTATTCTAAATTGTATAAAAAGTACTTAGTCAATGTAAAGTTAAAAAATAATGTTATTGATAATAATATTCAGAATTTGTCCCCACGTGAATTAGAGTAGACATATTGGATGTTCTATTAAAAAAGAGCACAGATAAATGTCATGGGCTTTATTAGTTGGATAAATATTAGCATCTTAATGTTGACAACTATGTCTTTGACTTTTTATATCAACTTAAATGTGGATCGATTCTGTGGGAATTGCTAACTTTTATAACCCAGGGAAGGAATAAAAAGTAAAATCACATAGAACAGAAATACCTACTTGAAATTCTAATTTGGATAAAAATCCCCAGCCCAAATAACAAAGTTTAGAAGGACACAAGGGAGTGGGATAAAATATTTTCTGAGATGCTGATTGAAAGGGTACCACCTCAGAGGATGGTTTCAGAAACCCACAGATTTTGGAAAAAACAGCCATTGTACTTAATTATTTCATAGGAAAGAATTATCCTTTAGGCATGTAAGTCTTTAAGGTACTCCTATTTCATACTTTGTTTTTAAAATGATGAGTATATCAATATAGAACTTTTTCTTCTAAATATATATATATATATATTTATTTATTTATTTATTTGTAATATCTCTTGAAAAACATGGAGAATTATATACTTCCTCTAAAAATATACACATAGGATATAATCTATTATGTTTGAATTACTGATTTAGAAAGAATTATCTTTCTTTCATAAAAACGATATAAGAGAAAAAACTAGATATGACTTTTACTACATAATGACTTGATGATTATTTGGACTCAATAATTAGAACCTAATAATTTGGTGATTTTAGTCAAATACAGCCCTGCATTTGGATTTTTCTGGGCTTATTCCTGTAACTACAATGTCTAGCTGTACTCTACCTTCACCAAGATCCCATGGCTGCCAGGAAAAATGTGTGACTGAGATGAAGAGAACAAGGGTGCGAAGTATGTGTTCAAGACATCTCTATCATAAGCGGGAGTGGTGGCCCGTACTTGTAATCCCAGTACTTGGGAGGCTGAGGCAGGAGGATCACCCAGGTTAGGTTCAAAGCCAGCCTCAGGTACTTAGCGAGGCTCTCATCAAACTTGTGAGACCCTGTTTCCAAATAAAATATAAAAAGGTCTGGGAGTATAGCCCGGAAGCAGAAGGCCCCTTGATTTCATCCCCAGCAACACACACACACACACACACACACACACACACACACACAAATAAAATAAATAAATAAATAAATAATAAAAATAAAAAATCTCGATCTGATCATCAAAACAATTCGGGGTTTTTGAATAATCTATTGTCTTCCTCCTCCCTAAGGAAAGTAAAAACAGACTTTTCTGATCATTAAAGAGTTAGCAATCAGAGAAATGTAAGTCAAATCTACTCTGAAGCTGGACATGGTGGCACATGCTTGTAATCCCAGCATTGAGGAGTCTGAGACTAGAGGATTGTGGTTCACTGACAGCCTCACCACTTAGTGAGGCCCTTTGCAACTCAGTGAGACCCTATCTCAAAAATAAAAAATAAAAATAAAATCAGACTGGCGGTGTGAAGCTCAGTACCAAAAACAACAAGAAGACCACAAAAAGAAAAAAAATTACCCTGAGATTTCACTTCAGAATGGCAATTATTAAAAATACAAACAAAGCGGGCGTAGTGGCGCACGCTTGTAATCCCCGCGCTTGGGAGGCGGAGACAGGAGGATCGCGCAGGTTCGAAGCCAGCCGCGCTGGCATAAGAGACCCTGTTTCAAAAATATAAAATAGGTCTGGGAGTGTAGCCCGGAGGTAGAAGGGCTTCCAGGAACCCCAGTACCACCAATAAACAAACAAATAAATAAATAAATAAATAAATAAATAAATAAATAAATAAATATAAAAATAAAAACAACAAGGTGGGCATGATGGCACATGCTTTGTAATCCCAGTACTTGGGAGGCTAAGACATGATGATCACAGGTTACTAGCCAGCCTCAGCTACTTAGTGAGGCCCTCTGCAACTTAGTGAGGCCTTGTCTTAAAATACAGAGGGAAAAATTAGGGCTGGGGATGTAGCTCAGAGGTAGAATGTCCCTGGATTCAAATACTAGTATGGTAAAAAAATTCACAAACAACAACAAATGCTGGTGAGAGTATGGAGAAGTAGAAACTTTAGTACTTTGTTAATAGAACTGCAAATTAGTGCAACCACTTTGGGAAACAATATGGAGGATCGGAGCAAACCTACTACATGATCCAGCAATACCACTTCTAGGTATCTACACAACAGAATGGAAACCAAACTAATGAATGAGTATCCGTGTTCATAGCTGCAAAATTCACAGTTGCTAAACCCTGGAATCAGCCAAAATGTCCAACAATAGATTAATGGATTACAAAACTATGGGATATGTACACAGTGAAATTTTCCTCAGCCATAAGGAAGAATAAAATTACTATGTAATTTACAGGGAAATAGATGGAACTGGAGAACTTTATCCTAAGTAAGATTAGTCAGTCACAAAAAGTAAAAATAAAAAATCGGATGCTCATCCTAATATGTGCAAGCTAGGGAGAAAATGGGTCATAGGAGTAACTCTAGACAAAGAAGGAGATACCATAGATGGGCAATAAAAAGGCCTAAGTAGGGGGATATGAGGGGAAAAGAGGAAAATTCCCTACTATATATGATGTGCATTCACAAACATATCAAAGTCAATCACTAAGCCAAACTTGAGGAGGGAGTGGGGAGGAATCGGAGTGAAAAGTGCGAGGAAGGGCTGAATGAGTGATGTGTGCATGTATGCTTCTACCATCTTTACCTCTTTAAGATGTATATTTACAATGCACCATTAAAAAGAGTTAAGACTTCTACTATCACCATTTCATGAAACTATGAACTTACACTTACAGAATGAACCAATTTTGTTTTATATATGGTGACATTGCTCAAATTAAACTTTACAGGAGAAAGTGTCATAGACATGGGTGAATACTTTGTGCTCTCACTTATTCAACTAACAGCCTTTCTTCAGAATATTTCTTATTTCAATAGACATGAATGTTTTGTTTAGGGAATGATCTGGAGATCAGTGTGTGTGTGTGTGTGTGTGTGTGTGTGTGTGTGTGTGTGTGTGTGTATGGTTGTTGTTAACTATTACTATGGTATAGATTTTGTTTGTGAAAAGAAGCTTAAAGCTTCTAGAAAATCTATGGCCTGCGATTTGTAAAAATTTAAATAGCCAGTATCCTTCTTAACCATGATTTTATTTCCAAACAAAATAAATATTTATTTGCCCGTTTATTTATTAAATAAATATTAGGTAGTTATTAAGGTAGTTATTATTTCTCATATGCTATCCTAATTTTTTGAGAATGTAGAAATTAAATAATTTCTGATTTCTTGATCTATAGTCTAGCAGAGAAAATGAGAGGAAAATCACTGTTAAATCTCAAATGCCTTTGAAATGAAATTAGTAAGTACTTAGGACATACTTATGGGTTAAATAAATGAGCAGTTATAAATGTACAGATATGTTTATATGCACCTATTCACACATATATGTAGATACAAATGACTTTTATTGCATACCTTTATATGCATAATTCACAATTGCTCAATTATTTACCCCACAAATAGGTTTTATACAACTTATCATATTGTAAATACTTATGCTTATATTCATTTGTGAATATACATGTTGAGCCATAATACTTTCTAAAGGAAACTATTCATACATCTTACCTTTGAATTATAAAACCTTTTTGAAAAATCTGAAACAGCACTTTCTCCTCTTATGACAACTATAATTCTCTACTTTTGTTAAAAGTTTTGAAGAGAGGATACTTTTTATGACTGCCTTTTGCCTTTTGCTTCTTCAATGCGTGCTACCTCTTTCATTCCATATTGAGGACAACTATAATTAATATTGTAAAAGAAAGTCACGACATAATTTTTGAATTTGTTTTAAACTTTTAAGAACTTATTAAATAGTCCTTAGTATTGTTCAGTAACTCTCAAGCTGAAAAGCAATAATCATAGCCAACTTTAAATGAACAATTATCATGTGCCAGCTTCTCTGATAACCACTTTATATGCATTTCTAATTTCCCAATAAACTTACAAAGTAGGAATTATTATTACCTCTCTCACAGTAGGGAAAATGAAGTTCAGAGAGGTTAGAGCCAGCACATAGAAATTTTCTGACTCCAAAGCCCATGTTCCTTCTATTTAAAGAAGTCACCAAAAATCACCCAAAAGAAAAAATGCATGTCATTCCAACTCAAGTCTTAGAATTATTTTTAGTGTTACAATTATCTTTAAACAATAAAACATGCCAAATCATCTTCCACTCTATTAGAATTATGACAAGGAAACTAAGTAAATATGTAGCTTACCAAAGTCAAGAGAACTAATATTTTAAAGTTAACTTTTTTCTAAAATTTAAAAATTTAAATAGGTCAAAAAAATACATATCTTCTAACATATTTGATAATGAAAATGCAAAGGTCAAATCAGTTTAACTTTTTTTTGCAAGAATTACCTGTAACATAAATATTTTTCTCTAATTTTACTTTAAAACATGTTTCATGTTTAGCAATTTATGTAAAAGTTTAATTTTTTTTGCTAATGAAAAGTAATACACACTAGTATCTGATAAATTGAAACTGTAGTAGTACTCTCCACCTAACACTGACTGATTTTAAGAAAGGAAATGTTTGCATAATATTGCTCAGTTATGGGGTTGATGATTTTACCCCATAATATACTTTAATATAAACATTCATTAAAAACAAAGTTTTTGGTTTTTTTTTTTTTTTTGGTGGTACTGGGGTTCCTGGAAGCCCTTCTACCTTTGGGTTACACTCCCAGACCTATTTTTACATTTTTTACTTGGAAACAGGGTCTCCTAAGCCAGCATGAGCGACTGGCTTTGAACCTGCGTGATCCTCCTGTTTCTGCCTCACAAGCGCAGGGATTATAAGCGTGCGCCACCACACCCGGCAAAAAACAAAGTTTTAAAATACATTTTTCTATAAGAAATGTACAACTAATACTACTGGATTCTCAGCTTGCTATCTCAAAATAAAATATAACTTTAAACAGGGAATTTAGTCTCCTTCTTTAAAATTGAAAACCATTTAAAAATATAAAGGCCTTACTCTCTCTAATTTCTTTGCAGGCTGTCATACATTCACTTCCATGTCTCATGCTAGTGTGTATATGTGTAGAACCCGTGCATGTGGGGACTCCATATAATCCCAGGAGTATTACTAATGGGCATCTCTATGAACTTCCTGCTTGGGCCCTCAGGCAGTTCGTGATCACTGCATTCCACAATTAGAGTATTTTCTCCTTGGGTCACTCTGGAGACTTTTGGCTGCATCCAGATTGATCTTCTCTCTTTGCCATCTTGCACTTCTGTATACTTAATTACCTCCTTCTTTGTCTATGCAGACCCTGTTTACTCTTTTCCTACCAGTCATTAAATTTTGCTTAGCTACCCAGTTCTAACTTGAATAGGGCAACCGTCCAGCTCTCCTAACTAGCTCCTGAATGGACAGCTGGGAGCAGTGGAGTTAGCAGTCTGATACCAAACCTTCTGGT
The DNA here is from genome assembly GCF_963383645.1 of Muscardinus avellanarius. Taxonomy (NCBI): domain Eukaryota; kingdom Metazoa; phylum Chordata; class Mammalia; order Rodentia; family Gliridae; genus Muscardinus; species Muscardinus avellanarius. Next base: position 26,849,196 of record NC_137787.1, on the reverse strand, counting down.
TCAAATCCCAGTCCTACCACTAGGAGATAAGTGATGGTGCCCAAATTACTTAACATCTGTGCTCCAGAAGGTATTCCTACCCTTATACTAGAGAAAGAAAGGTGAAAACTGATTGTGATGATATATGCCAAACTTTTAGAAGAGGGCAGTATGTTAAGTGTGCTATTATTTGAAAAGTAAATCTGGGAAGTGGGTTCAAAATTATATTTGAAAAGTAAATCTGGGAAGTGGGTTCAAAATTATAGCTGCCTACCATTAATTCCAGTGTTTAGCTACTGCTGTTTTTATTTATTTTTCATTATCTATTCAGAGTTCTTTACAGTAAATAGCCATTGCTGAGCTAAAGAATTTGAAAAAATCATTCATTCATATTAAAATAAAAAAGAAATCTCTCAGAATGCATGTTAAGGAATAATTACCATCATCCTAAATTTAGAGAATTGGTCATGTACATTGTTTCAGTTTGAATTAATTTAATTTTAAAAATTTTAACTCATTTAACGACCTGAGGAGCACAAAATGAGACAAAACCAAAAAAGAAATAGCAGCATCCTGGCTCATATTACATAAAAAATTTACCCACCCGTAGCATCTCATACTCAAATTACTGTGTTCTCTTACAGCATACGTGAGTGAAAAATAATAAATTATGAAAAAGGGAACCAGGAAATAACAGTATCAATATAGAATATTCTATTCTCTGCAAAAGCTCAAAGACATCTCTGGAGTGTCAAAGGCATGTCCTTCAATATTTAACTTTTTCACTCTTTGTTCCCCATCTCAAGTTGAACAATACGTTAATTACCCGATGAAGCGTTATAATTACTCTAACAGCTCTACTCTCACTTATAATTACGGCATCAACACTTTCTTTTTCATATGCTTCAATCTATACCTATTACATTGTCATGATGAAGACACATTAACATTATAATACCGTATAATTAGCTGATGAGCAATTAAATTATTCCACTGCTCTTGTTCCTCTTTGCCAAGAGGTTGCTTCCAAGCCCTATTATCTCCTCTTTCTCTTCAGCTTGCGCTAGTGGTTCTCTCCCTCCCAAAACAAAGAGGCTCATAAGCTGCATTCAAAGCGTTTTGATTTCAAATTCAGAATGGATAAGTGCTCAAGTTGGTGATGGCTGGAGAAATAAATTGGCATTATAGGCAAGTTTAAATTTATTTTCAGTTTTGTTCCATGATTAAGAAGAATTGCACATCTATGTAGCGAAATAATCATTCTTTCAACAGACCGATTTTCTTGGTTTGCTGTAAACTTCTCCACAATTTATAGTAAAATGGCTTACACTATATTGTTATATCTGAAATATAGCCCTCCTGAATTATTTTACTAATACTTTGGATTAGATTTTCACAGAAGCTTTGTAGCTTTGGAAATTGGAAACACAACATCACTTAAGGTTGTATATCTAAGACGGTATATTGCCCACTGGAAACAAACAGGTGCTTCACTGATTTTTTTTCTTTTCTTTTTCTTTATGTTACATATCAAAAAATCTCTCCTCCATCTGACTTGTCCAGCTGGCTTATAATCTAAGTAAGCTTTTCTTTAAGTGCCCATAATCTTTCATTGAGATTTTAGTTTCTGTTTTTCTGACATTTCCTGTAAGAAAATGGATCTCTTCCCTTGGTTTAAGACTTGTGTTAGATCAAATAAGGTTTGGAATTAATTGGAATACGATTTTAATGGCTCCAGAATACTTGGCATCCATGCAATTTACCACTGTGATCACTTGCTGCATCTACACTGCAGACTGGTTCCATTGCTGTTTAGTCCATATTTTATAAGCGAACTAAATCTCTCCTAGATAATTACTTTAGAGTAACAGTATGAGCTATGAAAGGAAAGTAGGATTCATTTTACAAGCACGCCCTATTTCAATAAAATGACTTTTGTTGTCTCAGCTTAGTTTCCTTAGCTATGAGGCAAAGGAAAAATCTATTGAGTACAATGGTCTCATATGCAGAAACTTGTCTGTTCACTGAGAAGATCCAGATGGGCCCTGCCAACTTCAGAAAGCCATTAGCATCAATATGCTCGGGAAGTAATGACAAACAAGTTATCTCAGACTTTATATAAGAGAATGGCTTACTCCTTGCTTAAGTGACAATTACTTCAGCCTTACATCTGTGAATTTCAAACTCTTTCATCATAATTTGATAATTTTCAACTGGCAAAGTCTAGATTTTGCATTCATATGAGTACATTGTTTATTTGGTCTCTGGTCAAAGATAATAGACTACAGTTCAAATGGTTCTGAAATACCATCAAGATTAACACAAATCAGGATTTTAGATAGAATATTAGCTGTGATAAATTGAGAGACCACTCTAAATTATTAATATGTTGTAGTTGAAAAACTTCTATTGATTTTGATCACTTGTATATAGGTATGGTGCCTACTATTTTCAGTTGTAATAAGCAGGGTTCCCAACATACATGTTGAAAGTAAAATGATAAGTGGTTAAGAATCAGAGAGTAAAAGCCTGGTCCTTAAACCAAGCCCTACTCCAACCCTTACTGCCAGTGTCACTTTGAACAAATTATTTAATTGTTCTGAGCCTATGTGGAGCTATAAAATAACAGTATCCACTTTGTAAGATTATGAGAAGTATAAAATGAGAAATTTAGTGTAAAGCAATTAACACAGTGCATAATGTGACCACTCAATAAATATTAAATATTATCTTTGTACTCTATGATTAATCTAAAAGTTATTTTTCTTTATATTTGGGAAACATATCTACAATTGAGGATCATCAGGTCTCTAATTTCTTATTATTTTTTGACCCATTAAGGCTTTTTTCTTTTTAATATTTTACACATATTTTTAAAGTCATTAATTTAGTGTTCAATGAATCCTACATAGTAACATCAACACTCCCAGTAGTATAATTTCCATACTATTTTATTTATGAGAGCTATGAAATTTGCTTTAAAATATATCAAATTTAACCATATAAGTGATTTATAATAATTATACAGAATTTTAATTTTATAATCAAATTAGTCCATTCAGGTTCTTGCTATTGTTCAAAATATAAAAATAGGTTATTTTGTTCTGTATAAGAAAATCAGATTCCTACTCAAATGCTGATATTTCTTCTACCTTTTAGTTAGAGTATTGAGTTTTGGCTAGTCTACTTAACCTTCCTCCATTTTTTATAAACTATCAGAATTACTATATTTATTTTATACTTAATTATTATACCTAAAGTCTTATGAAAGTTTCTCTTCTATATGAAAAATTTTGTTCTTAGAATATTCTTCCACATTCTATTGAAGACTACATAATTTTTTTTTTTTTTTTTTTTTTTTTTTTTGGTGGTGGTACTGGAGTTCCTGGAAACCCTTCTACCCCCGGGCTACACTCCCTTACATCATATATATATATATATATATATATATATATTTTTTTTTTTTTTTTTTTTTAATCTCCACCTCCCAAGCTCGGCGATTACACCCCGGTGACTACATACATTTTTAATCTATAATCATAAAACTTTGATGGCATTCAATACTTCAAAGATGTATCCTATTTATTGTTTGCTATTGCTATTTGGAAGTCCTTGCCCCCACAACTTACAAAACTTACTTTTAGTTGAGGGAATCTTTCATGTTCCACATCCTAATAACAGAAAAACAGAACCACTGATGATCCTGATTAAAACAGGAAAGCCTTTTTCTTTTTTTAATCTCTCTTAATTCCAAATGGAATGCATGCGTGTGTGGTGGGGGGGGGGTAGAAAAGCAACAAATATTAACATGACTCTTCAAAATGGTGCAAATGTAGTCCTGTCAGCCATGTGGTCAAAGCGTAATGAGCCTCTGGTACTTCTTTACCACTAATGAAATGATAGTTAACATAGTACTCATGAAAAGTTGGAAATGCTTTGTCATCACCATTGTTTGTTTTGTAAATTAAATACAAAACATGTAAGTCTCATGAGTCTCATATCAAAATATTAGCAATTATGTTTTCTTCAACTTGATCTTTTTTTGTGGTACTGGGGATGAAACCCAGGGGCATTCTCCCTCCAAGCTACACCACCAGCCCTATTTTTTAGTCTTTTATATTTTTTGAAAAAGGGTCAGTCTCACTGTGTTGTGAAGGGCCTCCCTAAGTAGATGAGACGGGCCTTGAACTAAGCTCCTCCCATCTCAGCCTCCCAAATGTGGAGATTACAAGTATGCATCACCATGCCGGGATTCAACTTGATCTTTGAGACTAGAATGATCAAGACATTTTACAAGAAAATAAAAGTAACATTTCAGTACTATCATATTTTATGGCAGTATGAATCTCAGTTGGTTCCCAAATTCATCTCCACCCCAAAAAAGTATTTTTTTAAATTTTTATGTGGAACATATTGAAAATGGCATACATTCAGACAGTGCTTGGTGCCCTCTAAAAAGATTCAAGCTATTATATTTGGGCCATAGGTGTCGGGATGATGAGTACCGAGGACTCGAACACAAACCCACGAGCCGGGAGTCAAGTCAAGCGAGATCTCATTTATTTCTCTCCAAGCTATCCTTTATATAGTACCAAGCCACGAGGGGAATTTCCATGAGAAATAGCCTAGCCTATCCGGGATAAAGATCACTAGCACGTAGTTTACAGCCAATCCCAGGCCAGTACATGAGCCATTCATGTGTGCAGAAAGCTCCTTTAAAGGTAGAAAGGGAAAAACCACTCAGTCTCCCCACCCATAGTGAATGGGGAAACCACGCCTTCCTAGCTTCCTCCAGGCGCCATCTTGACCCTTTTTTGCTGAAGCACTTTACTTAAAGTTTTGCCTTAGGCCGTAGGCCGCTCAGGCCAAATCTCCTTAGGCGCTCTATAGACACACCCCATCACATAGGTAAGGTGAAAGTCTGGATAATATCTAAAAATAAAATGTAACAGCCCCAACATGAAAGGTCAATAAGACTTAATGTTGATACATGCACAAGAAAAAGCTTCTTTGCCCTCTTCTTACAGATGAATCTCTCCTTTGTCAAAGAATAGCCTTGATAATCAAATAATCACTCTTGCTAAAATAACCAAGACTGACAGTCAACTCTTAACTTCAAAAGGGAACTCCAAATGCCCTCATGCTTCCTTTACAATTGACAGTAATGTATCTTTGGTAGAGATGAGCATGTATGGATACATCAATAACCACAAGGACAAAGATATCATGCCTCCTATACTATATCAACAATATTCTCTCTGAAATCAATAAGAGTAGACTCAGAAGTATTGGGGGAGTCTCTGATCCAAGCTATCATAATCCCCAGGATCTGTAGTTTACTTCTGAGGATGGTAATCTGGATACACGAATAAAGATAGGAAATCCAACCCACAGTAGCTTTTCCAGGGATGTGAAATGAAAGAGCAAACCTGAGAAAGGATGGTTTGGAGTGGAAATGTGAAAAATCTAAAAACAGAGAAACTTACATTTTATGAAGTGCAACAAAAAAGCAAAAAAGAAGAAATTCTCAGCAGGTCAGAGCTGCTAGAGACCCAAAGAGAACAAAGTAACCCTTTCACTTTACAGGGTTAAAAAGAAGTTGAAGTTATTAAGCCAGTTTGTGCACAGTAAATGGCACCAGTACTGGGAGTTCAGGGTTCTGATCCCATAACTTCTGCAAAGACAAAAATAGAGAGGATGACTTTTGCTGTTTATAATTTAAACTTATGTATTTTAAATATACTATTGTTGGCTCATTATAGTCTCACATTATAATATCAGTCATAGTGATAGTGACATACGTGCACACAGCATTTGGAAGGCTTTCCCCTGACTCTCTCCCCATCCTTCCCCCACCTCCTTCCCCATACAGGGTATTGGGATTGACGCTGGTATTCTCACATATATACATAATGTCAATGAGAGTCATTCCTTCTTTGATTAGATGTATGCATTTTGAAAGAACATTCAATAAAAGTGTAGGATGGTCTAGAAATGATGCCATTCATAAATCCCCATGTATACATTTAATTCTACATGGAGCTGTTATTGATTTATTATTTACCTTCATAGGTGAAGGATAATAAATAAACGATAATTTATTTATCATTTACCTTACTTGGAATTAATATGAAATTCTACTATGTAGGAAGAATTTATGTTAAAAGCTGGTGATTTCTATGTTTTTCAAACAGATTACCAATTTATCATTGCAAAGAGGGCAATTCTAAAACCCATGGGGATTTAGGGGTCACAGAATTTATCTGTCAGGTCTAATAGAAAAATTTATTCAGAGTGATATTTTATATAAAGCATCATATAACATCTTTTATTTGTTTGTTTTCATAGGGAAGAAAAAATGCTTTTCACCAAAAATGGTTTAAGATACATTAATGATCTGAAAGATACACAGGTTTGCCTTGAATTGCTCCCAGAATTCTGTATCCTCTCAAGAGTTCATATACCTTGATATGCCAATTATAAACTACTTCCTTTTTCAATTTGGAAGACTACTATATAAAAGCAATCAGTACAAAGATCTGATTATAAAAATAAATCATTCAAAGCATGTGCTTTCTGGTCTTCCATTCTACCTAACAAAAATTCTTCTCCAAAAAGAAACATGATTTTAATCAAAGAGAAAATTTATACTGAATTTTAATTGCCTATTTTCTATTGCCATCTAAAATAAAGTAGAAAATATTTTCAGTCTATACAGCAAAGTGGTTTTTTTTTGCTGTTTTAAGTAATAAAAATTCTGATTCTAGGGATTGGACCCAGAGGAGTTTTACTACTGCATTATACTCTCAGCCCTCTTTTATTTATTTATTTTCAGTTGTTGAAACAGGATCTATCTAAGTTACCACATGCTGGTGTCAAAACTGTGATCCTCCTCTTGCAGGCTCCCAAGGACTAGAATTAGAGGCATGGGCCACTAACACTCAGCTCAATTTCCTTTACAATAACAAAAATCTTCCCATAATTTCCAAGTTACCCAGAAATATTAACTGAAAAAATTATACCATTTAGTATATGAGTAGCACTTTATGAATCAAAACAAAACTTCTAAATCATTTTCAATGGCTTATCTAATTGGATATTAACAAAAGTATAAAATATGTTTCATAAAAATCATATTTTTCAAGAATAGAAAAAACTTAACTTCTAACTGCCATTTTCCCATTTTTTAAGATTTTCATTATTATTAATTTTTAAGTAAACATAAAACACTTGACTTGCAAGAGTTTTGACAGGCATTGCTCCTGTTTGCATGGAGTTTGGTGTACAGTGATAAGATAATACATATAAATAGATAAAAAGCAAAGAGTTTAAGTTCTCTGTAGAGAATTAATTCAAAGTGAAAGGATAAGATAGATGTGTGTGGGAAGCCTGGCATTTTATTGGGTACTCATAAGAGACCTCTCTCAGAGATAATATTTAAGCTGAGCCCCAGACTGATAAACAATCTCTGTAAAATGAGGAAGGACAAATTTCAGGAAGAAAAAAATAGCTACTATGAAGGCCCTTGGGCAAGCAAAGAAAGAGTATGATCCTATGGCTGGAGTTGATGGGTAAGAAGTACGAGATGGAGTCAGACAGAGGAGTAGAACTAAATCCTGTAGAATTTTGTTGTTTTTACTAATTTGACTTAATATAACTTAATATAAATGAATGACCCTTTGGAATAATGAGTTGCTGCTTGGGAGGAGGGAGTTAAATTTCTGTTATGGCTGCCTCTTTCAAGGTCAAGATGTCACAAAGGCATTTGCATATTTAAATCTGGAGTTGCACACAGGTAACAGGGCTGGAGAAATAGATATGTAAGAATGGTGAGTACTTAAGTAATGTTTAAACTGAGAACAGAAAGAGATCATCTAAAGTGAGTGTGTGTTGGCAGATTTAAAAATTATATGTGTATGTATATATAAATATATATGCATATATGTAAATATATATGCATATATATAATATACGCATATACATATCTGTACCTCAATATGTTAAAAATAAACAAAGGAAAAGACACAGGAGCCTAAGACTGCAACTACTTATTTTGAATTGGAAAATATATTTTAATTTATATAATAAAAGTACAGAAAACAGGGCTGAGAGTATAGCTCAGTGCTAGAGCACATGCCTAGCATGCAAGGGGCCTGAGTTCAGTCCCCAGTACCACAAATCAATAAAAAAAAAAATACAGAAAACAATATAATACGTCCCATGTATATTTAAGTATACCACTTATATGAGTATGCACATAATAGCTGCTCAATGCATATTTGCGAATATGTACATGTATAAACATCATAAGTATTCACATAACAGATGAACTAATTAATTGGACAAAATAAATTTCCAAACACTCATAGGTAAATATAAAGAAACCATCTCTCAACAAGGATTGGATAATCATGTTTTCAAGGTTGTCTGCCAATTTCCCCACCAGATATTTTTCCCTGTTTACATTATGCCAAACAGCTCAGTCCCAGGCCATCTCAGTGGCTCTGTCTCTGTGTCTGTCCCCTCCACTTCCTCCTCATTTGTTTGTTTCAGCCTATACTCACCCTTTTCGCCTCTTGCAGATCACACCCTTCAGACAGACGCTTACTTTACACTGAAGTAAGCTTTCAGGGAATCTAACAAAGAGCAGTTACAGCCAGGCGTGGTGGTGGAGACTTGTAATCCCTGCACTTTGGAGGCGGAGACAGGAGGATCCCGCAGGTTCGAAGCCTTAAGAGACCCTGGCTTAAGAGACCCTGTTTCCAATTAAAAACTATAAAATGGGTCTGGGAGTGTAGTCCGGAAGTAGAATAGTTTTCAGGAACCCCAGTACCACCAAAAAATGAGCAGTTACCTGAAGAATTATGTATTTCCATCAGCAATAATTTCTGCAATCTATTAATACAATAACCATGCAGGTACTCCATTCTAATTATATAAATGGGAACAATGGTAGCAATGATGTTTCTTCATCTTTTAAGTATTAGAAAAGTTTGAAACGGCAACTCTCCTTTGCCAATTATGCTGAATTAAATTTATTTTTGTTAGAACACACTGTATTATTGTATGCAATTAACATTTCTGAAGAAAAAAATGTATTATATATTCAACTACTTCAGACTTTAAAAGTAGAAGAAAAATGAACATAATTTTGAGAAAATAATGTGTAACTTTATTTCTTTAGTAATGTTTATTAAAGTACATATTTGGTACCTTTCTTCATGACCTCCTTAATCCTCTGAAGTAAAACATCATAATAACAGATGATTCCAAACAGACCTGTATTACTTCATGTCAGACAAAAGAAATAACAATACAAATCTCTAACATACTGTGTTATGTGTGTAGGTTTTATTGTGTGTGTGTGGGGGGGGTGTAGTTGTATGTCATATGCCCAGTAAAGTACACTGCGTATACGATATTTTGTGTTAGCGTATTTTTTTTTTTTTTTTTTTTTGCAGGTCTAGGGATGGAACCCATGGGCATTCACCTCTGGGCTACATCCCTTGCCCTATTTTTTATTCTTTTTTTTTTTTTTGTGGCACTGGGGTTCCTGGAAATCCTTCTACCTCCGGGGCTACACTCCCAGACCTATTTTTACATTTTTATTTGGAAACAGGGTTTCCTAAGCCAGTGCACGCGCAGCTGGCTTTGAACCTGCGTGATCCTCCTGTCTCTGCCTCCCAAGCGTGGGGATTACAAGCATGCACCACCACGCCCAGCTTTTATTCTTTATTTTGAAACTGGGTCTCAGTGAGTTGCAGAGGGCCTCACCAAGTAGCTGAGGCTGTCTGCGAACTGCGATCCTCCAGGTCTCAGCTTCCTGAATGCTGGGATTACAAGCATGTGCACCACTACACCCAGCCTGTGTTAGTGTTTTTGATGAATCCAGAGGATACATGGCAAGGGTATCACTCCATCAAGCCCACTTAATACACAGTCACTAAGTGAAGACTAAGATCTGTCTTCAAGAAATATTTTACAAGTTTCTCCTCATTGTTTCACCCATAATTCAATTTTCTACCAGAAAGACTCAGGACAAATGGACAAAAAAATGATATTTTATTCATTTTTTTTAAAAGATGGATATGCCAAGCCGGGAATGGTGGCACACGTTGTAATCCCAGAATGTGGGAGGCCAAGATTGAAGGATCGCGGTTTGCAGGCAGCCTCAGCTACTTAGCGAGGCCCTTCACAACTCAGTGAAACGCTGTTTCAAAAAATAAAGACTAAAAAATAGGACTAGAGGTATAGCTTGGAGGTAGAATGTTCCTGGGTTCCATTCCCAGTGCTGCAAAAAAAAAAAAAAAAAAAAAAAAGAGATGGACATGCCAGTTATAGGAATTTTAAGGAGAAATTCAGACAATTTGTCAATTTGTGATAACAGTTGTTTATGATTTCTTGGTTTGTTGGCATATAATTGAGGATGTTGATATTCTCACATGCACACATGCAGTTTTATACATACATGACTAAATTAAATGCTTAGTATATATAATATTATTTTGTTTTCATTTACTTTTTATGTGTATATATATGTATATAATATATTAAGTTAAATATATTTTATAAATATATTTCAAAGAAGAAAAATCTATTATCTTTCTATTTAAATAATATATTGTTTATAGTAAAACTTGGGAGGGTATATGGAGGGGTATACATCAAGTGATGTGTTCATGTATATCTGTATTATTTTGAATTTTGCATAATTGGCCGATTGCTGACTGACATTGGACTTGTTTAATTTAATTTTCTTAATTGCTGAAATAATTACTTTTTTTGTTGGTGCATTGTTTTCATATATCATAATGGAGTACAGATGGTAGAGGCCTTGACACTCTCTGTCTGCTTTATTTACACTTCATATAAACAACCTGGCCTTCACAGCTCTGAGGAGTCCCTATCATTATCAGACATTCCTCTGCAACAGAGTCCCAATGACACGAGAAAAATGTTTTAGAACACCTCTTTTATTTTTTTTATTTTTTGCCATACTGGGGATGGAACCCAGGAGCTTTCTACTTCTGAGCTATATCCCAAGCCCTATTTTTTATTCTTTATTTTGAAATCGATTCTCACTGAGTTGCAAAGGGCCTCACTAAGTAACTGAGGGCTATTCGCAAACCGTGATCCTCCTGTCTCAGCCTCCCAAAGGCTGGGATTACAAGCGTGCACCACCAAGACTGGTTCTTAAAAACCTTTTAAAACATATTTTTTGTTATTATTAATAACTGAGTGCTCTGTGCTTGAATGTCCCTATCACTCTGAACTACATTATTATGTGAGGCCACAATTTACTAATACAAGTATATATAAAAAAGAAGTAGCATCCGCTGGTTGTATACTTTAAAAATAAACATCTTTTAGAAGATACTTCACTTATTGGCCATTTGTAGTTCTTTTGTGAAGTGTATATTCAGTTTAACTGCTCATTTTTAACTAAGTTTTTTGTGCTTTTACTGGTCAGTGCATAATAATCTCACATCATAATGTGAAACATTTTGACAATAATATACATGCACTCACAATTTGCCACCCCCCAGCTTTCCCATTTCTCTTTTTCCTAATACAGACTGCCCAGACTGACACTGGTATATTCAAATGTATACACACAGTCCATTAATACACATATTTTCATTAATGAGCCTCAGGCTTCTTCCTCCCTTTCCCTTCCTCCCTATCTCCAGAGTTTTCTCCTCCATTATCTAGAGCCTTCTTGGTATCCAAATTTTCCCCAAACGTGTGCATACTAGAGAAAACATACAACCCTTCACTTTCTCTGATTGGCTCATCTCACTTAACAAAATGTTCCCCAGGTCCTTCTGTCTTCTTGCAAATTACATAATTTTGTTCTTCTGTATTGCTGAATAGAATTCCATTGTATGCATTTTTCATAATTTTGTAATTCATTCATCTCTTGATGGACACCTAGGTTGGTTCCATAATTTGACTACCGCGAATCATGCTGCTATGAACATGAGTATATGTATTACTCTTATTTCTCTGGTTTCAACCCCTTTGGAAAGATAAACAGTAGTGGTATAGCCAGATCAAATGGTGGATCCATTCCCAGTTTTCTAAGGAATTTCCATACTGATCTCCATAGTGGTTGAACTAGTTTTTTAATATCACCAACAATGTAAAAGAGTCCCTATTACCCTATATCCTCACCAACATTTATTTTTACTTAACTTTTTAAATTGGAGTTAGATGGAATGTCAGTGTAGTTTTGATTTGCATCTCTCTGACTGCTAATGAGGTTGAATTATTTTTCATGTACTTATTGGTCATTTGTATTTTTTCTTTTGTGAAGTGTCTAGTTTTTTATGTTAAATATTTTAAGATTTTTATATTCTAGATATCAGTCCTCTATCAGTTGGTTCCTCTATAGAACCAACCTAGGTGTCCATTAAGAGATGAATGGATTACAAAATTATGGAAAATACACACAATGGAATTCTACTCAGAAATAAAGAAGAACACAATTTCTGCAAAGATTTTCTTTAATTTTTCAAGCAAAAATATGTTACTTTTAATTGTTAGACTTTTAATTGTCAGCAGCACATCTCTTTTTTAAATATTTCTCTCTGAGATATCAGTCTTATGCATCAAGTGCCACTTGGATATGTAACAGATATCAAATTTTCCTTCCAAGCAAACTTACTTTCACCCCCATTCCCATCCCTGTTAGCATTTGGGTATTCCTTCTTTCTAGTTGTTCATGTTAAACCACAGAGTTAGACTAAACCCTTTTTAAATTTTATTTTTATTGTGCATTGTAGTCATACATCCTAATGGGCTACAAGACGGTAGAGGTATACATGCACACATGACTCATTTAGCTCTTCCAATTCCCACTTCATTCCTTCCCTCCTCCCTCCTCTTCACGTCTGGCTTAATGATTGACTTTGCTATGTTTGTGAATGGACATCATGTACATTAGGGAATTTCCATCTTCCCCCCTCCCATCACCTCCAGTTAGATCTCCATATTTGCTCATCTAGAAACCTTTTACTTTAATTTTTTGGTGGTAGTGGGGTTTCTGGAAGCCCTTCTACCTCCAGGCTACACTCCCAGACCTTTATTTTATTTTATTTTATTTTATTTTATTTTATTTTATTTTTTGGAAACAGGGTCTCTTAATGCCAGCGTGGCTGGCTTCGAACCTGCGCAATCCTCCTGTCTCTGCCTCCGAAGCGGGGATTACAAGAATGTGACACCATGCCTTGTTATTGACCTTTTTTTAAATTACACCTTTAAACTACCGGGAAATCATATTTATGTTCAAAATCATATTGATTTTGCCAGGAGAGTTGGTGCATGCTTGTAATCCCAGCACTTGGGAGGCTGACACAGGTGGATCGCACAGGATCGAAGCCAGCCTCAGCTTGTTACTGAGGCTCTCAGCAACGTAGTGAGACCCTGTTTCCAAATAAAATATAAAATAGGTCTGGGAGTATAGCCCAAAGGTAGAAGAGGCCCTGGATTCCACCCCCCAGTACCACCAAAAAACTATATTGATCTTTATAGACTCTTGATGGTTTCCTATGCTGCTGCACAGAGGGTTCTTAATATAATTTAATAAAAATTTATTAATTTTTAGTTTAATTTACTAAGCTTTGGCAAGACTTATTGAGGAAATATCTACCTGTGCCTATAATTTAAAGTATTGGGCATATGTACTCTTCTAGTAATTGCAAGGTCTCTGGTCAAATTTCTCTGTCTTTCATCTGAGGTGACCTTTGTGCAGAGTGAGAAGTTGGAGTTGAATTTCATTCTTCTACAAATGAATTACCAGTTATCTTAATATAATTTGTTGAAAGGCTGTGCTTTCTCCAACATATGTTTTTGGCACTTTTGTCAAAATCTACTGGCTATAGGTATGAGGATTTGTTTTTGTGTCTTCTATTCTGTTCTACTGGCCTATCTGTCTGATTTTGTGCCAACATCATGCTGTTTTTTATTGCTATAGCTCTGTGGTATAATTTGAATTCAGGTATTGTGGTATCTCCAGCATGAGCCCTATTGCTGAGAATTGATTTAGCTATTTTGTGTCTTTTCTTTTTCCATATCAATTTTAGGAGTGTTTTAGTCCAGATCTGTGAAGAATTGCATTGGGATTTTTAATAGAAATTGCATCATTAGCAATAAGAAATATGCAAATCAACTACACCGACATTCCATCTCACTCTAGTTAGAATGGCAATCATCAAGAATATATAAAAATAATAAATTCTGCTGAGGATATGGAGAAAGAGGAACTGTTGCATACTGTTGGTGGGATTGCAAATTAGTACAGCTGCTATGGAGACCAGTATGGAGGTTTCTCAGAAACTTGGGAATAGAACTTTATATGGAGAAAGAAAAGACCCAGAATAGCCAAAACAATTCTCAGCAATAAGAATCAGGCAGAAGGCATCACAATGCCAGACTTCAAATTATACTATAGATCAATAGTAGTAAAAACAGCATGGTACTGGCACAATAACAGGTATACTGACCAGTGGAACAGAATAGAAGATACAGAAACAAATCCACACACATATAGGCAATTAATCTTTGACAAAGGGGCCAAACTCACATGCTGGAGAAAAGACAGCCTTTTCAACAAATGGTGCTGGGAGAACTGGCTATCCATTTGTAGAAAGATGGAACTAAATCCTTACCTCTCACCATGCACAGGGATTAACTCAAGATGGATCAAAGACTTAGAAATTAGACGAGAGATTGTGAAGTTATTAGAGGAGGGCATAGGTTTAACACTACAACCTACTGGCACAGGCAGTAACTTTCTCAACAAGACTTCCAAAGCTCAGGAAATTAAAGCAAGAATAAACAAGTGGGATAGCATTAAACTAAAAAGTTTATTATCATCAAAGGAATCCATCAATAACCTAAAGAGGAAGGCTAGAGAATGGGAGAAGATTTTTACCAGCCACCACTGTGATAGAGGGCTAATATCCAGAATATATACAAAGAGCTCAAAAGACTCTACACTAGCAAAACAAACAACCCAATCAAGAAATGGGCAATTGAACTGAACAGACACTTTACAAAGAAGAGATACAAATGGCCAATAGATACATGAAAAGATGTTAGCCATCATTAGCCATCAAGGAGATGCAAATCAAAACTACACTGAGATTCCATCTAACCCTAGTAAGATTGGCAAGCATAAAGAAATCAAATAACAACAAATGCTGGCGAGGATGTGGGGAAAGAGGAACCCTTTTACACTGTTGATGGGAGTGCAAAGTAGTTCAGCCACTATGGAGATCTATGTGGAGATTTCTTAGAAAACTGGGAATAGATCCACCATATGATCCATCTCTACAACTCCTGGGTATTTTTCCAAAGGGGTTGAAATCAGAGAACTACAGCAACATATGCATACCTATGTTCACAGCAGCACAATTTGTAATAGCCAAATTATGGAACTAACCCAGGTCCCCATTAACAGATGAATGGATAGAAAAATTATGGGAAATGCACACAATGTAATTCTATTCAGCTATAAAGAAGAACAAAATCATGTCATTTGCAAGAAGATGAAAAGTCCTGGAGAGCATTATGTTAAGTGAGATCATCCAAGCACAGAAAGAGAAGGGACATATCTTTCCCCTAATATGCCAAACTAGGGAGCATAGGGGATATTAGGGAGACTCCAGATAATGGAAGGGAAACCTCAGTAAAGTTTGAATGGAAAGATAGGAGAGGAAGAAGGCTGAACTTGATTAATGAGGGTCTACATCTGAATATGTGTAAAAGTATGAATATAGCATGGTTACCCTGGACAATCATTTTTGGGAGGGGGGTAAGGGAAAATGGGGGTGGAGGGGATAGGGCATCAAGTACAGTTTAAATGGATACCATCTATTTTCAATAAAAATATGTCTAAAATAAATAAATAAACAAATAAATAAATAAATAAACCACCATATGATCCAGCTATATACCACTCCTGGGCATCTTTCCAAAGGAACTAAAGTCAGACTATTACCATGATACATGAATATCCATGTTTATAGAAACACAAGAAAGAAGCATTCTAAGTTTCATATTGAATGTTTATATGTGATTTCTTTATAAAGCAAGGTAATACATCTTCTCAGAATTTATGAACAAATCTCTATACCTTGATTTTAATGATGTCAAAAATAAGAATAATATTTGATCACCAAGCATATCCCCCTAACATGTACATACAGTATATCCTTTCAAAATATGTAAAGATCATGTTGACTTTAAAGTGATGCTTTGGAAATTTCCCTATTTAAGATACATCAAGATATGAATTGACTTGACTTTAAGATATTGAAGAGAATTTTAGAATTAGACTGAATAATACACTTAGGGGAGTGGTTTGGGATGAGGAGTGATATAAGAACAAGGTATAGCCTTAAGTGGACGTGATCTTATTCTTCCATCCACAGAAACCAGCAGAAGTAGATTTATCATAAAGCTAAATAAAACATAAATTTCAGGGCCTTTTAATTGCACAGGTCCCTTGCAAAGCCCTGGACCAAATTGTATGACATAATTTTACAATTGTACTAGTAAATTACCCGTCCTGCAACCCTGTATTGTATAAGCCTAAAGCCTATAAGTCAAGGCATCTTTACATGCCTAGGAAGATTTTTTTCCCCAAAAATCTTAGAGGTTTTGTATATTAAAATTTCTTCTGAAGCTGAGGGTGGTGGTATATATTTGTAATCCCAGGTCTTGGGAGGCTGAGACAGGAGGATCACAGATTCGTGGCCAGTTTCAGCTACTTAGTGAGGCCCTCAACAAGTTAGGATCCAGTTTCAAAATAAATAATTTTCAAAAATGGGGCTGGAGATGTAGCTCGGAGGTAAAATGCCCCTGGGTCTAATCCCTAGTAACACACACACACACACACACACACACACACACACACAGTCACACACACACACTCAAAATCTTCTGAAATAGTATACTTTTGCTACACAGATCTTATGTCATTTTGTAATATCAATTTATAAAATTGTTCTGTGTTGAAGCCCCTCTCAGCAGGAAATACTTGGCGTGAATTGTGACTAATTTCAGCACCATCCTTTGCTGTCTACTTTGCTTTACACAGTCCTAGAGAGGTCTTTTTCAGGTGAGCACATTTACATTCAGCAGCAATCACTGAAGTAAGGTGTAGATAAAGATACAAAATGTAATTAAGACATGTTCTTTGGCTTAGCTTCAATTATATAGAACATGCAACACCAACAAGCTACTCTCCTCTGCAGTAGATTCTGTGGATAAAAACAACCATTATCATTAAAAGTTACTCATGATTGTTCAATTTTCTACCGGATAATAAAAACTGGACCTACACAGAGGTACTTTTGATTTTTAAAAATATTTTCCCAATTATTTTTTACTATTGTTATTTGTATGCATAACCAATTCTCATAGCCAATTGAATATTTACATATTCTAATCTGTTATTAGTTAGAAAACTATGGAATCTTGGTACATATTTTGGGTCTATGATGAGAATAACTAAGATACAATAGAAGATGTGATAGTATCTCATCTTAAAATGAATACCCTTTTTTATTGTCCTGAGTATCTCTCATTATTTGACATTACTAGGGGGAAAAATGGCATATGTGTTTCAGTGAGGGGACAGTAATATGAAAATACAAATTGTTGATATTTTGCTTATTTATTTTTAATTTTTTTGTATTTCAAGTCTCTTACAGAAAAAACATAATCTTGATTTATTTGTTTGAAAAATAATAATTGGACCTACATAGAGGTAAATGAAAACAAAGACCATTTGTTAGAGAAACATGTATGGGCATCAAATAGAATGATTCAAACTCAATTTGCAAATCAGAAAAGTAGAATATACTATATATTACTGGTGAGATCTATACTTTACATATAATTTTGATGACACATAAATAAAGGATATTGCTAGAATTTATTTTCCCAGCAGTAGCAATTGAGAGAAAAGGTAGGCAAACCATGCAAATATAATAGTAGGAGGGAAAACAGATGGCCTCTTGACAAAAATGAATAGAACTTCAACAAAATGCCACTATAAAATATTGACTCAAGTATTTATATCTTTAAATGGTTTCTTCATATTTTTATACTTTCCCCAACATCATTTCATCATGAGCGTTCTATACCCTTTCTGGACCATATGAAGGCACATGTCTACCTCCATGACTAATTCAAATTCTCACATCTAAAAATTCCCTGGCATACAGTTTAGATTAGAAATATTCAGGAAGCTTTCTTATAACCACTGTCACTTTCTGCTTTGCTCATCCAACTGCAAAGCCCTAATGCGGTCACTTTATTATTTAGCTTTATTTGAGAATGAGAACAATTTCATTTTCCCTCATGTTTGCAAACACACAAACAATAAAAGTGATAGAAAGCTTTGTTAACACTCTGCCCAAATGCAAAAGTCCTCCTTATTTGATTTTATTCCCTTCTCTCCTTCACTTTGAGAACTTTAATGATCTTTATACAGTACTGGGTAGAAGATTATTTAAAACATAAAATAAATGTAGAATATTTAAAGTGGCATTAATACCATTCCGTTAATATTACTTCTGCAATAAACAGTTGAGTGGGCATTAATCCTGCCAAATTTCACTGCAAAATTAATATTACTGTCTTAATTATCTGGGTATGTATGGAAAAAATGGACTGTAGTTATGATTAATGTGATCAGGAATATGGTACCTTGCTCATTAATTTTAACCACTTTTTCTTTTATTCTTTGATGACTAAGGGCCTCCTGTTTGTTTTCTGTTGCTTTAAAAATGAGATCCTTAAATAATACAGGCAGACATAACCACTACTACCACTTACCAACCCGCTTCTAGAATAATGTTTTTTGTTTTTTTTTGCCTTCCTAACAACTAGAGAAGGTACATCTGTAAGCTTCCATAATAAACAACTGGAATATATAAAGGAAGAACCCTTTTGTAGAAGAAAAAAATAAGCTTACTGTAACTGTAATAGCAATCTGTATTCCAGAGAAAAAAGGCTGTGCCATGAGGAGCCCAAGTGTTCGCTCTTTGCCAGCATCCCCCCAAATCTTGCAGACAGGTTCAAAAGGAACGCCTACACATCCCATTCAACAACTAAAGGGGAGATCTTCCAAGCTTTGAAAGGTAATATTTGGGTTGTGTTAGAATCTAGTATTTTATTTGTTGGATCAGCGTCTGACTTCATATTGATGTACAAATCATTTAAATTCTTTAAGTATTTCAAAGTAATTTCTTTAAATTGTTCTTTATGCGATTTCTTTAAATGTTAAATAGCTTTCAACATAAGAATTAAATGTGACGTACAAGGATAAATTGCTATCAGCTGAGAAGTTTCTTTTAAAATAGCATGAATTCTCGTAGTATTCACAATAACTTCTACTTTTAAGGCTCCCAAATATGCATTTAAAAATAATTTTCAATGATTTTCATAATATACTAAAATCTGATGTTACATTTGCCTTATTCGTGAGATCATTTTTCAGAGTGACTCAAATGAGAAAGCTACTAAATTTCTTTATTGGTGACAAAAATATTTTCCTTCAGTGATTATGAAAACACAGGAGATAGGTTTTATATTATATTTATACAACCTAAAGAAAATTTATAAAACATCATTACCTTAAACTACAATGTGGTCTTCTTCTGAAAGTTTTCCTTTTGCTTTCTCTCATGGGGTTTTATTTTCCTTTGCTTACCATTTTCTCTTTACTTGCAAGGATAAATTTTATAGAAGTCAAAATTTTATTGGAATTTATAATATTGTTACCTGGGATAGTAATTATAACCATAATATTCTCATAACTCTACTAATCACTCAAATACAATAGCATTGGGATATTGAAAACAACATATACATTAAAATACAAAAATAATTCGGGACAGAGAGTCAAAATTAATTCATATTCTGGCCTTAACACAAAATTTATCATCTTAGTTTTCTTATATGTAAAGGAGAATTAATAACTAATGAGATTTTGGTGAATATTTAAAACTCACTGCAAATGAAGTTTTTTTGGAAGAGTATATACCATTTCTTGATTCAAATTTATTCTCCAGTTTCTATCTTAGTAAGCAATAAAATCACCTACCTAGTTTTCAAATAAGAATCCCCATATTTATTCCTCACATAGGTGCAATTTAAACATTGTCACCCAGGTATCACAATGGCAATATCTAAAAAGCAGCATTCTTCTCTATGCCCACTGCCAACTCCTGGTCCAGGCCATAATTATATTTTACAAAAGCTGCTGTTCCCCCATAACTAGTCTAGATCCATATTGCTTTGTTTCTTTTATACCCATTTTCCATTCTGATGCCATAGTGATTTAAAAAATTGTGTCATTTCACAGTTTAAAACCAATTAGAAACCAGACATGGTGATGCACTCCTGTAATCTCAGTACCTGAGAGACTGAGACAGGAGAACTGTACGTTGGAAACCAGCCTAAGCCATTTAGCTAGACTCTCAGCAATGTAGCCAGATGTTGTTTCAAATTTTTAAAAATGAAGATGTAACTCAAAAGTAGAATGCCTCTGAGTTCAATCCCTAGTACCATCAAAGCAAACAAACAAAAACACATTATATTTCCCTTTTCTTCTGGAATAGAAACACACCTATGCCAGCTCCCAGGGGCCCTCTGATTTGACCATTTTCCCCCTCAGCTGAACCCCTCCCTGCTTGCTTTGTCTCACATTTAGTCCCACATACTCCTCAAGCATCTAACAGGCTTGATGCTTTGCCTGGAAGACTCATGCCTCTTCTCTATCTGGCTAAATCTTACTCATATTAAATTTCAAGCATCATTTCTTCAATGAGATTTTTATGAAGCCAAATTTAGCTTAAATCATTCTGCATTCTCTATGAACAATACTGGAATTGCCAATGAAAACTTTATCTTCCCTAAGAGACCACAGGTTTGGATGGAGGAAACAGGTGAGAAGGGAGAAAATCAAGATTTGAAGATCATGATGTTCACAGAGAGAGCTAAATTCCTCCCCTGGAGAAGAATAGAGAATTCCTTCCTCCAGGGAGGGAGGTTTGCAGAGAGTTTATTATATATAAGACTCACATCATTGGAGGGAGGAGAAAAAAGTTGTATACCACCAACCCAAGAAATCTGAAAAACAAGAAAAAAGCTAACTGTTTTTGTAGTGGGAGCAACCTGCCCTTTTACTAGATCTGAGCAAAGAATTCAAGAGTATTTACTCTGGATTAGATGTGGACTATACAAACAGAAAGAAGACATCCGAAACCCACTGTCCCAGAGAATAACCTGGGAAGGAGAGAGACTGGTGAGAAAGAGATCAGGTGCAATGAGTCACTAGCAAAACAGAAGCTGGCAGGACTGGCTTCCCAGGGAGGTGGCAGCGATCCGGACATCAGGAGAGTTTCCACCGGAGGTGAACCTACTGATGAGGATATCTGAAGGATCCTGGAGATAGCAGCTTCTATCTCCAGGGAATTTCCTTGGACAAAATCTTTGTTCTTCTACTTTCCTTCCTCTCAATCATCTAAGAGGAACAAAAAATCTACTAAGCACCAGTGAAGGAAGAGGGTGCAAGGAACAGAGGTGGCTGTACTCCTGTCTCAGAAGATAGTGGCTTCCAAAGAGTTGCTTCATCTGGCACGAGGAAGAGATCCTTTTACTTTTGAAAGGTGATGAAAGAACTGACTAATATCCTTGAATAGATGTTCTTCACTGAGACAGTCACTTAAACCCAAGAATCCAAGAATGATAAGAAAATCTAAGAATGAGCAACCAACTCATTGGTAGGTGCCCGAGTCCCCACTGAGGGCTAAAAGATAATTACTGGCACCAAATAAATGTTTACAAAAGCAATGGGAGGCAAAATTGTGTTTTCATTAGGCCACATTTTGTGCTTTTCAACACTCATTATGCTTCAACACCAATTTCTGTATCCGTCACAACAGTCATTAAAATGAGTCAGTGTGGAAGCAGGAAGCTGGTGGTGGATAAGGTGGAAAATAAAAGGTGAGCTTTCAAAATGGGCTCAGAACACCACATTGGATTAAGTTTCCTTTCTCGTGTTAATGAAAATCTCATCTGTCAGAATTTGGAATTAGCATTCTTTGTGTTAGGAATGCTTATTATGAGCAGCAATCAGAACCCATTCTGAGTGTTTTAACATAACAAATTTTGCTTTTTTTGAGTGAATAGTATATAAGCATAATGTAAATTTCTCAAAAGTCTATATGTAAGTTAATTGAATAGGACATATAAATGATTGCTTCTCTAAGTCATGTCAATAAATTTGCAAGTGAGACTAAATACACTGCCTTGAATGGAATCTTAACTCTACTGAACGGAGCCTCAATCTAGCTTTCCCCTTCCTCACATTGCCCTTCTCAATTCATTAAAAAAGGAAACTTGGCATCTTAAATGGAATCAATTGATCAGCTTAGTTTTAAGAATCCCACAACAGGCCAACAGAAAGGACATAATGGAAATGTTTTAATGGACATCAGCTTTGGAACCTGAGTGGCCTATGTGTGACGTAATCCCCATCACTACTAGAGTCGTAGATAAGTGCAAGTTAGGAAACTATGTGAAGTGGTGGTGTCTTCATAAAAAATAATTAAATCAAAGAAGATTATAGTACTACCTCATAGGAATAAATAATAGACATATACTAAATATGAAGTGTGTTATAGAATGAGATAAGCATGCTAATCAGTGAAGTGCTCACATACATACAAAGGATGCCTATTTAATCTTACTTACAGACAAATTAATATTTTTCCTTAAATATGCCATTTTAGGAAAAATGGATTTTTAAAAATTTTGTATCCAGCCGGGCATGGTGGCGCATGCTTGTAATCCCAGCATTTGGGAGGCTAAGACAGGAGGATTGTGGTTCACAGAGAGCCTCAACTATTTAGTGAGGCACTTTGCAACTCATTGAGACTCTGTTTCCAAATGACGAATAAAAAGGAGGGCCCTGAGTTCCATCTCCAGTACTGCAAAAATAAATAAATAAATAAATAAATAAATAATGCATCCAAACCAGAAGCTAGTTATCAAACATTATAATTTATTCCACTACACTTTTATAAAAGCAAAAAAATCTGTATAATTAATGTGTTTCACTAGAATGAAGACAATTACAATAAAAAATAAGGAATATCTATTCACACATGAATAAATAGGCCCATTTATATACTTTGAAAAGTATACATATATACATATAAATGCCTATATATGTATATATAATTTAATTTCAAATATATATGAAAGTTAATATGTTTTGAATGGCATCTAAAATATGTCCAGGGCAAATGGAATATTCAATAAATAACAGAGATGACTGGCTAGCCATTTGAGGAAAAGCAATTGCTACTTTAGTGGTTAAACACATTTCAGATGATAAAATGAAGTATACAAAAGAAAAATGATTTAAATACCAGAAAAAAACGTAAAGGTGCATTTTCACACACCTTAGATATTATCACTAAAGTATACTAAACTCAGTAAATATATGAAAAAATGATAAAACTGAGAGCACAATGATTAAAAAAGCCACAAATGGCAAAAAAATGAAATTAAAACAAAGCTTAATAAAGTCAGCCAAATAAACAAGAATGTCCTATAAGTAAATTAAACATTAGAAACCACCCATGCACAATCATAGGAGCTAGGATTTTATTTCAGAGAGGTGCCCATTGTGGCCTGATAACTCTGCCAGAGGAGCAGATCTATTGGGGACCATTGCTTTGAATGGCCCCTCAATGTCCTCCTCAGGAGATTCAGCTATTAAAGAATATTAAAGCTAGAGGTGACTTTAGAGATCACTCTGGTCCCCTCTTTGCATTTTACAGACATGATAACTAAGACTTGATGAAGTTAAATAGCTAGCCATAATGGAGATACATATAAGATGCATTAAGATCAGGGGAAAAAAAATTCTATCCTGGAGAACAAGGAGGTCAAGGAAATATTTGGGAAGGAGGGACAATTCCACTTGAATTTCAAATGGTGAATCATAATTCTCTGTGGGAAAAATTTCCACATAAAAAACAAAACAAACAAACAATAACAAAAATAACATATATTCAATTGCCAGAGGTACAACAGAGAAAGTTTTGTCTAGCACAATAAAAATGGTTAGGCATAACTTGTCTATTAAGTATTGATGGTACTAAATAGAGTTTAAAATATGGGTCATGAACTAAGTATACCATGTTATCTAATTTTGATGATATCCTGTGGGTGATGAAGACCCAAATCCTTTCACAAAGACAAACTAACAGCATCAGGCTGTGTTTCAGAAAGCAACCGTGATGGCTGCTTGAAGATGTATAAGAGGTGAGACTTTGGAGAAGAAAAAGGCACTGCTGCAAGATCCTGCTGGGATATTCTATTAAGCCTTTTGTGCTCTAACTTGGCACAATGAACCTCTTTTTCTCTTTTGTGCTTTTTGTAGAATTCTATTCCTTGTGCATTTGCTACACCTGCATATATGAAGTTTTAGCTTTCTGACTAAAATGAGACCCTATAGAAGAGGGGAATGTGCCTCACACCAATGTGTCTACTAAAAGAACCTTTCCACATATCCAGTACTAATATTGACACTTCAATAACACGTGAGCCTCAAATCCCTGTCAATTCACGAAAGAATAGGTACATATCCTACGCTAAGGAGCCACTCATAAGAAAAATATAGTACCTAGCCAAAAGAGTATACCCTAGAACTATGTATGTGTTAATGTATGTATGCCTATATCTTATCTTATGTATGTATACCTACAAATTATCTATAACTATAGTATAAGATAAAAAAGTGGTACAGAAAGATAAACGATTAGGCATACTAAACTAAAATATAAAAGAACACTCTGTAGATAAGTTACCATTTGAAATATGCCCTAACATATATGGACACAATGACACATGCCCCTTATACCAGGATTTGGGAATCTGAGGCAAGAAGATGGCAGATTTGAGGCCAGTGTGTGGTAATAGTTTCAAAATGAATAAGCCTCATGGGTATAGCTCAGTGGAAACCTCACCCTCCTTCTCTCGCTCGCAGATTCAATCCCCAGTAAAACAAACCACGTGTGCACTCACGCGCGCGCACACACACACACACACACACACGCATACACACACATTCTCCACATACGAGAGAGAGAGAGAGAGAGAGAGAGAGAGAGAGAGAGAAAAGAAAAAGAAAGAGAAAATGAAAAAGAAAAAAGAAAAGAAGAGAAAAGAAGAAAAGAAAAAAAGACCTGGGCATGGTGGTTTACTCCTGTACTTGGGAAGCTGAGATAGAAGGCTTTATGTTTAAGGCCAGCCTCTGCAACATGGCAAGGCTGTCTGAAATGTAGTCAGATTCTGTTTTAAAATAAAACTGATAAAATAGGACTAGGGGCATAACTCAGATATAGAATGCCCCTGGGTTCAGTCCCTGGTATCACACATACACACAAAAAAAAAAAAAGAAAAGAAAAAAAAATCATTTAACATATAGATAGGTAAGTGATTTAGTAGTATTTAGTGGAGAAAGAAAAGAGAAAATGTAGTGTTGAGATATAAAACAAAATGTATCAAATATCTTCTCAGTATTATAGATTTTCTGGGTTATCATTTTGATTGTTGCTAACAGTATGTTTCTTTGACTTTGGATAAAAAGGGCATATAAATATTGTGATAGGTTAATCCATCTATTTGTATCTTATTTTAAAATATAGGTTTGTAGCTTCCATGACACATTTTTTCAATGAGCATAGATGTATGTGTGTATGACGTTGTTCTCCTTTAATTGACATAATGAAAGATAATTCACGCAATCAGAGAGTTTCATTAGTTTCTTCTAGGAAATGCACTAGAGTTCCTCACCAGAACTTCAGATGCAAATGTATTCAGAAGTCCCTCCCTGGAAGTCACTTTCCCACTGATAATTGTCTAGTATGAATATAAAATTACTTAAATTTAGTAAATTTTTTTCCTCTGTAAATTAAGGAATTTTAGTTTGTGTCTAAATCTTTAAAAATATTAGTGCAAACTGTCCAAAGCCACCTACCATAAAAGTAATTTGATGGATTCAATGCAATAGAAATAAAGGTAATTTTATTTCCTGAGAATTTTGCTTAGTCAATATCATGTTTCATATAGATGTGACACATTCCCATGCGTGATTATACATAGTTATAAATGTCTAAAATAACAACCAGATTGCTTTTACTTTTCAAAAACTGATTACTATCACAATTTCCACATGCTTCCCTAATTTGGTGTCAAGCTTGTGCTTAGAAGGTAACTGGAAATATTTGGCAAGAAGTGAGAACGGAGAGGAAATAGAAACTGCATGAATGTGCCCATAATGACTTAAACAGATTACATATCATTAAGATCCCTCTGGGATATCAAGGTCAAAGTGAGTAAAAGCATTTACTGCTCATCACTGAAAGTCAGGGAGTAGAGTACAGTCATTCTCTAAGAACTATTGCCCAACTTCATAGAGCTAGAATTAATTCACCAAATTTAATGCTTAGTTGAAATGGAAATGTGCTTGTTCTCAGTGAAGTGATGATAGAGGTGCCTGTAACAATCGAAGGTCTGAACTGGAATTATTTAATAAGTAGTCTGGTTGGAAGCAATTGGTCTCCCAGGAACCTTAGGTAATTTTCCCTCAATTTCAGTTAAACATCATGCCAGAAAAAGAACCCTAATGACTAATCGCAAAGTGACTGCTGCACAGTCTTCTCTCTTCCTTAATGAAAGCCACAAAGGAATATTAGGGTGAAAATAGCCACCGTTACGCATCTGATTAGGTTTTAAGAGACTCTTTCTCTAGGATATGGAGCAACAGAAGTGAATCTGAAGTCCTCTGGTTGGTTCTGATTTGTGCTCTAAACTCCTGTAAGACAATGTTTATCAAAAAGTGTGTTTTCAGGAAATATAAGGACTTGGTAGCTTTCCATAGCAACTTAATAAAACACAGTCTCAAAGGCCTTACTCTGTAAAAAGAAACACAGGCTGAACATGGTGGTCCCCACCTATATTCCCAATACTGCAGAGGATGAGATAGGAGGATTGTTTGAGTTCAGTTTCAGCAACTTAATGAGGCTCTCAGCAAACTAGTGAGATTATTTCCAAATTAAAAAAAAAATAGGGCTGGAGTATAGCTCAAAGGTAAAATGTCTCTGAGTTAAATTTCCAGTACTAACCCTCACCCAGAAAATATGATATTGGCTTAATAGGGAGAACAACTGATAACAGACCAAGTATTCATGTGTCTTCCTATAGTAGAAGAAGCTGGAATGAATGGATTTTTAATATCACAAGTGTGGATTTGCTATTAAAAATGTCATAAACTCTGCAATGTGATATGCCTTTAATGGGAAGTCTAACCACTTAATACATGTACCAGTGCCTTCGAGAGAGATACAGGAATGAAGCCATTCCTTGAACAAGCTTAATCAACGTTTTCTCATTCTGCCTACAACCTCCTCTCTGTGGTTAAAACAATCACTGAGCAAAAATCTGATCTGGTGAATACGCAGATGCATCAAACATTCTCAAAGGGCAAATTTGATCCGCCCTTGGCAGTTACTGGCTTATGCTATATTGTTTGATTTTCAAGAGGATACCCAGGTGAAGTACAGCAAAGTACCATTTTGCCTTTGGCATTTTGTTTTAATCTGAAAGCCTTGGTCTGGGATTCAGAAACAATGTCATAGCTTTATTTCTGTGATTTCTTTTTCTCTGTTATCACTGAAAAGTTATTGAAATTCTCCGTGATTCAGTCTCAAAAACTAGGGTAGACCAATATTGCCAAAACAATGAGGCCTATAAAATCACAAAAACTGTTTGAATTGTGAACTTGTATTAGGCAAATTCGAAGCCTTGAACATAACTGCCTTGTCTGTCATATAAGCACTGGCAGATATTTTCAATCCAAACTATAACTCATTCCTAACTAACTAGTAAGTCAAAAGAGAAGAGACTACAAGTATAGTTAGAAAATATTACAAGATGATTAAAAATAAAGGCCCTAAACATTATAACAAGGTATGTAAATAAAATTGCTCAGATGAAAATTTATAGCTGTAAACATCTGTTAAAAAAAAAAGGAAAAATGATTTCAAATTGATTACTTCATCTTCTGCCTTAAAAAATAAGAAAATCAAGATAAATACACAGAAAACAGAAAAAACAACATTAAATATAATGGTGCAAATAAATGAAAGTGAAAAAATAGTGAAAATTAGTAAAACCAACAGTTGATTCTTTGATAAGTTCAAAAAAATTGACAATCTTACTGAGATTTAAAAGAAGCAAGATAATCAAAAAACTAAAATCTGTAATGAAAGTGTTTATAATCATTAACTTTGCATAAATAAAAGATAATTTCATTAACAATTAAACATATGCCCATTACTAAACAACTTAAATTAAAATTATAAAGTCCTAGACTTAAAGCACTAGAAGTGATTTATGAAAAACCAAAAGTCAGAAGAGATTTATATAAAGACATTATTTAAGTTTAAAAACTTCCCACAAAGAAAAGTCAGACTTGCATGTCTTAGTGGTAAATTGTACCAAATATTCATGAAAGAATTGATACCAATTCTTTACAAAACTTCCAAGTTTATAGCAAGGCAGGAACCATTCCCAGTTATTCTATGAGGCCAATATTAACTAAATATAGACAGCACTAAAATAAAACTATAGAACAATATCCCTTATAAAAATAGATACACTGGCACAAAAACAGACACATAGACCAATGGAGCAGAATAGAAGACTCAGAAACAAATCCTTAAACTTACAGCCAATTGATTTTTGACAAAGGGGCCAAAAACATACACTGTAAAAAAGATAGCCTGTTCAATAAATGGTGTTGGCAAAACCGCATAACCATATGCAGAAAAGTGGAAATAAACCTAACTTTCTTGCCCTGCACAAGAGTCAATTCAATATGGATCAAAGACTTGGAAATTAGAACAGAGACCTGAGGCTTCTTGAAGAAGGCATATTTCCAACACTGCAACACATAGGTACAGGTAAAAATTTTCTCAACAAGATTCCAAAGGCACAAGAAATTAAAAGGCAAATTAATACATTGGATTGCATTAAACTGAAGAACTTCTTTCTGTACAGCAAAGAAAACTATCAAGAACCTCAACCGAGAGCCAACAGAATGGGAGACAATTTTTTGCTAACCACTCCTCCAATAGAGGAATAATATCTAGAATATCCAGGGAACTCAAGAAACTCAGCACTTTAAAACTAATAATCCAATCAAGGGGCAAGCAAACTAAATAGACACTTCGCGAAAGAAGAAACTCAAATGGCCAATAAATGCATGAAAAAATGCTCAACATCATTAGCAATCAGATTTAAATCAAAACTACCTTAGATTTTTACCTAATTCCAACTAGAATGGAAATCATTCAAAACACAGACAACAACATATGCTGGTGAGGATGTGGAGAAGTGGGAACTCTAAAATATTGTTGGTAAGATTGCTTATTAGTGCAACCACTTTGAAAATGGTATAAAGGATCCTCAGTAAAATGGGAACAAACTTACCATATGATCCAGCAATACTATTTCTCTGTATCTACCCAAAAGAATGGAAAACAAACTACCAAACTAATGCATGCGTATCTATGTTCATAGCTGCCCAATTCATCATTGCCAAACTATGAAACCAGGTGAGATGTCCATCAACAGATGAATGGATTACAAAACCAAGGCCTAGGGACACAGTGGAATTCTACACAACTACATCATTACAGGGAAATAGATGGAACTGAAGAACATTATGCTCAGTGAGATTAGTCAGTCACAAAAAAAAAATAAGAAATCGGGTATTCTCCCTAATATGCGAAAGCTAGGGAAAAAATGAATCATAGGAGGAACTGTAGATGAAGAAGGAGATGATATAGATGAGCAAATAAGGTGACTTAAATGAGGGGATGGGAGGGGAGAAAGAGAAATTCTCTAATGTACACGATGTACATTAACAAACATATCAATGTCAATCACTAAGCCAAACATGAGAAGAAGGGAGAGGGAATGGGACAGGAATTGGGTAAGGGCTAATTGAGTGATGTGTGCATGTATGCTTCTACCATCTTGTACCCCATTAAGATGACTGATTACAATGTACCAATAAAAAATTTAAAATAAATAAATAAATAAAAATGGAAGTAAAAATTCTGAAAATAATATTAGCACACACTAAATCCAGCAGTATTTAAATAGAAGTATATACCATGAGCAAGTGTTATCGATCCCAGGAATAAAAGGTTGATATAAAATCTAAAAAAAAATCAATGAACATAACTTACCATATGTCTATCATATCACAAAGGAAAATATTAACAACATGGATCAAAGAAATGAATATAAGATATCACAGTATGAAGCAGAAGAAAATAATGGGTTAATATTCATGATGATGGATAAAGCTATATTTCTTTAAATACTTTTAATTTTTATAATCAAAATTTAATATTTATTTATTTATTTATTTATTTTGGTGGTATTGGGGTTCCTGGAAGCCCTTCTACCTCTGGGATACACTCCCAGACCTATTTTATATTTTTGAAACAGGGTCTCTTACGCCAGCGTGGCTGGCTTCGAACCTGCACGATGCTCCTGTCTCCACCTCCCAAACGCGGGGATTACAAGCGTGCACCACCACGCCCGGCTAATATTTATTTTCTTATAAAACAATCGTGTCAATGGTTCTATATCAGGCTTTTTCACTCTACAACAAAAAGTCTCCTTTTCACGTGTCACATGCCTGTAATCCAGTACTGAGTAGGTTGAGACAGGAAGATCACAGTTTCAAGAGCAGCCTTAGCAACTTAGCAAGACCATATTTCAAACTAAAAAATAAAATTGGGATGTGATGTAACTCAGAGGTTCCCGGGTTCAATCCTCAGTATCGGAAAAGGAAAACAACCAGTTTGTCATTTTGAAATTTTTTTCATAATATATCTGGAACATTCCCTTTTTCTCTAATATAAATAAACTATACATTAATAATTTTCATTATGTTTAAAAATTTTCCCTCACATTATATTTACTTTTAGTTTTGATGAGATGAGAATCAGTAACAACAAACCAGCAATAATAATTCACGTTAAAAAATGGTGCCGTCATTTCTAAACCACACCCCTGATTTTGTCACAGACATCAACTTCACTGTATTCAACTGATGAGGAGGTATAGAAAAAAATACCTGCTAGATATAGTTTCTTTGGGAATCTATAACTTTATCGATCACGTTAATGATTTCTTTGTGGATATACAAAAGTCCTTGATGTAAAATATGTTTAATAAAGTTCTCTATGATCTAATCCATATTATATTTCCAAGCTAAAACTGATCTTTTTATGGGTGTGAAATAACTTCAATTGAAGTAGACAGAAGAAATGATAAAAACCACTCTGGAACACAGTTTAAATCAATATTCATTGATTTCGGGAACTCTATATTCAAAGAGTGATAAACAGGGGCAGATCCTGAAAGATGTAGCTATAGACATGAAATAGAGAATTCATCTCTGAGGTAATGTTGCTGCAGGTTTTCAGGAACATTTGCACAGTCAGGTGATAGCAGCTTCATCAAGGAAATGTTTGTATACACAAGACAATAATCTTCCATCACCATTGAAGTCATTAAAAGGTATAAATGGCTACATGAAAATGTGTTGTTTAAATAATGTTCAATCAAAATATTTATTCATGAGAAGGAACACTTCAACATTAGATTCACCAAGTATGTCATTTTGGCTTTTGTCAAGATAGCAGTTTGCTGTTGTTATACAGTTATTATGATAAAACATATGACATTTGAAGTAATTGTCTACATTAGATAAATAGTCTTTTTCCAGCAATTTTTTAATTGGAAGGGCATATCTACGTTTGTAATCTTGGTAAGTCATTTCACCTGTTTGGTTCATGTTAATAAAGATGATAGACATTTACTGAAGACTTGCTATGTACCAGTTATGACAGACAGCTACTTTCTTGTGTGGTGGAGATTTAACCGAGGAGGCAATCTGAACTCTGAGCTATACCCTCAGTCCTCTTTTATTTTCATTCCTTTATTATTTATTTATTTATTTTGTGGTACTGGGGATGGAACCCAAGGACATTTATTTTTATTTTTAAACAGAGTCTCATTAATTTGATTAGTCTCAGTACTTTTCTGAGACTATCCTTGAACCTGTGTTCATCCTGTCTCAACCTCCCAAGTACTGGGATTACAGGCATGTAC
Organism: Muscardinus avellanarius; assembly: GCF_963383645.1. NCBI lineage: Eukaryota > Metazoa > Chordata > Mammalia > Rodentia > Gliridae > Muscardinus > Muscardinus avellanarius. Next base: position 26,816,928 of record NC_137787.1, on the reverse strand, counting down.
CACCACACCCAAATCATATCCAGCTATTTTATTTTTATTGATTGTTATTTTTAATTTGCTCTGCAACATCATGAAATAGGCATTAGAATTCCAGTTTTAAAGAAAGGAGTACTGAGACTCAGGGGAATGAAACACTGTCCATTGAGATATAGTTAGAAAAACAGCAAGACTTAGCTTCATACTGTTTCTGATTCTATATGCTTTTTCTTCGCATAGTATATTTCTATAGAGCAACATCTAAATGTTTGCATTTATTTTGGGAAGGGCCAATTGAGTGATGTGTGCATGTATGCCTCTACCATCTTTTACTCCATTAAGATGTATGACTGCAATGCGCCAATAAAAAATTAAAAGAAATCAAGTGACACTGGATGTGAATATAGAATTCCATCTCTAGTTAATTCTGCTAACTCTAATGGATAATAGACTCACCTGCCATTAAGAGGCTATTACTATTTCTACTTGTATAGTGCTTGACTTCTGTGGATGCAGGGTTAACTTACTGATATAGTGCATCCCACGTTACTCTGGGTATCACAATAGCAAGTGAATGATAGGAAGTAGAGTAGAAGGAAAATAGTCTTTAATAATCAAAACATCTAAAATTCACAAATTTCCAATTTTATGCATTCTTAATCCACATTTATGATATAATGTCCCTCTGACAGATGCAGTGGTTACAGGTTAGAGTAGAACATTGATTGTGACAGAGGCAGAAGGGGCAGTTCCTCTGGGATGAATTCCTTGAAGAAAAAATGGATGCTTGCCAAAGAAAGCAAAGGGGCTTGACAGTAAGAATTCACTCCCGTGTTAGAATACTGAGAACTTGTTTTAGATCTGCTAGTAAAAATGTGACACATAGCAGAGTTTTTCCTAGTCTCCCACTGCGACTTTAGTGTTAGGGCCCATTTCTAGCTTCTGCTGCCCTAATTGATTTATTAAACAATAGAAGTCAACAGATATTAGGCACCTACTATATTTCCAGCCCCAGATAGATGAAAGAAACACCAAGGAAAGCAAGAAAGTCATCATTTTTGTGGATCTTTGAGTTTATTAGAAAACTAATGCAAATCCCATAGTTAAGAAAGTAAGTATATAAAAGTGGAGATTAGTGTGGAGAAGCAAAGGACTATTATCCTAAGAAAGCATAAATATAAGAAAACTTGACTTGGGCTGGAGAAAATAATGTTGACACTAAGTCTAGGGTTGAGTAGAGATGGATGAAGTAAAAGAAGTAGGAGAGTGAGAGGTTTGCTAGGCAGAGAAGTAGTACTGATAGGAAGAAGAAGGGATATTAAGAATTAGGGAGATGGGTGCTGGAGGGGCTAGAACTGCAAGGTGGGGGAAAACCATGGAAGGAACTCAAGACCACGCTCCAGTCTCCTGGTTAAGGATTGGAACCTTGATCTCAACAACAACCAGAATTCATTTCAAGATTTTAAGTAGTATTTGTGTTATTTGGGAGAGAAGGGGATAGGTTTGTATTATAAAATCTCCTAATACTATAGGAGGAAGGCATAGGTGGAGTAAATAAAGGGTGTCCAGGTATGAAAAGAATTAACCCATTGGAGGAAGTTGATTTTAGATTAAATCAGGGTCTGGATGGTCATTTTTATGATGCATTAAACATATATAATACTCAAAGGACATTGTGGCCAGAAAAGTGCATTATACAAAGTAAATAATACATAAATAAGTACTTGTCATATTAATGATAAAAAGGTAATGTTTGTCACAATTTTCACCACAAAACCAGGAGTAGAACTCAGAAGTATTAATTTTATATCTAATGATCCTTACACTCATCTAAAATGATTCAGTATTAATTTTTAAGTTGAATAAAACCTGAAGAGGCGAGTTTGAAAAGATAATTCTATCTTTTCTAAAGGCATTATATTTCATTCATTGGGGTTGCAAAGTATAAAAATTAGTACCATACCACAAATGTCTGAAAGAAAACCAAACAAGCAAATGTAAAACTTGAATAAACACTACCCTGTATATTAGTTAAAGTCTGAGAAGAATATAGATATCATACTTACACAAGGCAATGAAGGAGAAATTTAATAAAGAGACTATTACTCAAGTTATGGAAAGGATATTAGGGAAAATCAAAATAAATAGCAGAGTATCCTGGAGTTAGCAACAGATGATAAGCATTTGCTTCCCCTGACCCAAGAGGTAAGAAAAGGAGTTGAGGAGGTAGCTCAGTCATAAAGTGCTTGTTTGCCTAGCACGTGATAGGCTCTGGATTTGAATATTATTAGGAACAAGAAGGAGAGGAGTTGAAAGCCAGTTCCAGGTATCTAGCCAATTTGAGGAAAGAAAGTCAGATAATAAATACTGGCTCACATTCACCTACTAGTATCTCCCATTGGCTAAACACAGTTGAATCCAGAAGACAAGAAGTCTCTTTTGTGCAATTCAGATGAAGAAATTTTATTTTGCACACAGCAGGGTAAATAAGAGTGACAAATGGATTTGTGCAGAAAGAGCGTACAGCGAGGGGCAAACAACAAAAAAAAAAAACATGTGATTTCCTTAATAGTCATCAGACTTGACCAAGTAAATCAGAAGAAATGGAGATTTTACTTGCACAACCAAATCATTATTATGTTTCTTACACAGTAAGTTTATGAATTTTTAGGAATTATTTTAATGCAGGTATGGAAACATATGTATAGCAGGTTAAGAGGTGGTCTAGGGCAGAAGAAAAACATGCAATTTGAGTGATGGTTTGGACTTTAAAAATGATGGAGAAGAACTCCGTCCTGTCAACTTATTAGCAAAGTGTCTTCTGGAATTCCTGATCCAGTCAAGAAAGTGCACATGGAGCTGGACATTGACCTGCTGCCTGCCACCGGAAGTTAGGCATAAGTCAAATGGGATATGAAATCATCCTGCCAAAACTTAGTTTGGTGTCTTAATTTGTCATGTTTAACCTTTTAGATATAGGTAAAATTGGCTCTAAAATTATACAGATGCAAACCAAACTTCCTAGAAGCAATGTAGAATCTGCGCGATGAATGCCAACTGTATACAGGTAACTAATTAGATAAGGAAAGTGTCAAAACAAGATGCCTAAAATATTGCTTTTCGAATTCACTAAGCACAGCATAAAGATACACATCTAAGTAAAAATAGTATCAAGATTATGGATTTAAAAACAAGAAATAGCAAATCACTCTATTCAGGGTAATTCTTATTAGGTTAATCACATATTTATTAAACATATTTAGTGGAAGAAAAATTCTTCAATGTAAATTGGTTTTGATTATTACTATTTCAACATGTAATTTCAAAACTATAATACTTAAATGTATATGGTGCTTAAATTACCAGATATTTTGATAGATACCATCAAAATATCTTAAAAGTGAATATTCTTAACAACTTGGGGAAGTGACAATTACCTCTCTTTTATAAGATGACTAATATTTCAAATGTAGGCACAAGTAAAAAGTTTCTCAACAAAAGCCCAAAGGCATAAGAAACTATAAGGCATTTCAATAGAGACTTCATTAAACTGAAGAGTTTCTGTACAACAAAGGGAACTCTCAAGAACCTCAACAAAAATCTAACAGAATGGGAGAAAATTTCTTGCCAACTATTTCTCTGAAAGAGGACTAATATCTAGAATACAAAGATAAATCAAGAAACTCAGCACTAAGAAAACAAATAACCCAATCAAAAAATGGGCAAGTGAACTAAATAGACACTTCAGGAAAGAAGAAATTCCAATGGCCAATAAACACATGAAAAAATTCTCAACATCATGATAAATCAGAAAGATGCAAATCAAAACTTCCCTGATATTTCACCTAACTACAACTAGAATGGCAATCATTAAAAACAAAACAACAACAAATGCTGGTGATGGCGTAGAGAAGTGGAAACTCTATTACATTCTTGGTGGGATTGCATATTAGTACAACCATTTTGAAAAAACAGTATGGAGGATTCTCAGAAGAATGGGAATGATCCAACAACACCACTTTTGGGTATCTACCCAAATGAATGAAAATCAAACTACCAAACTAATGCAAGCTTATCTATGTTCATAGCTGCACAATTCACATTTGCCAAACTATGGAACCTGTCAAGATCTCCATCAACGGATGAATGGATTACAAAACTGTGGAATATGTACATGATGGAATTTTAATCAGCCATAAAAAAGAACAAAATTATGCCATTTACAGGGAAATGGATGGAACTAGAGAACATTATGCTAAGTGAATTAGTCAGTTACAAAACGTAAGAAATCGGATGCTCTCCCTAATATTCACAAACTAGTGAGAAAAAGGGTCATAGGAGAAATTCTAGATAAAGAAGGAAACCACAGATGAGCAAATAAAAAGGCCTAACTGTAGGTGATGGGTGGGGAGAGAGGGAAATTCCCTAATGTATATGATGTACATTCACAAACATATCAGAGTCAGTCACTAAGCCAAACATGAGAAGGAGGGAGGGAAGAGGAATTGGGGTTTGAATTAGGGAAAGGCTAATTGAGTGATGTGTGCATGTATGCCTCTACCATCTTATACACCATTAAGATGTATCACTACAATGCACCAATACAAAGTTTTAAAAAATGATGATTAATATTTGTAAAATCAGGGCCTTAGATGTGAAATAGATATCTTAAAATTCACTTGGTGCTGTGTTTTTCACATTTCTATTCTCTCAATACCAGGCACTGTGTTAGTTGTTCTGAAAATTCTCCAGAAATTTGTGTTTTAAACATCTTATAGGTGATGTTAAGAGGTTGTCAGGCTTAGGACTTCTGGACAGAGCCCAACCATCCACCCAGTGCTTTCATCTCCTCTCTTCTCAACAGCTCATCTTCTACATTTTCTTTAATATTAGCTGTGTATGAGGTTTTGAAAACTTTAAGAAGTAACTTATCCCATCTTAGAACACTATTAATGTTCAAGTTTCCAAATTGTAGAAAACTTTATCTTTAATTGCAGGGCTTTTTTTTTAACCATAACACATCTATTGTCTCTCCTAAGATATAATGATAATGAGCATAACAGAAGTTAAAAAAAAATTCCTAAAACTAAAGACCTTAAAAAATCTTCAAAGAATCTTCAAAAAAAGACCTTTAAAAGAATTTTCTTTTAAAGTTCTAATTAATGGCTTTGGCTAATTCAATTTTCATTCATAAGACAGGCTATACTTATGTTGTAAGCATGCTTTAATTGTTATAGGATATTGAAGCCTTTTTAATATAATATCTATCTTGGACATTGGAATAAAATATTCAAGTACTTTAATGGTACAGTACATCTTAGATGAAAAATGAAAAAATATACAATGAGTTAATTATATGTATCAAGCATTTTAATAAAGTAGCCTTCAGAATTTCTCAAAATGGCAGAAATAAATTTCACATTACACTTTCATTTCTGTGAATAGTATATTTAATGTTATATGTGTTATCTCAGAGCCAACAGGTTAAAAAAAATCGAAGCAATTAATGTTACATAAGATATGGATTAAAAACTGAAGATACCAGGTTCTCTATGTCTTAAATAATTGTATGATTAACACATTTATTGGCTATAGAGAAACACATCATGTCATGTCGGTTGTTTCATAAAATGTTCATAAGAGTTATTGAATTGAACAGCAAAATATTGATATAGCTGCCACGGAACTTACTAAGAAGACATTTCTATATGATCGCATTTGTTTTTAACTTTATTGCCATTCCCTTCTCTTGAAAATGGGAAAGAGTACAAATAAAGCTGTTATGGCTATAAACTTGTTTCAGACATTTATAATTCTTCTATTGCCACATTTATGATAATATCTCAGCATGTTGGAATCTAGTAGCTAGGAATACATAAGTATGTCTTAATTTGCTTATAGTTTTAACCAGAATTTTTAAATTTATTCTTCATATTAAGATATTTAAGCTAAGCCAGGCATGGTGGAACTTGCTTGTAATCCCAGTAGTTAGGAGGCTGAGACAGGAGGATAACAGGTTTGCAGTCAGCCTCAGCTATTTAGTGAGGGCCTTTGCACCTTAGTAAGATCCCATTTTAAAATAAATAATAAAAATTGGGCTGGGGGTAAAAAATAGCTCAGAGGTAGATGCCCCTGGGTTCCTTTCCCAGTAGTGTAACAAATAAAAATGATATTAAGCTAAATAAAGATTTATAATGCAAAATTAAACTGCTAAAAACCAAAAGAATAAAAATATTGTATATGCATATCACTTGATTTATTAATTGTGAACCAATTATATAAATTAGCTTAAAGAGTTTTAAAAACATTTAAGAGGTTTTGAATTAAACTATTTATATAATAGTTCACATTTGGTATTAACAAATCATCATCTTAAAATATTCTGCATTATGGACATCAATTATTTAAATTTTAAAGATAATTTACTATTTATTTGGCAAGTATCTTCCATTCAAAAAGTAAAGTGCTAGTGGGGCGTGGCGGCTCACGCTTGTAATCCCCGCTCTTGGGAAGCAGAGACAGGAGGATCGCGCAGGTTCGAAGCCAGCCTCGCTGGCTTAAGAGACCCTGTTTCCAAATAAAAAATATAAAAATAGGTCTGGGAGTGTGGCCTGGAGGTAGAAGAATTCCATCTCCAGTACCACCAAAAAAAATAAAGTTCTAGATAATAAAAGAGAAACAAAATGAATAAGACACATGTGTTTCCCTGATAGATTTTTACCATATGATAAAAAAGACCAAATCAATTCAATTCAGTCCAACACTGTTCTTTAAGTGTCTATTTTAAATAATCACTAAATGAGGTTACCTATTGAAAACAAATAATAGAGATTTGTAAGAAGTTATTTTGTGTTTTAATGAAACAGAAAGTATACAAATAAATGAAATTTAATAAGTGATCTAATTGAACTATATATTTTAAAAAAGAAGTGAAATACAGGGAGAAACTTAATCCCAAAAGAATTATGAATGGTTATAGATTGTTGGGAGAAAGGAAAGGAGAGAAATTAAAAATAGATTTTACTTGGAAAACGGAGCCCCAGTGTTCTGGAGTCACAGAAACCAAAGTGCTTAGTTTATCTGCTCATTTTTGTTGGGTTGTTTGTTTGTTTTAGTGTTAAGTTTTTAAATCCTTTGTATATTCTAGATATTAGACTTCACTCAGGAATAATTTACAAAGATCTCCCATTTTCTTGGCTCTCTCTTAAAAATTTTGATGGTTTCCTTTGTTGCACAGAAGCTTTTAATTTTAATACCATCCCACTTTTTAATATCATTTTAATTCCTTATTATCTAAGAGGAACAAAACTATCACATTTACAGGAAAATAGGTGGAAGTAAAGAATATCATGGTAATAGCAACCATTCACAAAGAACGGAGGGCCATATGTTTTTCCTTATATGTGGAAGCTAGGGAAAAATTAGGATGCAAAAGGAACTCCATCCACAAAGGAGAACCCTCAGTGGAGTAATAGAGGGGGTCTAGTGGAGGGAGGTGGGTGGGAGGAGGGAGACTGGATGAAGGAAACATTTCATTTGACATTAAGAACATATGCACATTATCACATTCAATCTCAATATTGTATGGGGGAGGGGAGAAAGTGGTAGGGAGCAAGGGCGGAAGCTCACCAGGCGCGGTGTGCATGCATACTTCCTATCACTCTCAACTTCATGATGATGTGTGAAAACAATGTATCAATATTTTTTGAGATAGGAAACCAAAGGGTTTATTAAAGAATGGCTTATGGAAAAACAGATTGTTTCTAAGAAATAACATTAACTCCCACACTTGCAAAATGTTCATTCATCTGAAGACAGCTTAAAAGACTAAACTTACAAGACAGAGAGGAAATATAGATCCATAGCACCTGTAACCCAGGAAGGGCTTGGACCCAATGTTTTTAAATTAGTCCATGTTTCAACAAGAAAAAGAAGGACTATCCAATAGAAACAAAGGGGAGAAATATGAATGAATGTGTCAAAAAGTAGAATGTTTAAGTGCTCATTAAATATATGAAAAAAGCACACAATCTACTTAGAAATCAGAGAAATACAAAATAAAACAAATGAGAGTCGACTACATGTCTACTATATTATGAAAAATAGAAATGATAGGTAAAATCAAGTTAGTAAAGACTCAGAGCAATGGGAATACTTGTGATGGTAAGCCTGTAATAGTATAAATACTCTGGTAGGCAAATTGTCATCTATAGCAAGCCCTAATGCATATACTTTACCAGGCACATGTGCCATCAGACACACAAAAATGCTGTATCAGTATTATTCATAATAAATAAAATTTAGTAACAATTCAAATGTTTAATGGTACATAAAATATGTATGCTTAAATAGATATTTAACATAATATTTAATATATATTTAAACAGGTAAGTATTAAATAGACATTTAGTGAGTTATATATCTATAGTGAAATATTATACATTAAAATTAATGAACAAAATATATATGTATGGAAGGACATTCTGAATATAAATCATAAAAAGGTTGAACAAAGGGTATTATTATAATATTAATTTTTATAAAATTCAACACTGCACAATTAAACTAGTGTTAGAAGTCAGGACAGTGGTTACATTTAGTAGACAAGGAGGATTGAAAATGCCAAAGATAAGCACAGGACCTAAAAAAGCTGGTTTTGCTAAATTTCTTTACTTGGGCACTTTGTGTTGATTTATTAATTGCACATAGATACCTAGTGTACATTTCTGTATATTCCTTATATTTAACAAAGTTATTTGAAAAAGGAAAAATAATGCATCAAACTTTTCTTTCCTATACAAATTTAAATCATTCCTTTTTTATTTTACCTTTTTATTTCTAAGTATTATATTTACACATTTTAATGTCTTAATATTTTATCATCACAATTAGGTAAGTACAATTTCCACTTTATTTTTTCATGTGGGGAACCCAAGTCCTGGTGAGATTACTCTGCAGAAATTCTCACAGTTTTTAGGCTAGTCAGGTAAAGTTCAAATCCATATTGATTGTCTTCAACCTTCAAGTTCTTAGGTCCCTACTCTGTTCTTCTTAATTTATATGTACACTATCTATTTATTCTAAGATATTCTATAATTTTGCTAGAAATGAGTACACTTCCTGATACTTCAACAAACTGGAAGAACTCTGATGAAAATCAGGTGCCAGAGTTTGCAACTATTTCAACAAATTAACAGCCCTGGGGAGTTGGTTCCTTCAAATTTCTAACTAATAAAGCTAAAATATAAATTAAAAAATTTCAATTAATAATTACTACTATGGTTTATTAAATTTCTAGCAATACTAAGTGTTTCTTCTCTTGGCTTGGTTCTACCACCACAATTATACCAATGCTCATGACCAGATGTTTTTGGTGTTGTGCATTATCTTTCAAAATATATGTTAACTGAAACAGTGACTGGTTTCAGGTTTCCTGAATCCTGCTTCCATGAGAGTGTAAAATATATTGATAGAGAGATTAAGCTAATTATAGTTTAATAGAAATGAATCTGAGAATTACATATTGTACTGTTCATTAACAATTGTTCTAAATCTTGTAGATTTAAAAAATATAATTGCCTTTTATTAAGCTCATCAATCATAAGGAGAATCATCTCCTTGTGTAAAAGAAATTCAATACAGACCTGCTATCCTTCAATTTAAACAAAATAGGCAAAAAAAGATAATACATCTGAGGGGGTGGCTTAAAATATTTTCTATGGGAAAGGTATATAATCATTTTGTGAAATAATTGTTATTCAGTCTTACTTCTGTTTAGCATATGCTATGAATATGTTTCTGTGAAGACCATAATCTTATTGTTTTGTTTTCTATAAGCATCGTAACCACAGAGGTCACCCAACTAAATATACAATTGCAATTCTGCACATATCATAATTACACAGATGAATCCTTGACAGGTCTTTATCTCATTTTATAATAAATGGTTAATAGTAAAAATTTATGCTTTACATTCAAAAATTATCTGAAAGATTATATTACAAGTGTTGAAGTAGTTCTTTTCAAAACTCATTTTAAATTGTGAAATTATTCATACTTTTTCCACTGTTTCCCTTCTTAATACCTCTTTTAGGGCAGAATGTGATAATTCACACATTTTTATCATGGGATGAATTATACCATTTGGAAAATATCTCTTCCAAGATCCCTTGAAACATCTTCTTAAATCACATTTTATTTCTAGATGTTTTATAATCATCTGATAAATCACTAAATTGGTGTCAGCAAAATATAATCTTTAGATTCGGCTGTCTTTCCTAATTTACAGCAAATATGTCAATCCATAGTTTATTGTCAGCATTAAACATTACAGGTCTATTTTGACTTTTCCTTTTTTCTGTCAATAGGTCAGAAATTCTCACACAAAGTTCTAAAATGTTTGACATTCACAGATCACAGAACAAACGTTTCAAAGACCTACCTAAGGTTATGTTGATTAGGTAGAGACACTTTTTGAATCATCTATAGAAACAAATAATAAGTCTGTTGGAATAATAAGTGGGAAAGTGTTTCTGAATGCTGTGGAAGACAAAATACAAGACACAAAATGTTTTTCTGGAAGGTTCCAGAGTTTTGATAATGTTTCTATATCATATAAAAATAGGTCAGTGTTAGCTCATGTAGACTAACAAACAATGAAGTAAATTAAAAGTAAAAGTAAAACTCTGGATTGCAGTATGTGGGACAAATCATCACACTATATAAATGGCATATATAACATTATATCCAGCAAAATAACAATGTTTTTTTTTTTGTTTTGTTTTGTTTTGTCTCCTCATGGGTATTGGTGCTAAGCATGTAAAAGAAAAGTCTTCCTTTGCTTCCATCCAAACACATTTAATGGCTAAAATAGATCCAGGTCCTTATGACAGTCTCTTCTAAGAGCCACATCTTTACACATTTATCTTCCTGCTTCTAAGGCAACAGGATGTAGTATTTTAGGTAACTCTTTCTTTTTTTTAAACAATTTTTTATTGAATATAAATGGTATACATTTAAACTATATTTTGTGTCCTCTCCCCCCCTCGTCCCTGATTTCCCTTCCCCCCTCCCACCAATAGTTGTCCAGGTTAACCATGTCATGTTCATAATTTTACACATGTTCAGATGTAGACCCTCATTAATCAAGATCAGCCTTCCTCCTCTCCTATCTTTCCATTCAAACTTTGCTGGTATTTCCCCTCCATTATCTGGAGTCCCACTGGTATCCTCTGTGTTTCCTAGTTTGGGCATATTAGAGGAAACATATGTACCTTCTCCTTCTGTGCTTGGCTGATCTCACTTAACAAAATGTTCTCCAGGGCTTTCCATCTTCTTGCAAATTATAATTTTGTTGTTCTTTATGGCTGAATAGAATTCCATTGTGTGTATTTCCCAAAGTTTTTCTATCCATTAATCTGTTGATGGAGATCTGGGTTGGTTCCATATTTTGGCTATTACGAATTGTGCTGCTATGAACATAGGTATGCATATGTTGCTGTATTTCTCTGAATTCAACCCCTTTGGAAAGATACCCAGGAGTGGTAGAGCTGGATCATATGATGGATCTATTCCCACCTTTCTTAGGAATCTCCACACAGATCTCCATAGTGGCTGAACTAGTTTGCACTCCCACCAGCAGTGTAAGAGAGTTACTCTTTCCCCACATCCTCGCCAGCATTTGTTGTTGTTTGATTTCTTTATGCTTGCCACTCTGACTGGGGTTAGATGGAATCTCAGTGTAGTTTTGATTTGCATCTCCCTGATGGCCAGTGATGTAGAACATCTTTTCATGTATCTATTGGCCCTTTGTATCTCTTCTTTTGTGAAGTGTCTATTTAGTTCATTTGCCCATTTCTTGATTGGGTTGTTTGTTTTGCTAGTGTAGAGTCTTTTGAGCCCTTTGTATATTCTAGATATTAGCCGCCTATCAGAATGGTGGCTGGTAAAGATCTTTTCCCATTCTGTAGGCTTCCTCTTTAGGTTGTTGATAGTTTCCTTTGATGAGAAGAAACTTTTTAGTTTGATGCTATCCCACTTGTTTATTCTTGCTTTAATTTCCTGAGCTTTGGAGGTTTTGTTGAGAAAGTTACTGCCTGTGCCAATATGTTGTAGTGTTGAACCTATGTTCTCCCCTACTAACTTCACAGTCTCACGTCTAATTTCTAAGTCTTTGATCCATCTTGAGTTGATTCCTGTGCTTGGTGAGATATAGGGGTTTAGATTCATCTTTTTACAAATACTTAGCCAGTTCTCCCAGCACCATTTGTTGAAAAGGCTGTCTTTTCTCCAGCGTATGAGTTTGACCCCTTTGTCAAAGATTAATTGACTAAAGATGTGTGGGTGTGTTTCTGTATCTTCTATTCTAATCCACTGGTCAGTATATCTGTTATTGTGCCAGTACCATGCTGTTTTTACTACTATTGCTCTATAGTATAGTTTGAAGTCTGGGATTGTAATGCCTCCTGCATGTTTCTTATTGCTGAGAATTGCTTTGGCTATTCTGGGTCTTTTATTTCTCCATATAAAGTTCATGATTGATTTCTAGGTCTCTGAAGAATGTCGCTGGTATTTTAATGGGAATTGCATTGAATCTATAGAAACTGATAGATTTCTAAGTACAGTTAACCTTCCTACACTCAGCCAAGAGGATAGCAAGCCTAAACCAACCAATAGCAACCAAATAAATAGAAACAGCAATAAAAATTCTTCCACCAAAGAAAAGCCCAGGCCCAGATGGGTTTCCACCTGAATTTTACAAAACCTTTAGTGAACAACTAATACCAATACTTCATAACTTGTTCCGGGAAATTGAAAGAAATGGAACTCTCCCAAATTCCTTCTATGAGGCCAGTATCACATTAATCCCCAAACCAAATAAAGATACCTCAAGAAAGGAAAACTACAGACCAATATCCTTCATGAATGTAGATGCAAAAATTCTAAACAAAATACTAGGTATATGCATTCAAAACTATATCAAGAGAATATGACCAAGTCGGTTTCATCCCAGAAAAACAAGGCTGGTTCAACATACGCAAATCAATACATGTTATTCACCACATAAATAGAACCAAGAACAAAAACCACATCATCATAGCAATAGATGCTGAAAAAGCATTCGACAAAATCCAACACCCATTTATGTTAAAAACACTGCAAAAAATTGGGATAGAAGGAAAGAACTTCAACATCATTAAGGCAATATACTGTAAACCCAAAGCCAACATTATATTGAATGGGGAAAATCTGTAAGAATTTCCGCTAAAGTCAGGAACAAGACAAGGATGCCCAGTATCACCACTCCTTTTCAATATAGTTCTTGAGACTCTTGCTGCAGCAATAAGGCAAGAGAAGGAAATTAAAAGAATTCACATAGGAAGAGAGGAATTAAAATTATCCTTATTCGCAGATGACATGATCTTTTATCTGGAAGACCCAAAGAACTCAACCAAGAGACTGCTGTAGCTGATTGACAAATTCAGCAAAGTTGCAGGATACAAAATCAACCTAAAGAAATCAGTGGCATTTCTTTATGCCAACAATGAATCCACAATGAAAGAAACAAAGAAAACAATTCCATTCACTATAACCTCAAAACCAATACAATACCTAGGAATAAACCTAACCCAAGATGTAAAAGACCTCTACAACAAAAACTATAAAACATTAAAAAAAGAAATTGAAGACCTTGGAAGATGGAAAGATCTCCTGTGCTCCTGGATAGGCAGAATAAATAGGTAACTCTTTCAAATGGGCTCAGAGAGCCTTTAAAAAGGTGGTGATGGTGGTGGTGGTGGTGGTGGTGGTGGTGGTGTGTGTGTGTGTGTGTGTGTGTGTGTGTAGGGGTTATTCTACCTCTGAGCTACATCCTCAACAATTTTATTTACTTTATTTTGAAACAGGGTCTCACTAAGTTGCTGAGACTCGTCTTGAACCTGTGATCCTCCGGCCTCTGCCTCCCCAAAACTGGGATTACAGGCATGTGTACCATGGCACTGAGCCTGATTTTTTACATTTGTGAAATATTTCTTCAGTAAGTGATATTCCACTAGACAAGATCCTGTAAGTCCCATATTCTTTAAAAGGGAGAATTTTGCTATATTAGGAACCTATATTTGCATTCATGTAGAAAAACAGATGTTTACAACCGTCAGCTTTAAACCTACATGACATATATAGCAATTAATTCACTTAGGTACAAGTTGTTAAATATTTATGTACTCTTATTTGTATAAAATATCTACTTCCCTTAAAATGTCTTTTATAATTAATTTTTAAGAAATGAGAAAATTCAAGGAGATTTTTATTTGCTTGTTAAATGTGGCAATATTGTTCAAATGATGTAAAAATTAAAGTAATAAATGCAGATTCTTAGCAAAGAAACTGGGGAATAAAGATGACTATAAAATAATATTTTATGAGAACATTTGCATACTTTGGCATAGTAAAATGGCATATTGGGTATTATAATAGGGATTTTTATTAAAGACTATCATTATGAAAGGAACTAGCTGTAGTTTTTCAAAGCACGTCTGACTTTCTATAAGAATAGTTATTTTCTACAAAATGGACTCATATGACACTTCTTAAAAACCTAAAGGAATTACTGTTTTGACAGTGATCCTAGAAATTTTGGAAAGCATTCTGATATTCCTAAAGGTGAAATAGTGTGACAAGCAATTGCATGGCCAAAGTTGAAAATAAAATTAAATAAGACCTTCATGAATGCATTTATAAATTTATCTTGGCATTAGTGTCATATAGCACAAAAATAGAAAAAAAAACACAAAATCTTCTCTGGTCTTGACCAATCCACTATGGGTCATTCAGCCTTAAGAGTCCTTACCTGTCAGCTCGGTGTGGTGGCACACACTTGTAATCCCAGCTTTTGGGAGGCTGAGACAGGAGGATCAGGGTTCATGAACAGCTTCAGCTACTTAGTGAGGCCCTTTGCAGCTTAGTGAGACCATGTTTCAAAATAAAGAATAAAAAATAGGGCTGGAGGTATACCTTGGAAGTAAAATGCTCCTGGGTTCCAACCTTAGTACTGAAAAAAAAAATAGTACTCATCTGTCTTAGAAAGATTTACACTACACACACACACACACACACACACACACACACACACACACACACTTTAACACTAACTGGTGAATAAATGAATGAGGCTAACACTCCTATGATTGATTATGTGAGAAGTAACTGAGTATCTTGGGTTTTCACTACTAGGGGCCATTAAGATAAAACATTGGTTCATGGAGAGAACATAAGAGAATCCCTATGAATAACAAATGAGTGTATGGATATATAGATATCAAATCATGGCATACAATCATGATTGCTTCTTCTGATGGAATTACAAGATTAATGGATAAAGGGACATAGCAGAAGTAATATATTTGAATTTTCATAAAGTATTTAATTCCATTTTTCATAAAATCTGTCTTTCACAATTAATTCAAATTGGCTTGAAGATTATTATTATCAAGTGGATTGAAAACCACTTAGAGAACTATAAACAAGGAGTAATGATAAATGGCAACAGATAGAATTGGGGGGGGGATCGGCTTCCATGAAGGTTGTTTACAGACTAAAATTTCAGCATATTGCTAACATGAAAAGTAAAATAAATAATATATAAATAATATTCCAAAATGGCACTAACTTGGAAGATATCATAAACACAGGATCAGTAAAATAGTCAAGAAGATGGAAGCTGTGACATAAAAAGAGACTGCACAAAAGACTGCCCATACTAAAAAGGCAAGTGTGTGTTAAAAGATAATTTGGATTTATTTCAAATTTACAATGTCCAACAAACTAGCAAAACAGGTTGACAGATTAAGTTAGCACAATTTCATAAGTCATGCGTTATTGAAATGGCCTTAAAATAATTATGCATGGATTTTTAATCTGTCTCTATATTGACAGATACGTAAAGAGAAAGAGACATACCGCTGATAGTTTAACACAAAATCTGCTTTTTCCTTAAGGCATTCCAAATAGGTCCATACAGAATGACTTCACACACTCAGTTCTTATCTTCTTTATTTGGAGATTCACAGAAAAGATGTTCACTCTAACCTGACTATTCTTTGACAGTGAACTCACTTAAAGGGCTTTTCTTCCCCATGAGTGCAGTGCAGTGTATATAGGGAATATCACCTACACAAAAGATAATCATGAAAGTAAATCTTCTGCAAATGAATTTTGGATTTTCCATGGCACAGTGCTCCCTCTTCTTCCGTGCAAATAATTGAGAGTTGATTGTACACACATATAAGGAAAGATAAATAAGAAGACAAATGACTTCCTCGAGAAGATTATTACTTTACTCTGCTTTATCCCTTTCTATTGGACATTTCAACAAATTAGAGGGAATTTAGAGCACGGAGACAGAAATGATAAAGGCAGTAAACTTATCCACTTATGAAAATGGATTTAATGGTGTGCAAGCTGTAACTTGTAACTGGTGACACCTAGCTAGAGACTGAAATCCTCAAAGGGAAAGACGTTCTGCTCATGGTATAAGGGCAATTTCCCTCTTACTCAGATTCTCAAATGAAGACAATTAGAATTTAGAGAAAACACTATTACCTAAATTATTGTGAACAAGCTTGATTTAGAATTTTACTGCAGAAATATATCTGAAGGACTAAAGAACCAACTCTTGATTACTCAATGGGAAAACATTAAAAGTGAGATGATGTCAGTGAAAGTCATAGGGATTTTGAAATTAGATAGACCTAGGTTTGCATCTTGGCTCTGTGGTTCATACAAATAAATGAGTGTGAGGCAATGACTTCATTTAGGAAATGTGTTAGAAAAGAGGCACTCGCACAATGTTTAAATAATATAGATATTTTAAAAGTCACATTTGATTTGAGGTATATACAAAAATGCTTATAATTTACATGTTATAAACCTAATTTATTTTCTTTCACCCATAGCTGGGAGCAAAGATGGTAAAGGGGAAAAAAAGCATGTTATCTAGCATCATGAAGTCTTAACTGTTAACATTGATTCTTCATTTAAAGATTATATGACTTGGGTAATTTATTTGAAATCTGAGCCTCATTTGGTATTTCTCATTTGTAAAACCACAGGAGTGCTATGCAGGGCAGGGGATTACAAGCCAACATGATTGACACATAGCTAATACAGAATAAATGTACATCTTCTGTTACCCCATCTTAATATTTTCTTAATTTAATGCATCTACTTTTGCGACCTGATTACGTTTTAATCTACATGCCCTTTTAGTGTATATGTGGCATCATTAGCCTTAACCCACAAACTAAATTTAAGGGAGGGGAAACATCCTGCCTATCTTTTTTCTCCTGTCTTCTATTAGTTCAGAACTATCAAATAAGATAGTGTATTTGAGATTACTTAAGGCCAGAGTATATCATTAATTAAAGACTAGTAGCTCAAGTATTTCTACATATGTGTTGTTCTCAGAGATAAAACATTATCTTTATACAGCTCCTTCTCTTCAGCATGGAATACATACGAGTGATAATTAACCTTTTGATAATAGATAACCCTCAGGTATAGACCCAACCTCTTCTTGAGCAATCTTGATTCCTTCAGCTTGGTGTTAATAATTAAAGCCTGAAAACTGACTGAGAAGTGGGAACATATAATTCATATCTATCTATCTATCTATCTATATGTATATATATATGTATATATACATATATATGTTTATATGTATATATATAAATATGTGTATAGATAGATATTGAACATCTTTTGAGTAAAAACTACTAAAACAAATACTAATAGATATAAATAGGAAAATGTTTAAATTAAAAAATAAAACTGGATTTTAAGAGCTGAAATTCCTTCTTCTCTGGAAATTAACAATTACAGCAATTATGACTTCATTATAATGTTGTTTTTATATTTAAAGGAGCTCATGCATGGATAGTATATTTATAAATAAAAGTGTTAAAGATATAACCCAAATAATTGTGCTATTCTTAGCATTACTGTATCAATATCTATATACCAACATCACTTGGTTCTAAAGCTTAGAAAGGCTACAACACTACTTTTTTATAAAAGGATATGAAAGATCATCTAGATGATACCTACTATGTCTCACTACACTATTTTAGAGAAGTTTCACAAACTTCTCTTCTTCACAACCTATTGTGTTGATGATGTTATATCAGGAATCACTATCAACTGTCTGGAGTTGAATGGACCAAGGTCAATTAGATTTTTTTAAAGCCCATTCCCTGTATCTCCCAAAAAGCAAATTAATAATAATAATAATAATAATAATAAACAATAATAATAATATTGTAATAATAATAATAATGTAATTGGTCACTTGGAGGGAGCTTTACATCATTATTTTAAAGTCCAATCTTGTTCTAGTTCAGGTACTTATTTTATGGATATAGAAACAAAGGCCTATAAGTCTGACTATAAGTCTTGCTCAGTAACCAACAACTTTTAAATGGCTGATATGAAAAAAATAAGATTAATTTGAGTTCCTTATCAGGATCTTAGAGGATTTCTAATAAAGCTCTTCTACTTTCTATCAGACCAGGTAGGGAAAAAGGACAAGCCAAAATATTAAAGCAGCATATTCTTTTCTTCCAATCCCATAACTTTTGAAGAAATGAGAGAAGGTAGACAGAACAGTCTGAAGAGATTCTTGAAGCCTAATGCAAAGAACCTATGTAAAAGAATATATTTTCCAAAGTGAGAAGTGCAGGACTCTAGAGACAACCAAACCACTCACCTCTAGATAAGGTTACTGGGAGGCTTCCAATAGTCTCAAACAACCTGCTAGAGACAAGACCTCCTACCTCTAACATCTGTTTCAGGATAGTCTCATCAACTTACAGTCTGGAGGGAAGATGTGTACCTACGTGCATCAACGATATTGAGGAATGATACTTCCAAAAGTTCATTTGTCAATTATTATGATGACAGCCCTCAATAAAGGAAATGTCTGTAAGCAAGCATTGATCTCTTAGGGCATTCACCCATGCACAAACACCTCCTCTAAAGGCTATCACAGAAATGTACTTCACTAAATAATCAGTGTGTGATATTTGTTTTCCCTGTGTGGCTTAGAAACTAAAAAACATTTGCACAAACAAAGCAAATAAACCCAGAAATACAAATGATTTATACTGTCATAAGTAGACTATCTGCATGTATAAATCTGCACAAACCAATGAACACAATTTATAATAACATTACTAATGTCACCAATTTTTAAACTACCCTCTTCTTGTTGTAATTTTGTCATGGGTCTTTGTTATCATACCGCACCATCATGGTTCCTGGCACGTAGTCAGTGCTTAACAAATGTTTGGTGAATTAATAAAATCTATTAACAATCATCACCCTGCTGGGCTTCTCTGTGACACTTCCAGCGGCTCAGCACTCTACACAGTCCACACAGCTTGAGAGGTGCAAATCTGCACTCTAGTGAAAAGCGGTATAAACAGGAGGCCAGGAGACAAGGCTCTTAGTCTTAGCCCAATCTAGACATTTGCATTCACTTTCCTCATCTATAAAACATGTTCCCCGCACTTGAGATTCCTAAGAGCAAAATTCTTACAAAATACTGCACTTTTTAAGAATAAGGAACAAATCTGGGATACATTTTCAATAGTAGAAAAGGGTAGGAAACCTAGCTTTTCCATTTACTTGAGGCCTTGGGCACATATCATAGAATTATTATAAGATTCAATTAAAATAATGTATATTAAATACCAGACCCAAAAATAATTATTTGGCACCATTGATCTTATTTTTCATTTGTTTTGTTTTTACACACTGATCCAATAAAAGTATCCGAGATTTCACCAACTGGAATCTGATAGGAAAAGCCATCAGGGAGTGGCTTTAACATATAAAAGACAAGTAATAAAATCAAAGAATTATTGAACTCTGTGGCCTTTGAACACTTTAATAAGTAGATAAAAATTTTTACAGATACCATTTTTGTTTATATTATAGCATGAATAAAATTCTAAATCACAACCTTGTATGGTGGCACAGCCTTGTAATCCCAGTACTTGGGAGGCTAGACAGGAAGGTCGCAGGCTTGTGGCCAGCCTCAGCTATTTATGTCTCATGCAACTTAGTGAGACCCTGTTTCAAATATAAAGGATAAAAAATAGGGCTGGGGGTGTAGCTTGCAGGTAGAATGCTCTTGGGTTCCATCCCCAGTACTGAAAGAAGAAGAAGAAGAAGAAGAAGAAGAAGAAGAAGAAGAAGAAGAAGAAGAAGAAGAAGAAGAAGAAGAAGAAGAAGAAGAAGAAGAAGAAGAAGAAGAAGAAGAAGAAAGGAATTCTAAATCACATTAATGGAGACCTGAAATTACTATCTTTATCAAAGGAAGACATGAGTTTTAAACACTAAATAATACTACTTGAAGCACTATTGAGAAAGTAGGAAAGGGATGTACAAAGGACATATTAGTATGTGTATATATATATGATCTCCCATCCTAAGTGATAACCATGTCGAATTCTGATAATCACACAAAGGCATCATATGAAGGAACAGAGCTGCTCACTCACTTTGAAATGTCACAGAAGAGACGAGTGGTAGAAATGAAAGTCAGACCATCACTGGCAGTGCTTAAATGAGGGCTAAGAGGCTCAGGGTCCAATTTTCTACTTTTCTCTGGTTGATACAGACAAGATTCATTAAAATAGCTCAACATGATTCCTCTATTATGGTTTGCATAGAAAATGACCCCCAGAAAAGGCCAGGTGTTAAACTATGTAGCCAGATTACCAGGTGAGAAGTGGCTGGAGGAGGTGGAACCTTGGGAACTATATTCATCCCTGGTCTGTTGGTGCCCCCCCCCCCTTTTCTCTCTCTTTCCCCTTCCTGACCACCACCAGGTAAGAGTGGCTTTTCCTCTTGCATGCCATAAAGCTCTGCTGCTTAAGCATTTCTGCCTTTAAGCCTGCTAATCATGGACTGAAACCTCTGGAATCTCAAACACTGTGAGCCAAAAGTCTTTGTTCCAGTACTTTGTGTTTGCTTGTCAAGTATTTTTGTTGGTCATAGTGATTTAAAAAAGATAACTAAATACCTTCTAGTATTTTTTTTTATATTTTTTTGCAGTACTGGGGATTGAACTCATGACCATTCTACCTCCAAGCTACATACCCAACCCTACATTTATTCTTTATTTTTTGAAACAGGGTCTCACAAATTTTCAGAGGGCCTAAGTAGCTGAGAATGGATGTGAATCTGGGATCCTCCTGTCTCAGTCCCCCAAGTACTGGGATTACAAGCGTGAACCACTATGTCCAGCTTAAGAATTATTTTTAAGCATACCTTTCCCACCTGAAAACCAAGTCTTTTAGCTGGAAACCATACCACAATATACACTGGGTTTTCTTGTTGTTATTTGAAGGATATAGAAATATGAAAGTTTATTTTAAGCCAAAGAAAGGTAAAAAATAAAAATAGCTCCCCGCACAAAGGGGGAGAGGTCTTAAAAGAGAATGGCTCTATACATTGGCTTTTTAATTTTTTTTATCTTTGGCAGCAATAAATGTTATGCAATACTTAGCTTTCAAAGTATGACTTTGTTCTCCTAAAATTAATGATTCACATCCTTCTCTAGACATTACAAAAAGCTCAAGCCTAAATTACTTTACCTAACAATAGCTGAGCATGATGGCACACTCCTATAATCCCAGTACTTGGGAAGGTGAGGCAGGATCACAAGTTGGAAGCCAGCATGTGGTCTGTGATGAGACACTTTCAAAATACAAACAGAAGGAAGGTATAGCTCAGAGGCAGAACCCCCTGCACTCAATCCCCAGTGCCACAAAAAGTTGATAAAGCAAGTAATGTATCAGACCAAAATATACTGAGATAATATAGTCATTCTTGAGATTAGAGTCTCTCTGTCATTCTCTCTCTCGATGGGGTTGTTGAGAACATTCTCTCTTGATGGGGTTGTGGAGAAAAGGGTGAGGAGGCTTTCAAAGTTCAAATTCAGGCTTAGTTTTACAAGTTTTTGCAAACTTACATTGCCCACATCCAGTATATAAAGCAGAAGATGGCCTTAGAGGTTATCTAATAGCATAAGACTGTCATCTTACATAAGAGGAATTAAAACTGCTACTATTAAAAATATTTATGGAAATTTCCATTTTTCTTTGTTTCTACTTTTAAAATCATTCAGTTGTTTATTTGACCCAAAATCCTAGACAATAAACAAATGCAGGTAGCATCAACAATGCAATACAGGGTGGTTTTCAGGAATGGCCTACAAACATGTTTCTATTTATCCACTTGTGTTCCTTCCAATTTCTTTGATAATCAAAATTTCATACCTCTGAGTCACTACTACTCCCTCCTAAGGTATTGAGAGAGTGCTCTTCCTGTACCCTGCTTCTTTTCAGTACATTCACATTAGCCAGCATTAGCTTTTTAAAACATAGACCCAATTATTTTCATTTCTTCACATAACATCCTAAGGTTTTCTGACATTCTTAGTATAAAAATCCACATACAAATCCACATCGCCTTCCCCTACTTCTCTGGCCCTAAGCCAAACTTCATCTTGGATCAGGACTTCCGGAGCTGCTCCCTCTCTGGGTAATGTTCTCTTGCTCTTCATACAGCTGTATCCTTCTTGTTCCACTTGCAGCTGGAATATGATCTTCCAGAGGTCTTTCCTGGACCTTCAATCCAATTAGCCATTAAATCTAGATCCATTAAACATCTGTGCCTTCTAGTTCAGTGCATGTAATGGCAACTGGGACTCCCAAATTTTCTCTTGTTTTCATATATGTTTGATTTTTGTTTGTATATTTTCATCTCCTCCTCATCTTCTCCTAGAATTTGAGCTTCCTCTGACAAAGGAAATTGGCCATTTTGGTCATTTCTGTGACTCTATGACTAATGGCATACCTGGTGCATAGAAATGAATTAACAAGTATCTGTTGATGAGTTATGAGAAAACTATATTTATTAGGCAGTCAGGTTTAAAACAGAAATAATATTATGTACTACATATTAAATATTATGTTAAATAATAAAATGGCAAGCATTTCTGATACCAGCTTAAGTCATTTTAATAGAAACCATAGAATAAGGCATTCTCCTCCCCCCAAATGTTGCTTTTTTTAAATGTAAATGTGTGATTGAGTAGAAAGATTTTGCTTTAAAAAAGTATTTTGCTGCTTATTTAAACATAAGAGATCACATAGGATCTTGACATTTTTTAATCAATTCCATACCAAGAGATAACGGGCAAATTTCCAACCATAACACATTATTGTTTAATTTAAATTGGGATGCTTTCTTCTCTGACATTATAATAATTTGAAGAAATAAGAGAAGTTGTTCTGTACTGTCAGTGATTCAAATTCGGCAACACAAAAGACAAGCAACAACAAAACCCTGCTCATTTAATCATGAATCTGTTTAATTAAAAATAAAATTTAGGGCCCATCCATTTTCCTGCAAATGACATTTTGTTCTTATTACTGAATAGAATTCCATTTACATTATGATGTGAGACTACAGTATATTAATAAAAATATTTTAAAAAATAAAATTTCTGAAATAACTGCAATGAAACTGGATTCCATTTGCTACTAGCAATCGGCATGAGTATTAATTTTGGCAACATTTGGTAAAGTAAAAGAAAGTAGAAAAATAAATCAGAAGCTAATAGAAACCTTATTCAAAAACTGACCTGATTTCACATTCATTGTATATTAATTGAAAAAAGCCCATTTTTTCATGAGTAACTTAATAATGCTTCCATTTAACAAATAGAAAAATTGTAAAGTAAAAGTATATGGATCCAATTAGCATTCAGGGATTATTTTCTGTACTTTAGGGAAGAAAATCCCCATGAACACTTAGACTGGTTGTTGGTGTTTCTGTCTTCCTGGATTAACCTATTATTAACTTTAGGGAAAATCATTTTTGTTTCCTGTTTCTTTGCTTGTTTGTGTCTTCCATACTACATAACAGATGAATCTCACACGACTTGTGCCTAATGAGGGTCTTTGTTGTAGACCCTTTCCTTGAGAAAAACAAGTTTCTTAGAGCAACTTGGTAAAATATCTACTCATAAAACTTCTACCAGGGCCTTTCTATTAAAAGTTTGCTCTCTTCAGAATAAAAAAAAGTGATTGTTCAGACTGTGTCTTTGCTGGGTTAGTCCTACTTGCAGCTGTTGGTATTGCAAGACCTGCCTTCATATGAATTATGTTGTCAGAACACATGATCCGGTCAATAGACATTCAGTCCAGAAAGTATGGCATGTTGACCTACTTCTATGAAAATAATTCAGATGAGATTGTCTCTGAAGATGATAACCTTCAAACAAAATGCAATGTAATTTAAAATAAATATTAAATACATAAGTCCATTTTTATAGCCATGGCTACTAATATCAGCTATTGAATGTCTATTCTGGTGTGTGTGTGTGTGTGTGTGTGTGTGTGTGTGTGTGTGTGTGTTTGCTGGTCTGGGAATGGAACCCAGGGGCATTTGACCTCCAAGCTACACCCCTGCCCTATTTTTTTTTTATTCTTTATTTTGAAACAGGGTCTCACTAGGTTTTGGAGGGCCTCAATAAGTAGCTGAGGCTATTCTCAAACCATGATCCTCTGGTCTCAGCCTCCCAAATGCTGGGATTACAAGCGTGCGCCACCATACCTGGCCTGGCTAGTTTCTTGAAATTTCTTTGATACATATAATTTTAACAATTCTCCCTTACATACAGTATAGACATTTCCACTGCCCTTTACTTCCAGAGGTTTCTAGTTGCCAACTGCCACAGTAGCCCGTGGAGATTCAGTGAGAGTAAAGTCAACCTGGTCTAACATGTAGAAGCATCTAGTCTTCTAAATGGGTCTCTGAGCTTTTGCTTCCCCAAAACCCATCATCATTTGTCTTCAAAATACCAAAAGAGGATGCTAACCAAGATGTGCATATTCCTCAGTTCTCAATCCTTTATCTACTTCCAAGTATATTCAGAGCATAGAAATGAAAAATAAAAACACTGAAGGACAACTTTTATCTCCAGGGAATCTAAGTTCTCTGGTGTCAGCCCACACCAGATGTTTTTATAAGTGTCCCATGAAGGTACAATACCTTCTGCAGTGTTTCAACTGATTAATTATGAAAACATAGTTTTACTATAAGGTCATAATGACTCTTGGGTTTTGTTTGTTTCCTCCCTTCTCTTCCTAATTTTTGGTGATTTGTTCCAGTTGTTAAAACTGAACCAATGCGATGCTATGTGCAGTGCTTTGTTTCTCTGACAATCCTACCACAAATTACTACCCCATCTGTCTTATATCACTTGGTTATCCCCTCCCTTTGGGTGTGATTATTAACCTAACTTTAAAAGCAACTACCCAGTTCCCACTAGGAGTTTACATCAACAGATGAATGAATCACAAAACTGTGATATATACACACAATGAAATTCTACTTGGCCACAGAGAACAAAAAATAAATCCTTTACAAGAAAATGCATGAACTTGAGAATATTATACTAAGTGGGATTAGCCAATCTCAGAAAGCAAACAGTCATATATTTTCTCTCATATGTGGGAGCTAAATATAAATTAGGAAACAAGAGAAATGTCTTATAGATAAAGGAGCAGAGACTCCAATGGAGCCATGGGGGGATTTGAAGAGGGAGAAAGGGGGACAGAGATGTAAAGAAAGTAACAGGTTAAATAATGATACATATGTATATGAAATTACCAATGCCATTCTCTATAACATGTACAGGGACAGGGAGGGAGTACTTTGGGGTCTGGAGGGAAATGTCCAGTGTTGTGTGCCTGTATATTCCTATCACTCTATACCTAAATATGACCTATAATTATAATGTACCAGTAGAAGTATAAAAAAGAAAATATTATTTTTCAAAAGAACTGATAAAGGCATTTATATTCAAAACATTGTTAAGTGTCTACATCAAAGAAAAACAGAACATAATGTGTTTCCCTTGGTATGACAGAGAGAAAAAATCAGAAGAGCAGATGGTAAAGAATCAAAAGGAGGTAATGAAGGTGGGGAGAGAGAGAGGTACCAAGATCATGACGAACTACGTGGTAGATACAACTCTCTTTCCAAAATTCAAGTATGTCATTATACTTTTGTTTGCAATAAACTTCAACTATCTTAACCTAAATGCAAATTCTGTTCTGAACCTTGTTTCTACCAGACAAAAAACCTAAGTCCTAAGTCTCAGATGATGCAGCAGCTACCACATCCCCACTCACTGACTTTTTCTTATTCATCTAACACCCATGGACTGAAAGTAACTATCAGGATCTGAGGTGGGACAAATGGATGCGCAGTGCTGCAGCCATCACGAACGGCTCACATGCTATTTTACACGGCTCCAAAGGTGAGACACCAGCCAGAGGTGAGGATCACTAGACCAACTGAAAGGTGGAATGGTGGAATGGACAAGGAATCCAAACTTTATTGAAACACAAGCCAGTTAAATAACAAAAATAGTGTCTATTTTTAATACACATATAGAAAAAAAGACTTAAAAATATAAAGAACAATATTGACCACTGCTAAGTTTAAATTGGAAGAGTGTAAGTGATTTTTTTTAATTTTTTTTTGTGTGGTACTAGGCTTCCTTAAAACCTTTCTACCTCTGGGCTACACTCCCAGACCTATTTTTATATTTTTATTTGGAAACAGGGTCTCTTAACCCAGCGCGATTCTCCTGTCTCTGCCTCCCAAGTGCGGGGATTACAAGTGTACGCCACCACGCCTGGCTTTTTAAAATTATTTTTGTCACCCTAGTGTGGTGGTACAAGTCTTTATTTCCAAGACTTGGGAGGCTGGGACATGAGGACTGCAGGCATTAGGCCAGCCTCAGCAACTTAGCAAGACCCTCAACAATTTAGCAAGACTCTGTTTCAAAACTAAAAGAGATGGGGGTTAATTTTGAAGGTAGAATGCCTTGGGTTTTCATACCCAGCATGAAAAAAGAAAATGCTCACTTTTTCTCAGGACACTTGTTTTTAATTTACAATAAGAAAATAGTTTTAAAGCATATTTTAAAGGATAATGATGTAAAACAAAATGTATTAAATGATTAACTCCAAACTCCACACAGTAGTCTCACTGTTTAGTTAAACGAAAAACAGCAACACTGCAAGCAAGGCCTCATCTCTCTCAGTGCCTTCTGAAGGTGCTCATGTGATAGTCTTTCTGGTTTCACTTCACTTGAGGAACCTCTCTGACCTTGGGAAAATGATTACAACTCTAGGTCACAGGTAGAGAGTTATTAGTGATGTCCTATGGGCAAAACGTTTCCTTCCTAAACCTGTCTAATTATGATCATTGTGTGTACATAATTTCTGCATATGTTGTGAAGAACATGTTAAGTGGTTTAATTTAAATGCCATTAGAGAATTATACTTTGTTATTAGAATTGTGGAGCAGGATAGACTAAGACTATTCACAGAAAATAAGGGTCTTATTTGTACATCAGACGTTATACTTCATGGTTTAATACTGCTTTTTCACAATGCTCAGAAATTAAGTATAAGGGAATTAAAAATAGAAATAACTTTCTGTTTCCTAGAGATTGTATTTGTACTATTTTTTTCTCCTTTTTGTATTATAATAAAATTAGCATTCACAAAAGCATATGGGGCAAAATTTTGAAGAGATAAAGTGTCATCCCAATTTTCTGCCTTACGATTCTTCATAGATCAGGGGTAAAAATATGAGGCTAAGCTGGGCGTAGAGGCATACCCCTGCGCTTGGGAGGCAGAGATAGGAGGATCATGCAGGTTTGAAGCCAGCCTCGCTGCCTTAAGAGACCCTGTTTCCAAATAAAATATAAAATAGGTCTGGTAGTATATCCTGGAGGTAGAAAGGTTTCCAGGAACCCCAGTACCACCATGTATATATATATATATATATATATATATATATATATATATATATATATATATATGGCTAAGAGAGAGCATCTTGTTTCCAATAAGATAATTTAAAATATATTTAAATATAAAGGGATTTAATCAATAGCAGCCTGATATTATTATTATTATTATTATTATTATTATTATTATTGTTTTTCCAACAGATCACAGAAGGTTATATGTGTTAGTTGAACAACTGAATAGATTACATTTGCTGAATTAAGTTTTTTTTTCTTCAGTACCAGGGATATAGAACCCAGGGGCACTCTACCTCTGAGCTACACCCCCAGCCCTATTTTTTATTTTTTATTTTGAAACAGGGCCTCACTGAGTTGCAAAAACCCTTCACTAAGTAGTATCTGAGGCTGTTTTCAAATCATGATCCTACTGTCTCAGCCTCTCAAATGCTGGGATTACAAGCGTGTGCCACCATACCCGGCTGAATTAAGTTTTTTATGAAAAAAAATTAAGACAATGGTGTAAAAAATTCACTCTCTCTCTGTTTCTCTGTCTCTGTCTCTCTCTTTTTGGTGGTACTAGATATTGAACCTAGGGGTATTCTACCTCTGAGCTATACCCCAGTTCTATTTTGTTTTGTTACTTTGAAACAGAGTCTCACTAAATTAGTAAGAGCCACATGAAGTTGCTGAGGGCGGCCTCAAAACTGCACTCCTCCTATCTCACTTTCTTAAGTACTAGGATTTCAGTCATGCACCACCACACCCAACACTTTCTTTTCTCTTCTATATGGGAAATCACTCCATAAGTTTCCTTCAGAAAGCAGGAACCATAACTGTGAAACAGACCTTCAGAAGATTAGTGAGGGAACAATCCAGCAGAAACTGCCCAGACAATGACATGTATAATAACAAAAGTAAAATTAATATTTGCTTATCAAGTACTTAATCACTGTATTAAGTATTTTAAATGTATTACGTTATTTAACTTAATGAAAGCCCTATGTGGTTGATGTTATTTCTGTTTGTTTTTAAATAGATGAAGAAAATGAGATAATTCTTTTTCTCCATGCTTGTGTGAAAAGAAAATAGAAATGGTACTCAGAATATTCAATATGAACCTAGCCAAGATCATATAAGCCATCTGGAGTATATTATTCAGTGATATAAAACAAGTATGATTCAAAATATATATACTGAGGAGAATAACAACAAGAAAAGTAAGAGTGAAGACCATGAAGTCATCCTGACTGGGTTGGATTCTTGGCTCTGCCATTAATAAGCTTTATTTATTTTTTGTTTTTTGAAGTACTAGGGATTGATCCCAGGGACATTCTAACTGTGAGCCACTGCTCCTGTTTAATTTTTTACTTTGAAACAGGATCTCACTATATTGCTGTGGACCTTGTTAAATTGCTGGGGTTGGCCTTGAACCTACCATCCTCTTGTCTCAGTTTTCCAAGTTCTTGGATTACAGATGTGTGCTACCACATCTTGTCATTACTAAACTTTAAAATCACAGCCCAGTTATAGAAATTGGTTTTATTTTAATCAAATTATGTGTAAAGTAGGGGAATAATACTTCCCATCTTGTAGTGTTACGAAATACAATGAGTATCTATATATTCTCTGTTATTAAGATATACGATTATTTTTATACAATAAATGAGTTATTATTAGTGATCAGTAGGGAGAAAGACACTTTAATTCCCCAAAACATAAAGAATTTATGGAAATTATCACATTATTATATAATCATAAGATAATTTTGCTCAGTTACAAATTAACAATTGAAATCTAACACTCATTTCACAAATAAAACTCTCTTAGTGAAGTTACAAAACTATCATACAGGTTAATCATTAACTTTAAATGTTTATGAAATAAATACATTCTGGATATTTTATTTTCATTAGAACATATCATAAAATAGAACTTAGAGTTATATGAAATTCTCCAGCACAATTAACAAGTTGCTGATAGAGAATTCTGTGTCTGCTAAGTAAACATCAGGGGCAACATTATTAGGGACGAGGGACCGCCACCGTCCCAGAGCACTCCCCAAACCCCATTGCATATGTCGCCCTCATTGCTGCCTTATAAGAATTTGCCAGAGAAAAACGTCACCAGGCATCTCCTGAGTTCTAATTTGAGATATGTTTTAAGGTACTGAAAGCAACTGGCATTTGGCTTTGTATTATTCTATGCACCAGAGGCATGTAGTTATCAAAACAATTCTTGTGTGCTATTCCCTCACTTATTACACGGCTTTTATTAAACTTGTTTCTAGCTGATTTGCTATACGCCAAGATTTCTCTTGAGATCCATTTCCAGAAAATTCATAATGGAGGTGATAATTTTGGTAAGTACATTTCAGAAAGTTCTAGAATTCTAACAAAGTCTCCTAAGTCTGCATAAAACCCTAGGGAAAGCATCCAAGTTGTATAGATGCTTTGGAAGTAAGTGTGAAGGAGATATAAAAAGGGACAGAATATTAATTGTTTTGTGATACAAATCAAAGAAAGGAGGGAAAGCTTGTGACTCCATTAAAATGCATCTGTATTCATCTGCTTCAGTGTAAGTGTCAAAATGCAAGAGCATTTATGACTACATTTCTCAAAGGAAGGAAGCTTTCTATCTAATGGACAGAATTTTACAATGAGACACCAGAGCTATTTTGCACGTGTCCTAATATTTTGACAAAATTGGAAATATGCAAGGAGAAGGAAAAGAGAAAACTCCAACAGCTCATGAAGATACAGCTTAAAATATTTCAATTTAGAAAAGGAAATGAGTGTTAGGCTTTGGAGAAAGGGGTTCAGGTTTAAACATGTTTTGAAGAAAAAGGGTTCAAGAGGTCAATTCACACAATAATATAGAAGAAACGAACTCTGAGAAAAAGGTGTTTTAGAAAATCCTAGATTTTAAAACTTCAGTATGCACAGAACCATAGAGCCTTGGTGTAAGTCAAGTACCAAGTTGAAATAGGAAGAAAATAAAAGAAAATGTCATTGCAATGGTAGGAAATCCTCGGAGAACCTGGTGAGAATATTAAATAACAAATCTCATATGTTATTTATTAGTAGGCATTAGATCCTCAGCTCAGTGATGAGAACAAAGCCTAAAGGGCCGTTTTATTCTTCAAAATAAGTAAAAGTTGTGACTTACTATGTGTCTCAGATTTCCCAAAATTTGCTCATATGAGTAAGCCATCAAAACTCACATGGTGCACATTCCATTAATTCTTTCAAATACACTGTCTTTTTCACATTAAACATTTTATTGTCACTACCTTCTAGCCCATAATTTAGCATTATATAAAAATAAATCTCTGGCTTGAATTATCTGCTTAGGTTCTAGAAAACTGGGACAACTAGTAACTCCAGAGAGACACAAAGAAATGTGGGATGAAGAAGGCCAGATAAACTGAGGAGCCAGACGGTGAACATGTGAAGGCTTCTGTTCTGCTGAGATTTTAAATGCTTGGCTATTCAAAAGCCACATGCCCTTTTGCTTTCCTCTCTTCTCCATCAACTCTACTTTCATTTATCCCATTATCGTTGTGCCCAATTGCTACTGTATGGATCTGGAATGTCCGCCAAGGGCCTGTGTTGAAGGCTTTGTCTCCCTCTCATGATGCTCTTTAGAGATGCTAGAACCTTTAGAAGGTGGGACCCAGTAGAAGAAAGTTGGGTCATTGGGACATATTCTTAAAGAGGCTATGGGACCTTCTCTATCATATGCTCCACCATGATGTACTGTGCTGTTATAGGACCAAAGCAAATGGGTCAAAGGACCATAGACTGAAACCAGGAGCACAAACCAACTTTTTCTTATCTCTGTGTTGTTTAACTCTGGTACTTTGCCACACTGATGAAAGTTGACTAACACATCAATGTCTACTCTTTTCTGCTCCCACTAAGTTCATGATCAATAATAAAAACTAAGCCAACATAGAAAAACTTAAGGTTGAGATTTGGGTACCTGCAACTCATTTAGACAGAGACTAGTGAAGTAATTTAACAGATTTTTATTTAGCACCTACTGAGATACTGTGATAAATACTGGTGATACAAAGATGAAAGATAAATGTTCCCAGAAGAAAATCACAATGTAGAGAATGAGGTTGCAGTTCAAGGACAAACAAGAGAACCAATTGTCATCATTTGATGACTGTGATACTGGAATACAGTGCAGAAGGGTGAGAGCAACAGATATTGTTAAGACCTGGGAAGGTATAAAATATCTCCACGAGGAAGTGGAACTTGAGACCAGAAAGACTACTAAGACCAAACACACGAAGAAGGGAATAACAGAAGATCATTCAGGAAAATAATACTTTGTAAGCAACAGAACTGATTTGAATAAAGTCTTTGATCCTTACCAGAATAATGGTAATTAGATTGATGAAAGAAGGGATTAGGCAATTTGTAAAGATTAGCTAAAGCAGTCAGATATTCAAGAAATATATGGGCTTGAGAGATAGGTTTGGTCAGGGATTAATTACACAGAAGAAATGCCCTATAATAACATGGCAAAGATGAAATATATGGTACTATCAATATTTAAATGATACTGTACAAAAATGAGTGGCTAATGAAAGAGAATAAGAAGAGGAAAAAAAGTCAGGTGTGGTGGTGCATGCTTGTTATCCCAGTACTTGGGAGGCTCAGACGGGGGATTGCAGGTTTGAGGCCAATCTTGGCAACTTAAAAGAAAACCTTAGCAGCTTAGCAGGACCCTGTTTCAAAATAAAATAGGGCTGGGGTGGTCTAGCTCAGAAGTGGAACCTCCTGACTTCAAAGAAGAAGAGAAACAAATGGGAACTAATCAGGAAGGAAACTCTTAGAGTATTATAAAGATTAAAAAAGAAGTGGTTAGCAGCCTCAAATGTTGCAAAAGATAATGATGAAAATGGCTACTGGAATTAGCACAGAATATAAATCAGGTACTTGGTAAGAGTATGTTCAGAATTAAAAGCATAGAAATTGTCACAGACAGCGAGGGACAATGAGGGAAACAGTGCATGGAAATATTTTCTGGAAGCTTTACTTTGAAAATCAAGAGAAGCAAGCCAGAGATAGATATTGGATTGAGGGAGTTCTCTAATTTGTGTGGAAGAATTATGGACATATTTAAATATCCAATGCAAACAGAGTCATAGACAATGGAAGGCAGAGGAAGCGCTTCAGCCTGCTCCTTGGGGTTTGTACAGAGGTAAAATTATCTCAAAACCATAGAAGCTTAACTTTCAGGACTCCCTACCCCATGACTCTTCCAAAGCACTGCAAAGTACTTTGATTCCATGGCTTAAAGAAGATACCCTCAGTCCTCCCAGCACTGACTAACCCTCAGCTCACAAAATATGGACTCAAGACTTGACTTTACATCTAAAAAGAGACTTGTAGGCTACGAGAAGGCCTCTGATACAATTTGTAGAGGGAAAGGCAGCTATTCTAGATTTGAAAAGAAAATCCTGGCCTATGTTACCTTTAAAAGACATAAGTGGGAAACTGACTGTTCACCTATGGCTTCCCAATGTGCTGGGGCACCACTATAGCAGATAGGTCATTGGCAAGACTTTAATGGAAAAATTTACCCCATTTTGATGAAAAGGATTTGATCTATAGGCAATTGAAAATGAGTTATTGGATTTTAAAGACTTTTCAGTCCCTTGAAGAATGGTTTAGAAAAAAAGAGTTTTATTTCTTTACCAAAGGATATTATATAATGATTATTTCAAAGTGATTTGCAAATAAATTTAAAATATATTAAATAAGATGAGCATAATGGCTCATGGCTGTAATTTCAGTACTTGGGAGATTGAGACAATATAATGATGGGTTCAGGGCCATACTCAGGAACTCAGTGAGATTCTATTTCAAAAAGAAAAACAAAAGAAAATAGGGAGGGTGTAGAATAACTCTGAGTACATTTCCCAGAACCAAGAAAAATAACCATGTCCAATAAGACTATGGTGAATATTAATATTTGCAAAAGCATATCTGAACTTGAATTAAAACTCACCTTTGTAAGGCTGGTATCCTATTAAAGGTTTAAATCCATAATTATGGATAAATACATAATTTATCCAGGAATGCCACAGAAATAAAAGAAAAACAGTTTGGAGCAGGAGACCACTAACATATAGTACCATAGTTGTGTAACTATACAAACTTAAAAACGCTGGGTTATGAATATTAAGAAGCTACTGCTCAAGGAAATTCCTAATCCTAAAATTCCTATTGAGATATAAGAATATAATTTATAATTTTAGCACTAAATAGTAAGTTATTTATCTATTTATAAGAAATCTATAATAATAAAATGTTATCTATCAACCCTCTCTTAAATGGTAAAATAGCAACAAGCTTGCATTTACAATTGCTAGAGTACAGTGGGAGAATTGTGCCTTTAGAACTACCACAGTCAAGTAGGTTTTGCCACGATTTGCTTTAATGACCTTGAAAGCAGTCACAATTAATAACATACTTTTAATCTGCATGTAACAGCCATAAGTAGGAAATATACATATCACTTTTATCTTAAAAGAAGAATTAGCATGCTTCAGATACCTTAGCAGTTATAGATAACCTCTTCAATCTCTGTGACCCCTAGTACAGATACCTTTATGGCAGAAAAACAAAGCAAAAGAGAAAACAGAGATAACTTAAAAATGTAATTATAAAATGTTTTCTGAAAAACTTAAATGAAACATATTATATATAGCTGACTTATGAAGTGGGATAATTCTACATTGGCATTGCCCCAGAATCAAAACAAACACTTTCAGCCTGGCATGGTGGCACACACTTGTAATCCCAGCATTTGGGAGGATGAGACCTGAGAATCCTGGTTCTCAGACAGCCTCAGCTACAGAGGGAGGTCCTTTGCAACTATGTGAGACCTTGTTTCATTACTTCCATTTAATTAATTAATTAATTTACATACTTATCGGCACTAGAGATTGAATCCAGAGACATTCAGCCTCTGAGCCACACTCCAGCCCTATGCATGTATGGATATATGGATGTGTGTTATGTATGTATGTATTTTGAAACAGGGTATTACCAGGTTGTTGAAAGTCTCACTAAGTTGCTTACATTGATCTTGACTCTACAATTCTCCTGTTTCAGCCTCCCATGTGCTGAGATTACAGGCATGCACCACCACACCAGGCTACCTGGCTTATTATTTCCATTTTAAGGTGAACTACAGGCAAATAATTATGTCTCAAGGATCTTGTAGTTGTTACTGAGTGTTAGAATACTATTGTTTCTTGTTTGAGTTTGAGGTGTACGTGTGTGTGTGTGTGTGTGTGTGTGTGTCCCTAGGATAATGTGGATGCCTACAATAGGTCTAATTAAAAGGATGGCTATTTTCATCTAATGGATTGTTACATCGATGGACCTTAGCGTGGCCTCAATTAAGAACATCAGCATTCACTACAAAGGAAAGCAGCATCAAAAAGTGGAAGGCTATGGTGATAAAGAAGAAAGAGAGTGAAGCCTATTTTATCCACAATACTGAGCCCAATATGCTGCTATAATATTTGAAGCCAAATTATTCTTATCATCATACCTGATACAAAAGAAAAAACAAATACTATTGTTTCCTTGGTCTTATAAATTGATGGAACAGCATAGCCTTAATTCTATGTTAACATCCCTAGAGTGTATCCATACAAATATGAGGTGCGCTCATTTACACATTTGTAGTAGATCTGTTTCCGTAAATATCAATGCTCACTATGTCCTAGGCAAGATGGATTCAAAAGTAACTAAGTCATAGGTCACAACGCTGAACCTAGAAGAATGGCCAAGGATACACATAACTGAAATATGGTCTGATAAATGAAACAGAACTGAAAACTGGGAAGGGAGAAATGGGGGCCAAAGAAGAAGCCATTTGCTCAATTGGGTTTAAGAAAGACCCAATGCAAAGCATCTGTTAAGCATTTAGATAACTAGGTCTTGAGTCCTTAAGAGTCATTAGAGCAGAGTTCTGGAGGGTAACTAGTCTCAGAAGATTCAAGTTTTTGTTTATTCTGCTTATTATAAGCCACAGGTAGATACATTTGCATTGCTAATCATCTTGATGCAAAATCTGCTGATATTTTAGTGTTGTTGTATATGTGTGGTTTAGTCATTTTTTATTGCCATTTATTTATCTATTTGGTTAGCATTATGGCACCAGTTTTTGATTGGTAAGCCTATTAGGAAATTAAAATATTGAGCCCCCAACATATGATACATATTTATAGACTGTTCATTTATTATCTTGCATTGATGGCAATAATGGACAGAAAAATGAATAATATAAGAATAAAGAAAAAGAACAAGAGATCCCAGTGCATGACATGAGGTAGGCACTGAAAATACAGTTATTGAATGAATAAGACTAAGATACAGATAGAAGCAAGAAATTCTGGTGTGCTATTACACAGTAGAGTGACTATAGATAACAATAAGGTAGTGCTTGGGTGCATCAGAAGGATCCCAGGTTCAAAGGTAGCCTCAGCAATGTAGAGAGACCTTGTTTCAAAAATCAAAAAAATAAAAAGGGTAAGGTTTTAGCTTTGAGGCAGAATGCAAAAAGATAACAAAAACAAAAAAAAATAAAAAACACCAATAATACATGGGACATCTTAAAATGCAGGAAGAAAGGATTTTTTAAAATTTTCAGTATAAATTAATGATAAATGGTTGAAGAAATAGGTATGTTAAAATGGACTTTAATTTTATATAATGTATGAATATATGGAAACATCACATGATATCCCATTAATATAAACCATTTTAATGTTTATATATTTCAAACATTAAATTCTAATAAGATAAATTATAAAATTCTAATAAGATAGATAAAATTCTAATAAGATAAATTACATATTATTAAACTGAAATGTTATACATTTTTATAAAAATAACAATATTTTTATGCAGACTACTTTTAACACAGAAAATACCAGCTTCCATTAAATAAATATTTCTTTTACTTTCTTTTTTTTGGATCAAAAATTTCCAAATATCTTGAGAGATAAAGCATTAGGCATTATGAAGAGACCCTGTTTCCAAATAAAAATATAAAATAGGTCTGGGAGTGTAGCCCAGAGATAGAAGGGTTCCTTCCCCAGTACCACCAAAAAAAGAAAAAATCTATCTCTATGGAAATAATATTCTCAGGAGATCAGCACTATAGAAAATGTATTTAAAAATATTTACTGTGCTCTTATCACTTGAATGGATCTGCACTGCAATTAGCACATAGTAAGTAAAGGTCAGTTAGATTCCCTCATAAAGATCACAAAACACTGCTTCTCTTCATGTTTCTCACTTCTTAAGAAGAAACAAGTAAGGGAAAAGCATGAATACCAGATCCAGATGTCCGGTCCGTCTTTTATGGATGTTTCAGAAATTGGTCAAAGGTGGTGCAGAGCCCCCTCTTCTGAAAACACCTCAGGTGAGTGGCCCTGCTTCCTCCTCCCACCAAGAACCACCATGGCTACTGGCACTACCCTCCCTCTTCCTTGGGGTCTGATTTATCTTTTTAGTCACCACTAGTTTTCATAATATTAGTTTCTTTGAAATGTTTCCAGGATATAACTCCCTTCTCCAATGAGTGATGTGTCTATAACTCGTCCTTTTGAAATTGCCCTCATTTCTTGACTTCTTAGAGAAAATGAAATACATTTTAGAAATAAAAGAATAGTCAGGTCAGATCAACCTATGTGATTGAACCTGTCTTTCTCTACATCTGTATCTTTGTTCTTCATTATTGGTTATTTTATGATTAAATATATTTACTCTGTGTGGTGCGTGAATTTATTTTCTTTTTAAGGCAACCTGTTTACCTATTAATTTTCTAGTCCCTTATTTGTGCTAATTAAAAAGCTTATACATTTGCTTCTCTAATCAATTATTTTCAATAAATTGGAAAATATTAAGATATTTTCTTTTTTCAATACTGTTTACCCTATGTTTACATATAATACTTCCAAAGTAATATGTGACTAAACAATTATATCTAAAATTTTATCTTTTAAATATGCAATTGATATAAAATTAAGAAGATATTTTATTTTATTCTTTATTATTTTTATAATTTTTTATTGGTGAATTATGGTTATACATCTTAGTGGGGTGCAAGATGGTAGAGGCATACTTGCTCACATCACTCATTTAGCCCTTTCCAAATTCCGACCCCAATCTCTCCCCCTTTCTCCTTCTCATTTGGCTTACTGATTGATACATTTGTAAATGTACATCATGTACATTAGGAAATTTCCCTATTTCTCCCTTCCATCCCATCAGTTAGGTCACCTTATTTGCTCATCTAAGGTTTTTCCTTCTTCACCTAGAGTTCCTCCTTATGACCCTTTTTCTTCCTATCTTCTGCATTTTAGGGAGAATATTCATTTTTTTTTTTTTTTACTTTTTGTGACTGAATAATCTCACTTAGCATAATGTTGTTCTTTAAAATCTTGGGCATATCTGGAACTTAATAATTCTTTTTCTCTATTTTGCAATAAAAAGGATAAAAATATTCTGAAAGATAACAAATCTCAATAGTATTTTTGAATTGCACAGAAACTAGAGTGGGTGGTTAGCCTAAGATTGAATATTGTCCTTTCCCTGTTATACAACTTAGTGTTTATTATTTTTGATTGTTTGAGTGGATTTTTTTGCATCCTCTATATCTTAAATCAAAAATATATTCCCATTTGGAAAATAATAAATATGATTCAAAAGAGAAAATTTCTGAAAGTTAAAAACCTGTGAAGAGGAAGGAGGATCACAGGTTTGAGGAAAAAGCCTCAGGAAGGTAGTAACACTTTGAGCAACTCAGAGAGACATTGTTCCAAAACAATAAACAGGACTGGGGGCAAAACTCAAAGGTAGAATGCCCCTGAGTCTACTCTCTAGTTCCACCGAAAGAAAAAAGAAAGAAAGAAATTGTGAAGTATTATAAGTTCTCTGTTGTTCTGTGAATAAACTATATTTTGCAAGAAAGGAGAGCTAAATGATACTACTTAAAGGCATATCATTGCTCATTTACCAGAGCTGAGTGATTCTTTAAAATCGGGAATGACTTAGTGAACCCCAAACAGTTGAACAAGGTGTGGTTATCCTTGTACTTGAAATATGCTGTGAAACCTACTTACTGACCAGATACTTATTTCTCAGGTTCTGATTTGTGGATTTTTCCTAGGTAAAAGTCCATGTTTCTAATTTCTATTCCTCCCATTGTATTAAGAGATCTTCAATATTACAAAAACAGCCCCATTTGTCTTGGCAGCTAGCACAGTGGTGCTTTCCAGGATACTCTTCAGTGGTAACCTAGTTTTGAGTCTTTTTTACTGACTTTGGAAATAAAGAATAAAATTTATTAGAACAATTTGATAGATTTTCAAATAATAATTTAAATTAAATTAGTATACCTCACAATCCATCTTGAACTTCACCATATCTATTTTCATAAAATAAGATAGTGCTTAAAGAAACTTGGATAAAAAATTTAGCAAAGTATTTACATGATGATCTATGTAAAATATTAAACATTTTAAAAGTCCATTTCTCTTAATAGATGGAGAGAAAAGGACTGAATAAAGTACTTTCTTGACTTTGGTTGGTTGTTTCTGGTTTTGTTAACCTAAACTGTCATTTATATTTTTCTTCCTAAAATAACAAAATCATATACTAGGTGAAATATGTCTTTTGCCACAAGGGTTGAAATGTTTAGTTTATTGAACATGTTTAAATTAAAGGTAAAGATCCATATAATTCTGGCCTTATTCTATGATATTCTTCTAGCAAAAAAAACTGATTTGAAATGACACAGCCATAATTTTATGTTTTTTTTTCATCTGAGATGCTGAACTATTACTTTTAATCCAGATGCCATTCTGATTTCCAAAGCTTAGTTCTCACCAGCAACCTGCAAAAATTCATTCAGCATCAGCTTTAGTCAAGAAGATAGATGCTGGTGTCCAGTTCCTTCCTTTATTTCTCTTCTCCCCATGTTCTCTTCCAAGAAGGAAAGATTTAAGATGAGTTCATACCTGAGCTATTTGTTTCATACCCCCAGATATTTCCATCAAAATAAAAGAGTGGAGCATTCTCTAAGGCTCCTTGCTGAAGTCCAGTATGGATCAGCAGGGTTCCAAGGCTCGGTGAGCCAACATGCACGTTTGAGATCTGTGCAGATGATCTGTGTCTGGATTAACCCTGCTGAAGGCTGCCGTGGATGGCTACAGAAGAGTCCCTTTACCAATACCCAGAAATCCAGACAACACCCAGCAGCTGGGTCCAGCTGCTGATGACTTTAGAAGTTTGCATACTTTACCTGCAGCATCCCCCCCCCCTTTTTTTTTTTCAAATAAAATCTTACTTAGGAAACTACAGTCCATCTAACAGATAAAAGCAAAGCCATGCTGGGTAATGAGCAGGGTGGCAGAGCCTGCCACATTTTGATTGTTTCCCATTACCTCTTCCTTTTGAAAGGCACCACAGAAAATCACTCTGAGGGTTCCATTGTCTTGCCTGCCTGCATGCCTGCTTACAAGCCTGCCTCTCTCTCTGCATTTCTTCCCTGTTCCTCCCTCTCTTATTTTTCCTTTCTCCTTCTTTTCTTCCTCTTTGTTATGTTTTCTGCTATCCAATTTTCTTTGGTCTTTTTCTTTGTGTGTGTGTAGTACTGGGGATTGAACCCAGGGATATTCTACTTCTGAGCTAAACCCCCAGCCCTATTTTTACTTTTATTCTTTGTTTTAAAACAGGGTCTCACTAAGTAGCTAAAGCTGGCCTAGAACCTGGGATCCTCCTGTGTCAGCCTCCCAAATACTGGGATTAAAAGTGTGTGCCACCACACCCAGCTTCCTTTTGTCCTTCTTAATGACAAAAGAGCAGGAATGCTGGAGACTTGAGTGACCATACTACCTGAATTTAGGTTAGGTTTAGGTTTAGATTACTTTACTTGGAAAATAACAGTCAAAAATTAAACATGTCAAGTTCACTGTGCTGAAAGTTACCTATAAACAGTAATCCACACTCATTAAATTGTTTGCAAATGAACATGAACAAATAAAAATGTACTGAGTAGTTTATTTGCTTTTTATTACAGTGAATTTTTTTTTTAAAGTTTATGTTACTGGTGCCTTTTGTTAATTAGATGATGTCTTTAGTCCCTTCATCTATCTGGCCAGAAAAGGCAATGAATATATAAAGTATTTAAATATAAATTGGAGAAGCAAGAGTTTTTAGCAAATATATATAACTGATGATACCAGTATTCTTACTGCAACCTAAAACACTAAAGATCTCAATTAAATTATTTCTTTGTTTCATTTAAGTACACATATAATATAGAGCTTAAGAAAATGGTGAATATATATATTTGTGGTACTGGGAATGAAATCCAGGGGCATTCTACCTTCAAACTACATACTCAACCCTATTTTTTATTTTGAAACAGGGTCTCTCTGAGTTGCAAAGAGCCACACTATGGCTGAGCTTGGTGGCATGGGCTTGTAATCCCCGCACTTGGGAGGCGGGGACAGGAGAATCCTGCAGGTTCGAAGCCAGCCTTGCTGGTTTAAGAGATCCTGTTTGCAAATAAAAATATAAAAAATAGGTGTCTGGGAGTGTAGTGCAGAGGTAGAAGGGTTTCCCGTATCCCCAGTACCAAAATAAATAAATAAATAAATAAATAAATAAATAAATAAAGCCACACTATGTAGTTGAGGCTGTCCGTGAATCACAATCCTCCTGTCTCAGCCTTCCAAATGCTGGGATTACAAGCATGTGTCAATAAGCCCAGCTGATATTTTTAATCTTAATGAAAATAGCAATTGAAAACATGTAAATATTAAAATATTTATGTTTGTATGTCATGGATTGGTAGATAGTATTTTTTCAATGTACACCTTTTTTGGATGTTATGTTTTGGTAAATGACCTAAGATTATGAGTTCAAAGAAAAATGTTTTCTTGTCTACTGTAAATATAATAATTCAACAAAATAGTTTCCAAAATATTTTTATCTTTGAAAATTACTTAAATGTCTAAAGAATTAGAGGTCATGATAAACACAAACTCTTTAGTATATGACAGCAAAGAGTCTTAGCATTTGCATTAACTCATTTAAAAAAGGCATTACAACCTCAAAAGTAGATGCTAGATATACCTATTTTTCACTGAAGAGAGGGAGTCACACACATGTTAAAGGCCTCGCCCAAGTTTATTTGACTCATAAGTGAGGATTCAAACCTGCTGTTGACCCTGGAGCTCATGTTCCTAACCCTAACACAACAATGCATCTCAAAAGCCTCATAAAGGCAATTCCACATGATTACCAAGATTGGTTAAAAGTAGGAGTCAAGTGGATGTGCACTTAGCTAGATATATTTTTATTTCAAACATTGGAGAAAGATGTATATTTTTGATCTTCTCTTATATGCCAGGCATATTGGTAGATTCTTTACATTTGACAGTTGCACTCGACACCCCCAACAACCACATCTACCACTCCACCCAACCACCACTGTGATGTTCTACTCCAAACCAGAAATCGAGACTGAAGAAGTTAAGATAGTTCTTCAAGGTCAAAGATGTATCAGCCACCAGTCTTTTTTCTTTCAAAACGAGATGACTGCTGAATGTGCTGCTGCCCCCACATATGTACCTCCTTCAGTAAAATCCCCTAACACCCAAAGTCCATGAAGAGCACCAAGAATGAAAGATCTACTGAGACTCCGCTGCTAGAAGCACCTGGCGGTTAGTGTGCCAACCCATGTCTCTAAAAGTCAAGGTCAGGTGTGGGCTACTGTAGACAACTGAGTCCCATGCTCCCTAAAGTACAGTATAGGAAAGGACTTCAGATACACATAACGTATACCAAATCGCATGAATGGCACTGTGTGAAAGCTCTTGATTCAGATTACATCAAAGTGAAAGAGGGAGGTGGTTTAGGGGAGGGACTGGGGAGAAGAATGAATGAAGGAACACTTCCATTGACATTATGTATATAATGATAATTCCAATGCCAATATCAATATTTTGTATAAAGAAGTGGAGAGGTAGCCAGAGGGAAGATCACCAAGTGCTGTGTGTGTTATTTCCCCATCACTACAAACTATATTACTATATTATGATTTGAGACTTTAAAGCATCGATAAGCGTATAAAAGGGAGAGAGAGCACAAGAGAGAGCGAGAGAGTGAGAGAGAGAGAGAGAGAAAGCGAGAGAAAGAGAAAGCGAGAGAGAGAGAGAGAGAGAGAGAGAGAGAGCGCGCCTCAGTAGTGTGTCTATATTACTAACTCCTGCCATTCTTTTTTTCTTTTTCTGAAAAAGAAACATAGCCTTAGGCTCCTTTCATGCATTCTCTTTGCATTGAT
Organism: Muscardinus avellanarius; assembly: GCF_963383645.1. Taxonomy (NCBI): domain Eukaryota; kingdom Metazoa; phylum Chordata; class Mammalia; order Rodentia; family Gliridae; genus Muscardinus; species Muscardinus avellanarius. The sequence goes on along the minus strand of NC_137787.1, from coordinate 26,773,661 downwards.
ATTTTATTTTTCATACTCAGGGTGCATTGATGTTTTACTATTTTTGTTTTGTTGTTGTTTTATTATTTTGTATTGGTACTGGGGATTGAAAGAAGGGGCATTCTGCCTCCAAGCTACAACCCCAGCCCAAATTTATTTTTATTATGAAACAGCATCCCCCTAAGTTGATGAAATGCTCAAAACATGCTGAGGCTATCCTTGAACCTTCAATTTTCCTATCTCAGCCTCCTAAGTACTAGGACTACAGGTGTGTGCCACTACACGTGACTGTGTTTGATTGTTTTTTGCATTCATGTCTTATTTCTTTGCATTGGTGTTTTGTTGTCTTGCACGTATAATGGAAATACTCGAGAGTCACTCTTGGTAGTAATACTGAATTTAATTTGAAAATAAATATTTATGTAGAAAATGTTTCAATAAGAACTTAAAGAAAATAATATCATTGCATATTGTTATGACAATTATGAGTGCAGTTTCATATCAACTGAAGCTATATAATTCTGCCTTAATACAAATTTTTCATTTTATAAGAGAAAAAAAACCCAAGAGTTAAATAAATTTGTCCCAGATCACACAAGTAGTTGAGAGTTTAGAATATAGGTTTGTGTTTTTCCATTAAATATTTTTTTGTGGGTCTGGGGATGGAATCCAGGGGCATTCGACCTCTGAGCTACATCCTCTGCCCTATTTTTTTATTCTTTATTTTAAAACCAGGTTTCACTGAGTTGCAGAGGGTCTCACTAAATAGCTGAGGCTGTCCATGAACCATGATCCTCTGGTCTCAGCCTCCCAAATGCTGGGATTACAAGCGTGTGCCACCACGCCTGGCTTTCCATTAACTATTTTAGATAAATACTGTTGCTTAAATGAGTCATGACTATGTATGCTTTAGACAGAAAAATAAGACAACACAAGTGAGAGTAATGAGAGACTTATATATATGATATCCCAAAAGCAATCCAGAGGGTAGATCCAGATATTTACTGTCATCTCACAAGTAAAATTATTAGTCAAAGCCAGGCATGGTGATGCGCCCCTGCAATTCCAGTACTTGGGAGGCTGAGAGAGGAGAAACACAAGAGCATAGTAATTGAGCAAGATTATTTAACAAAATCAAAGGGACTGAGGTTGTAGCTCACAGACAGAATAGCTCTGTATCCCATCCCCAGTATCATAAAAAAGAACAAAAATAAAAATAATAAATTATTTTCTCAAGAGAGAAAATAAAATTATTTCTCTCAAGAGAGAAGTGAAATATCAACTAATTTTAGTCAAGATAAAATCTCACAGCTGAGATAGTGTTAATAAGCTGTAACCCTTCTCAATACAAGCACCCAAGCTTCTCAAAAGTGAAGAGGGTTGAAGCCCCCAAAATGTTTTAAAGAAAAAAGTTAAGCAGAGTGTTCAGAACCCATACCAATATTTTACATAGCATACTTTTTATATACTTTTATTTGTGCACTATAGTTTCACATCATAATATAGTTCACAGTGATAGTGAAATCCATGTATACAGCACTCAGTGGGCTTTACCCTGGCTCCTTCCCCTCTCTTCCTCCACATACAGCATATGGAGAGTAGCTTGCAATTCTCACTATATACATAATGTCAAAGAAAGCCGCATACTTTACCAGAGCACTTAAAAGTCCTGTTGGACACATCCTAAGTAAGAGACCGCACAAGGGAATACAGTTATAAAGGAAAACCTAGGGACGGGGTTGGGGGGAGAACGTGGATAACATGGCAATTCCTGAAGCACACTCCACTACTCCCAACCCCTCACTAAACCTGCCCTTAGAAGGTGAGAATTGGGACTATCAGTCTTGTCAGAAGTCACACTGCACAGAGTATTTTCTGGGGAAATACCTCACTCTCCAAGAAAATGGAAGAGTTAAAAAGAATAAAAGGATTTAAGAATCTCCTAAACATCGTTCTACCAAATGCACAAAATCCTGTTCTCCCCTGATCTACTTGGCTGAGTCCCCACCCTGTTAGGAGAGCAGAATTGAGGGACGGAGATGACAGTACACAGTAGAATGGATGTGAGACATGAGGACAGAGATGCAGACTCATGTTCTCACTCTGCCCCTTTCTTGCTGTTTGAATTTAGTCTATCTATTTAAGCCTTGACATTAGTAACAGTATTTTGCATTGCCACAGATATATATTTAAGACACTGAGAAGAGATGAGAATTACCTAACATGAACTACATCTGTGTTACATGCCAGACTTTAATTTCATCTTTTCTTTTTGTTGCCCTATGGTGAAAATGGCCCAGTGCCTAGAAAATACAAGGTGTTCAATTAAGAGTTCCCAATCCATTTTGTGAACTTAACAAAGCACCCCATTATATTGTTAGAATGCTCTAATTGTTAACAGATCTCTATTTAAGCCAAAAATCTTCCTCCTTTTAACTTCTGCCTGATTCTGCCTTCTGGAACATCTGAAAACTGCACCACTCCCTTTTCTATGAGAGCCCTTTACATGTCTGAAAACAATTCCCGTTCTTCCCTTTCATACTCTTCTACCAGGGTCAACACATCCTCCTCTTTCAAATGTTACTTTTGAGACATGGTTCTTTGAAACATACTGTCCCAATTGCCTATTACAGACGCACTCTAGTCAATCAATTCTACTCTTAAATGCATATTATTTATCTGAACAAAAGTGCCCAAATATAGTCTGAGAATAGCTCTTGAGTCCATGCTGAGCAGTTTATTGAACAATGAATTCTACTACCCTTTTAGCAGCCTCTGAGCTAGCAGAATATGTGATTTTTAAAATAAGCACCATTTGGGGAGTGGTAGACTGTTAAACTAGACATGGTGAAACAAGTACCTGTTGATAAAGACTGTAATAAACTTCTGTCTGAAAACCCATTGCAACAATTTAAGGTTTTGCTTTTTGTAAGTCAGAGATATAGTATGAATTTCTTCATGAAGATGTAGAGAACAAGATTGAACGTAGTTATCTGCAAAGTTAAACTTTGTTTTGAGTTCTGAAGTATATCCTGAGTTAAAGCTCTGCCAGATATCTGTGCAGGACCCTGGGCAAGCCAGTTAACCTTTGTTTGACTCAGAGCCCTCATCAGCAAAATGAAATTGACCCACCACTTGGCTGGGGTGGGGAGTCTCTCCATTAAAAAGACAAATTGGGCATAAATACAAAGACACAAAGGCAAAAGGTGCCCTATTAATCTTGAACTGAGGAGTCCAAGGTCTTTAAGGTGAAGTCATTCCACTCAAAAGATAAAAAAATTCTAATCTATTTTAGAAAACTCTACGTTGCCCGTTTAACACATTCTTTAGTTACAGTTGCTCCTGCCTTCTTGCCTTCTACTCTGCTCACCCAAATCCATCCTGTCCCCAGTGTAGTCACTGATTAATTTCTTTTCCTTCCAAGACCACTTCTTTCTAAAAGAGCTCAACTACCTTTCTGCTACCATACTCATTTAATTTGTACCACATGATAATTAACTTTTGCCTGAGGTTCTGTAGGTGGGAAGGTAAGTTGCTTCTCCCAGGAATGCTGATACCTTTACAACAATCTATCTTTGGGGGAGGTAGTAAACATTTGCTGTTTCTACTACCTGGCTCACTAAAACAGAATGAGAACAACAGATAAAACACCTACTAAGGTACCATCATTCACATCTGTTAGCTCCTTTAATGGACAACAGTGAAATTCAAATGAGGAGAGTTTGTTGTGAATTTTATTACTGAGAAGACTTTGCAAATTAGTTCCTGTAATAAAAATAAAGTTACTTATCTTGGTTCCAAATACGTTTGTAATTGCATTCATCAAGCAAAGGGTTGAACTACGTTCTTCAGGAAACTACATCTCTTCAAAAGACATGCAGGTTGTTGCCACCCCAAATGCTTATCATCTGTGAACAACTTATCATCTGTGGGCTTGAAATTCTCGTTTGCTGAATCTAAGGATCATGAATACTAAGGATCATGAAATACATGTGACAATTATCTAATCTTTGAAAATAGAAGGTACACCGGGCATGGTGGTGCATACTTGTAATCTCAGTACTTGGGAGGCTTAGACAAGAGGATCATGCAGGTTCAAAGCCAGCCTCAGCTATTTAGTAAGGCTCTCAGCAACTTAGTGAGACCCTGTTTCCAAATAAAATATAAAATAGGTCTGGGAGTACAGTCTGGAGGTAGAAGGGCCCTGGATTTTATCCCCAGCACCACACACACACACACACACACACACACACACACACACACACACGAGAACAAAAGGTATACTGATAAATGCTTTCCTAACACTTCCCTCCTCTGGTTACCCTCATACCTGATAATTTATAAAACCCTCACAGTGTATTTGGGAATCAAAGTATATTTCCAATGAGAAAATCTTCCTGAAAAACTAAAAATTAGAAGGCTGACACAACTTGGGCAACAACTTGTTCTCCTTCCTCTCTCTATAACACATGTACCTAGATGCTAGGTTTAATTTAAATCTTAGTGCCTGCTATAGTTTGGACATCGAATATCTTCAAAAGCTACATGTGTTAAAGGGTTGGTCCCCAGAATGGATCTATTGGGAGGTGGTAGAACCTATAAGTGGAGTAACCTAGTGAAAGAAGCCTTTATATCATTACAAATTTGCCTCTATAGAGAATTGTGAGAGCCAGGACCCTTCCTTTCTCTTTGCTCCCTAGCTCATGATGAGAATGAGTTTTCCCCATCCCACACTGCCACCATTTTGTGCTACCTAGACACAGGCCCAAAGCCACAGTGTCCACTGATCATAGAGTGGAATTTCCAAAGTTGTGAACCAAATAAACCTTTCCTCTTTATAAACTGATTATCTTGGGTATTTTGTTACAGAAAACTAACACATCGTTTTTGTCTTGTTCTTCACCTAAAGCCATATCAGTTAGTAATTAAGTCCTTAACAAATTGTTCTTTACAATGATTATTGAATATATGCCATTTTTAAATTGCCACAATAAGCAGATGACTCCAGGCTTCATCAACTTAATTCCTCAGATACAGAGATAATAGCATATTCACACAATGAAATTTCCTCCAATAATATTTTCTTCCTGTGACTAGGCTTGCGGTAATTTATTAATAATCTATGTCTTAAATGCTTACCAGAATTTGGCCCTTTCAACCTTCAATGTCTTGCTACTTTTCCATTTCTTTTCACCTCAACTTTTTCCTTTACAACACAGAAAAATACTTCCCTTTCGTATTTTCTTACTTCCACATCTGTGAATTTAATACAAGTTGGAGAGGATTTTCTAGGCAGAAGTATACTTAAAATAATTTCTCTAATTCCTTAATTTTTTACAATCTCTGTTCTTTTTTCTCATTTTTTCACCTTCCAACACACACTGTATTCAAACATTTCCTACTTCTTTCACACCTTTTCAGGGCCAGGCAGAGTGCTAGGCACTTGGACACAAATGCACTGAAGATGTCTTCCTTGTTTTCAAAAGGATGTGAGTCCATCTTGGAAATGTCCATGGTATTTCTTCTCCACACCACTGTTTAGTATTTAGTAGGTTTGGTTTCAGGACTGTTAACTAATATAGTTCTGTACCCTACTTTATAAAGCATAGTACAATAAATTACAAAGAGCTAGCAGTCAAGAGCTATCTGGGGAATAAGTGAATTTTAATGTTTTGACTATAAAATTGAAATACTGAGCTTGTTCCCACAGTCCTGTGAGGTTTTATTCATACTCATTGCTAGCTGTATTGAGCAATCCTGGGTCCACTCAGGATCCCTACTGCTGGGACTCTACAAAGGCCTATCTTCTGCCATTATAAATATAGTTCTGAAATTTGGGAGTTTTGCTATAAAATTTTTTTCTGTATTGTATTAATTTCTAAGAAACACAGTTCTAGGTAACAGATACATCATTGATAAACAGTAAGAAAAGGCATGGCAAGATGCACAGTTTGAATAGTTTGAAGATATATACACAAGATGTATAGTTTGAAGTGAGAAAACTGAGTTAAAGTGTTCATTTTGCCTGTTAGTTCCAAGGTCCTAAGAAAGTCATTTTGTTTCTATGGGCCTAAATTTCATCACATATAAAATGGGAATAATGACACTTAGTTCTAGGGTTGTAATAAAAAATGGGAAACGGAGTGAAGCCTCACATCCATCCGACAAATGGGAAACGGAAGTAGAATCCCTCACATCCATTCATAATATGCTATTGACCAAGTTCTAGCCCATGCTTAAATAAGAGCTACATCTAAGTATGCTTGCTGATACTGGCTTCCCTAGCATAGAAGATAATTTCAGTATAAGATTCACTAAGAGACAATCATTTCACTCAGATTAGTTTTATATTCAAATAATTAAAGTTTACTGAACATTTTCTCTGTACAATATACAAACTGACAAAAATGCAAGAGCATCTTTATAGTACTACACAATCCTGCATGATGACACATATAATATTATAGACATGTACTTAGTACTATGGAGTAAGAGTGGAAGACATTGGTTCTCTTTGTCTTGATGGTGAGGGTGGAGATAAGATTACAAATCAAATTTAGAGAACATGTTAATATTTGAGGAATAGAGATAACGTATTTAGAATGAGTTATTAGAAGATGTGTGATTTTACAAACAGAGAAGGGTGGAAAGACATTCCATAAGAAAATAATTTGGGAAAAAGTATACAGATCTTATTTATTAAACATAACTGGAGAATCAAGGCAGTTCAGAGAAGGGGATACTTAAGGCCAAGTAGGTTATATGACTTTGTTCAAGTTGCAAACTCAGGCAGCAAACCTTAATGTGTACCACCTACACACCCATTAGATTTTTCAAGTATGTGTTAAGAACAAAATTTAAATTTCCCATTTTTCTGCTACATATTGCATATCATTTATTACTAATCAAATCATTTCATGGAACACAAGACAAAATGTCCTATGAGCTCAGCAAGATGCTATGAAGAACCTCAATTAGGAAAATAATGAAAAAGATCCCTGTGTATTTTTCCTGATTGAAAGAGTTACAAAGAACAAATAAATCACTCATCTTGTAATAAAATTGACTTATTTTTTTATTTCACAAATATTTGAAGAGCAGCCACTCTAATATGATAGATTTTTTTAAAAAGGAGTAGTAGAGTTAAAGAAATGAATTAAAAATGGAAGCTAGCTACAATGGAATTTTGAGTTTTGATAACTTGTGAATTAAATTTAATTAATTAATTAATTTTTATTTTGTGTGTAGTACTGGGGATAGAACCCAGGGGCATTCTACCTCCAAGCTACACCCCTAGCCCAAATTTTTATTCTTTATTTAGAAACAGGGTCTTGCTGAGGGCTTCATTAAGTACCTAAGGCTGGATGCAAACCATGATCTGCCTGTCTCAGCCTCCTGACTGCTGAGATTACAATCGTGTGCCACTATGCCTGACTGACCAGTGAATTTTAAAGTCTTAAGTGACAGTAGAAAGGCAAGGCCTATGGGTAGAGGCCAAACTGCTTGGGAACTTTCAAATTTGTCCTAAAAGTTCTGGACTTCATCCATGAAATGAGCTAAAAGGTAAGTCCAGAAAAACAGATATATAGCCCTCAGATATATAGCAACACAGTAGGTTAGACAAAGGCACCTGGTACTGAAGGGCTACCAGATACCAGACACCATGAGAGCCACTTTATTTTCCACTGTTTTTCTTTCATGAACTCTTCAAAAATGTTTTATTGATAACTCATCTCTTTCTTCTAGGAGTACTCCCACTGCTTCCATAAAATGATGTCTGTTAGATTGTTTAAACTCACACAAAATTTCCAGAACCTTTTCACATTTTTAGCTGTTGATTCTAAAGAACAAACAAGTATTTGATTTGCAATTTTACCTCTCAAAAACAGGAACTCACTATTAACCAAAAGTTGAACTCTTAACAATACTATCTAAAAACTCATTGTCAAGTATTCTGATTAAGGGTCAATAAATGCTGACTAGGAAACCAAAGAAAAAAGAAAGCAACACAGTAGGTCAGACAAAGGCACCTAGTACTGAAGGCTACAAGATACCAGACACCATGAGAGCCACTTTATTATTGGAAGAAAATGTGGCATCAAAGTGTGTAAGAGGATTTGCTTTAATACTCAATTATATATTCTGATTTTCAAGTGGAAATTTAGTAGAAATGATTTTGAAGAGGCCCGTATTTGCTAAAACAATCACATTAAATTTTTAGCACTTTTATAATATATTTTAATATAATATTTATATTTAATGGGTTCAAATTAGGGATCAGGAGAAATAATTACAGTGTTTCTGAATGAAATGGTTTTCACATTTTATTTTTACACTTTTGATCTTTAAATTATACTCTATGTGACCAAAGAGAGACCTTTAAAATTGATTTGGTCTCATGCAAAATTGTTTGATTTTAAATCTGTCCTTTCTTTGAAAAGAAACATGTTTCATTTTAAGTGTCAGAGAAAAATAAAGCTAGTAAAATGTACATAGTTGTATATTTTGAAAAAGGTTATATTTTATTCAATTCTAGTATTAAATAAAAGATAGCCAATGCCAAAATGCTTTCCTTAATCTTAAAAACACACTTAAATGTCATTTGTTCTCACTCTTTGAACCAAGGACCCTGTTGCTTACAAATAAGAGAGGTGAAAAAATAACCTTTATACACTCAATTTCACAAAGAGTATAAAAGGGCCATAGACAGAAATGTGTTTGTTACTTGGAGTCTTCTCTATTTAAGGTTAAGATAAGCCTATAAATTCATTATACTCATATCTAAAGCCAAATTTAAATGCCAAAACTCTCAGAAATACAAGTAAACACTGTGCAACTGCCAAGAATTATAATAAATTTATTTTAAATAAATTTTCACTATGAGCATTTTTTTCTGGAAAGTGAAATGCAATTTAGGAAATTAAAGACATTTTAAGATAAACATTATTATTATTTTTATTACTAGTAGAGAAGTTATTTTTTTATTTTTCAAAGTAGTTTTATTTACTGATAGTTTCTCATAAACAGCATATAAGTTTAATATTTATAGTAATCTAATTCTTGATCCTAGCTAATTTCTACTTATAAATACCAAAATATAGATGGTCACTAATTTATATTAAGATACATATGTATTCATAAGTATTAAAGCTACAAGTATTGTTCTATTTTTATTTCTATTTTTCTTTCCAATACTTCTTCAAATATTTGTTCTCTGTTGAATATACATCTTTACTAAATACACTAATTTATTTTATTTTAATAGTCTAAACATATAGAAAATATCTTGAATATATTTCATTTAATATTCATTGGAATAGTTAACAATAAAGTTTCAAAAAGATGCTTAAATGTAACTGCCAAATTAAGAATATGGACATTTTTATAGTTGATTTATTTTATAGGATTTCTGAATATCATTAAGATTTTGATTCAATGTATATTTTCAGATTAAATTGTACTTAACCTCTGAGGAAAAAAATATATTTTTATAAGCCAAGTGTAAATTGCATGGCTTTTTCAAATGCAGTACAAGTTCCATGATTAGATTTAGTACAAAATCAAGTTTCAATTTAAAAGCCAGCTGTAAATACATACATACAAAATTGCATGTGTATTATGTTTAATGATCTTAGAAACAGCTTGCAGAAGCGATCAAAGCTTTGGAAATTCCATTTAACCCAGAATGTCTGCTTTGACCCAACTGACATGTTATAATCGTATTCTCTGTACTTTTTAGTGTTCTTCATCTCATCCAGCTAGGGGCTCACCATTTATATACAGCAAATATATTGCATTACGCCATAAAGGCAGTTTTATATGTTATTCAAACAGGGAGCAATTAAAGAAGAAATCAGAGTGCCTCATCTCATTCTCATGAATGTTTACCTGATCAATCCATTTCCTGAAGGGGTAGCTTCTTTGAACAGAATTATGGTGAGTTCTAAGTATCTGGATGCTGGTCTTTGCAGTCCTCTCTTGCCATCTGTCTCCATTAGTGACATGGAAGATGGACTACTTGGCTTGTTGAGTAAATAGCTAAGGAACATGAATACTTCATGCAGGAGCCTTTTTTATTTGTCTCCCCTTCAACAGAGTTACAAATATACCATTTTTCTACTTTTCAAAGGTTTTCCAGAAAACAAATTCAGGCTTATGCTCTTATGTGCTTTTAAAGTCCAATCAGAATGTGCGTATAGCTGAAATAAATATGCTGCATCAAAAATTTGTTGTGCTCATCTTTTCAATAAATGTGAGAATATAATACAATTTTAGCAATTCAAGACACACATAATTATTAAGATTTAAGCTTTATGGACTACAGCATACAAAGGTCCAATGAGTTACTGATACTGTTTCTAATCCAAGTCCATAAGCCAACTGTTAAATTTATCTTTTTATAACTTTAACAGATGCTATTTCCAAAACAATTTTCTTTAAAATCAAGCCACAGATTAAAAATCAGTATAGCAATGAATGAGGATACGTAGTAATACTCATTATATATACCCTACTTACTAGTGTGCTACTTAACACGGGGTTGATAATTAATAGTTAGTTGCTTAAAGTGGATATAAAAACAGAGAAAATAAATGTAAGGTATAAAAGCTGGTGGGTCAGGCACCTTTCCAGAAACACTGAGTTACCAAGTGCCAAGAGAAGCAAGGAAGACCAATGGGGTGGCAGAGGGGAGAGAGCTCCCAAGAATTCTAATGAGGGTAAAAGGTCTGAGAGTTCATTCCCATTACTTGCTACATTTTGCCATGTTTTAGAGAGTTCACCAAGTGTAAGACAATAGCACAAAATCTGTGATTTTTATGCCTTGCTGCTTTCTATTATATGCCTTAACCTTGTGATGGTGATAAAGTACATAGTAAATAAGTTTTAGAGCCTTTCTCTAGCCAACAATGTGGTGTCTTGGGGTTGAATGTTAAACATAGTCAACTAGATTGTTTTTCCCAAAAAGAAATGCGAAAACTGAAGGTTATAAGAAGGCTGGGATGGAAGAGCATCAAGGCTGCTACAATAAAAGCATCTCATAAAGACTGCATTTAGAAAGAAGTACTTCAGCAAAATGTTAGATACAGGAAAGTATCTCCAGAACATTATAGGGATTTTTGAAAGAATAAAATTATATCTTCAGTCTAACTCCAAAAACCCACTTTTATTATCTTCTTGAGATTTCAGGAGGTGTAATAAATGGGACCTCTTAGTTATTGCAAAAGGATCCAATCCTACATAGTTTAAAGAAAAGGAGGTGAATTATGATAAAGTTACTCTTAAGGCCAGGAGTATTTTATGGCTGGAATGACTGGGCAAAACTAGTCTTCAAAGGGAGACTATAACGTGGAAATGAATAGACCCCACATCAGAAATCTGGGTAGGTTGTTCTCTTTCTCTGCTCTTTGTAGCTATGCCAAAATTTTGGCTTCATTCTTTTTTTTTTTTTTTTTTTTGCACCTTTCTCTCTGACTTTCATAGCGTAAGTGAAAAGAAGACTGTGTTCAAGTACCCAAGTGGATAAAAAAACTACTTATGCAGAGACTGAATACTCTTAGTTACAATTCCAGATTCTCAAGTGAAGGAATCTGACTGGCCCAGCCTGGATTTCATTCCCACAAACTGTCCCATGGGCTGGGGTCACAGGGAAATATATCGATGAATAAAGACTCACATGTACATTTAGAGCACATATCACATATAGACCCAAGAGCTATGGTTTAAAAAAAATACCGACTCATTTGTCCATTCAACACATACTTAAATTTTTTTACTTGAATAATTTAGGTTTTATTCTAATTACAGACTATCCAGATAGGACATAAGGTTAGCTGAGTACCCAAGTGTCCTGCCTTTGTGTGTCATAGACCTGAACATGGTTTCAAAACAAACAGAAAACATTTGCTATTTAGAGATGAAAATAAGGATAGAAAAATCCTTTTAAAACATAAATAATCTCTTTAGGTACTAAAGACAGAAATAAATCCAGAATGAAATTTTAAGATCATTATCCATCATGTCTCTCTAAACACTATAAATTTGAGTCATTGTCGGAGAAAAGAAATTGCGAAACTTCTATAAAAAGTTGTTCAAAAGATTACTGTTACATGAATATATCTGAGGGCTACGTGACTGACAGAAGAGAGTAATGCGAGTTTACTACTCACACATGCAATTCAAAACTTGCAGTAAATGGTATAATGTCTAATCACCATATATTCTTCATGGGTGATGTTCATAGATTATGCCAATACTGGATATATTATGTGATTTAAAGGAAGCCAGCACATGTACAAGTGAACCATACGTGGTTTTCAGAAGGAATCAAATTTTATATTAAATGGAGAGCTTCTAGCACATTTCAAGGTATAATTTAAAATAACAGATCATTTAATTGTGCCATTTTATGGTTTCACCAAATATTCTCTGCTTTCAAGAATTAGTATTAAAATAATTACAAGACTAAGCTTATCAAGTACCAAAGAAGGAGAAATACAGAGTGTTCTGTTCATGGCCCACTCTTGATCCTAAATCTTCTCAAAATCCCTTGACTATTTCACCTAATCCCCAAATGTTAACTTGTCACTTAGACACTCATGTCTCCTAAGTATCTCTATTGTAAGACTCGCTACCTCTCCGAGGCAATATTTTATTCTATCCTCAAACTTCTTCCTTAACCACATGACATTGTAAGATCTTGGAGGTCAGAATCTATGTGTGATCTTTTGGGCATGTATATGCCTAGTGTCTGGAACAGTACACACTAAGGATACATTTATTAACTCTGACTTAAGACAGTCCTTCTAATTCATAACTTTTGCTACTTCCATTGAGATGTCCTGTTCTTCCAAACCACTCACCTAATGGGCTTCTATCTCATTTTCTCATCATTCCATTCAAGAGCCTCTTTGATAAAACCTCTCCAGAATCCTTCAGAACTCGCTATATCTTTGTTTGCCTCACATGCATGTCAACTATTAACTCAAAACCTTACTTTCTTTATAATTCTTGTTTTTTTCTGTCTTAGAAACGATATGCACATATGCATACATATACAATGTTTAAATATATATGTATATGCATATGAACAGACTGTATGCATTGCTCATCTGTGATCCTCTAAAACACTGTAAGCTGTTAAAGTCTAGGACAATAAATTATTTGCTAGGGTCTCCTTGGGCTAAGATCATTTTTGTAATGGATGACTATATGCCATGGTTAGGAATGATTATTTTTATAGCACAAAAATATATATAAAAGAAAAATGTTATTGAAAAGAAAAAGGAAACTACTATAGTTAGTTTGGTAATTTTTGTTTGTTTTGTTCTTGAGGCAGGGCCTCACCATGATGTCCAGGCTGGCCTCCAACTCATCATCCTCTTGCCTCAGCCTTCCAAGTAGCCATAATCACAGATATGAACCACTGCTCTCAGCTAGAATTTTTTTGAATATATATGTATGAAAATGCAGATATGTATATGGGTTAGTACAAAGTTTATATAAACTTTTAGGGCTGCTACTTAGTAACTAGCAATTATTTATTTGAAGAAACAACTTATTAGTTGTTTCAGGTAGAAAACTTGACCATCCTTACTTTATTATTTTCCAAAACTGTTCCTTCTAATACCTCAATTTTTAGTTCAAAATGTTTCCTAAAGGAAGTCTATCCAACAGTATAGACCATGTTGCTTGAATACCTATATTCTTTTTTCATATTCTAAATGTTAAAAATTGATTACAGCTATTTTTTATGTTTCTAGTCTATTCTTTTATTATAGGATCTCAGAAATAATAAAATAATAAAAGGTATAGTAACACATTTTATTATCACTTAAAGACTCCCATTATAATATCCATAATTATTATGGTTGTCAATAAAATCCAGTTGCATGTTCAGCAAATAAGGCAAAGCACACATCAGAAGAAAAGCAAACACCTTTAGATGACATTTTTAATTTCCTAACATTGTTTGTATCTAACAGAATGTTTAGATCACTATTCTGCTTCATAATTCAGCTTTACCCATTAGTTCTCCTTTTGTAGATGTCATTGTGTTTCTTATATGTGATCTAGGATATTTTGTGTGCATCCCTTTATTGAAGCAATAACATGAAAAATAAGTGATTCTAAGGCCATTTTTTCTAGGACTCAGATAACTTTAGCATCTACTTTTGATAAGCAAAGATGTCATAAACACTATAATTGCTACAAACTTCTGGCACATGTAGAAGAACTATAGCTCTGCCATCCAAGCTACAGAACAAGGAAATATGTCCAGTCACTATGCTGGGCCTCATCGAAAGTCATTTTAAAAATAGAAATCAAAAACTACACAGCGCTCTGGATGTTTGGAGAGGTTCATTTTTCTGAAGTTGCTACTAATTCCAGATATATTCTTTTCATCCAAAATACTTAAATATAATTTTTACTACCCATTTAGGTAAAGGACTATTGAAATGATCATAGTTCTCTAAATAATTTACTATTCACTAAATAGCTCACTCTATCAGTATTGGGAATATTCTCAACTTGATTTGAACTAGAGAGTGCTCCTGCGAAATATAAAAACTATTGAAAATAACACCAAATATATTAAAAGGATGTTATTTAAAATGTCCTCATGTAAAAATAAATTCTTAGTTATGCAAGGACCAAACCCCCATCTCATTTTGCCTGAGTATCTTTGAAATTCAAAGTTTCCTATACCTGTCCCACTTAAAGCAAAACATAAAGTGTAGGCATTAGCATAAAGGATCTAACAGAGTAAACGCCAAAAGAAATTTCCCAAATGACTGGTTGTCTCTGGATATCTTCACATATATAGAATATGTGCATGGATATATTAATCTACCTAAGTACTTACAATTTTTTATGCGGATCCTATCGAAAATGGCATACATTCAGACAGTCGTGAGTGTACTTTAAATCATTTAGAATGTTTCAGAAAGACCCCACCCACTGTGTGGCGCTAGTATTAGTCTCCTATTGGTAACATGAGAGTCTAAAACAAATCTAAAACGCCAAAAGCAACAGAAGCGAAGCGGAAAGGAAATGACTGGCTGAAGTCACCAATTCTTATCTCACTGAGCCTCTGACTCTCCTTGCGCTCAGCCTGTCAGAAAAAGACAGACTTCCATGAAGCAGTGTACTACACCCTGACAGCATCTTTCATCAATCCCACCGGAGCAGTAACTGCTCTAAACTCCAGCTGTCAGTCACCAAGCCAGCGTTACCCTTGTTCTTTCCCTGCTGAACTTCTCTATGGCTTATCCTCTGCCCAGAGTCACAAACCCCTCCAGGCAGGGGAGCAGTGTTCCCAGGTCCAAGCAAGCAGGGCTCCCTTTCCGCATCATAACGCCACTGTCCACTCACAAAAGCACAGAGCAAGAAAGAGACAGCTTTACCCGCAGGAAGGAGAGGTCCCGGTTGTGCTCAATGCTGGTGATCTCCAGGTTGCCCATGACCACCTCACAGTTCTCATAGTATTTGCGCAAGGCTCTGTACTGCTGTTCCAGGTCCGAGAGAGAGCTCAGTTTGTTCTCCGTTCCAGCACAAACTACAAGGACAAAAGACACATGTGTAACCTTTGTGTGACGTGTATAATTAGAATATCTTCCTTGAAACTCCATTTCACGAGTCAATCCCACTGCCCCAAAGAGAAATATTCTAAATGTCATTGACATAAACCCCTATACTGATAAATAGCTTCATTTGTATGTGCTTACATTATAAATGCTAACCAAATACAGTCAGAGGAATTAGATCCATATGAACAGATTAAGGAGATAAAATAACCCCCGTTTGCTGTGACCATATCAAGAACGTAAATACATTTAATTTCATTTAAACTTGGTTTTCTTTAGGATTTACAGCTCTATTTTCTAACACAGTAATTGGACATACATGAATAAATGAAAAGCTGATAAGGCAAACAATACTGTTTTTAAAAATAGTATTTAATAAAATGATGTTCTGAATGTGTTTTATTATTATTATTATTATTATTATTAAGATATGCACTTGTAAGGTCACAAAATCAATACCTTCAAAAAGAAACCACAATCAAACAACTTAGATTGAAATACACTGACATAGAGTGCAAACATGATTTGTAAGAAAATACAACTTTTATTGATACAAACTGCATCATCAATGTACATAATCCTAAGTGTTCTGAAGTCTATTGTGGAGTGATAGGTCATCTCAGTCGGCTATTTTCATATGAAAGGGAGAGGATCCTGAATCAGTTCAAACCTAAGAACATGAATATACAAACGTGTGTGTTGACACCTTGCTTCTGGACATCTAGCCTCCAAAACCAAGAAAAAATAAGTTGCTATGACTTCAGCCACCTAATGTGTGGTACTTTATCAAAGCAACTATAGGAAAATAATACATAGATTTTTAGACAATTTCTCTCTGAAATCTCACATTTAAATAAGTGTTGGAAATTGCTTTTCCTCTCTCTAGGGTTTTATCAGCTTACCACTTCCTATCTGCCTCCCCCTTCCCTTTCCCAAAAGCCAAGGCCATTACACCCCATACTGGAAATCATTGGTTGCCCTTTAAAAAGCAGTTTGTGTTGTATGAGAGTGATAGAGGATAAGGCAAAGACTTCTAGAATGCATATTTTTCTTATCTTTGGTAGTAACAGTGCACAGTTTTCACCTGGGCATTTGGCCATCCAAAATAAAGGTTACATTTCCCTCTTCCCTTTGGAGGTTAAGTTTGGCTAAGAAACTAGGTTGTGTCGTGTTATACCGCAACTTCCCAGAACTTTATTTGGAACATGGTTGGAACCTGACTTTGACACACTCCTAGTACACCTCTAATCTGCTGCCAGGAGTGCAGATGCAATGGTAACAGTTGACCATCACCCCAGACCATCTTTAAAGGGCCACATCCTAAAGATGTTTGGGAAGCAGCTAAAATAAAGCAAGATTTTCAAACAATGGATGTTTTATATTGTCATACCATTACTATCAGCAAGATACCGGTGATGTGGGTCCTAAGTGACAAAATAGCACCCATAGGAAGGATGATATTCTATTAAGTCATATGCTGTTGATTTCACTTAATTTTAGCTATTCTGCCTAGTTGTTTGACTGTTATTTTTTTCCATTCATAATGCAACTAAAAAAGGATTTTTGACCATCTGAAAATTTGACTGGTTCTACTGAAGTTTCCTTTATTAAAATTAACCAACAAAAAAAAGTAAACTTCTGTTAAGAACTACAGTAACAGTTAACACAAGCAGGAAGACAAGAAAAAATTGATTCATGAATGTATCAGTTAAGCTCAAAGTCTAGAATTTTATTTTTTATTATATATTAGAGGCAGTCTTTGAAAAATCCACAAACCATGACTTTTATTTTATTAATCCCAGCACATTTATAGCAAAGTCTTTATAAACTGTAAAAATGTCTGTTGAATAAATGTTTTATTGTATGGGTTTATAAAATACAGATTGTAATTATTTTAAATTCCAATGAGGAAAAAAAACTTCTATTTTAATACAACCACCTTGGAGGATAATTAAGCATACCCCCATGTTCAATTAATAAACTGGCACCATTTCTAAAACGTACTCAGAGCCACACAGCAATTTATATGCAACTGAAATTGTATAAGCTTCTTTTAATTGGAAATAAAACCGATGCTTAATATCAATATATTAAAAACATAACATGTAACCATCTAAAAGGAAAGTTGTTCAAAATAGTTTCCATATTATGAAGTTTACAATAAAATCATAAATTCTGGCAGTCACATCTACTACCATAACTGCCATACATAGATATTATTATATGTTACCCATTCTGTACATATAAAAGAAGAAATAGAATATGAAGCTACTTGATCTGAATAGTTTTAAGTTCTTGATGAATTATTATTGCTAATATTTACTAAAACATTCTACACAGTCTGGAATTTTACTTATATTTTTATAATAGATATAAATTACCCAGTGTTGCAATAATCTGTTCATATGAGATACCCACAACATTCTTCCTTCAAACTTTATGAAGATAGAGGCAGTACACTTTTCATTAATTGTATCTACTGAGCTGTGTAACACAATATTTTCATTAAATTATATTTAACTAACATAAAACTATTATAACTGGTTTTATGAAAGTGACCCTCAATTCTAAAAAGTTTATGCTGTTCAGTAAATAATCAGGTATGTTTTGTATATACCTTAACAAATTGCAAAAGTGGGATGATTATTCTTAAAATATTTTTCTAACAAAATTAATATCCTCTGAAAAGAAGAAATTCTGATTAATCAGAATGTTTTAGTCACTAGATTTAATCATTTGAGTTTTAACTATATACTTTTCAATTTAGGAAGTATTTTTGTCTCACCAAGCTTTTCCTTTATACTTGATTCAAACTACTTAGAATCAATAGTATATTCATCATAATTTTTATCCTGAAAGACCTGGTGTTTAAAGAATTAGTTTGGATAGACCCATAAAAATCATTTGTAGTTCTCTTCATGAAGCCTTCACTGAACGCCTCACAACTTCCATTTGTCAATCGATTTTACAATCAGGCAATGTATACAAGACAATGTTTAAGCCATCAAGTCTCATTGATTTCACAAGGCTGTTTATCAAAACAGAATTGAAAAATCTTCTTCACCAGCGAAAACAAGTTTAATGAAATTCAGCCCCCTTTGATAGCACTATTATAAAGTCCTTAAAGTATAAGCTTACAATAGCTCTAGCTTCAAAAATCTCAAATTTACATGTACTCCCTAGAGTTTTCATTCCCAATGTAACTCCAGGAGTAAAGCTTTATGTGACGCCTTAATAAAATCACCAATTATTCTATTTAGTATTGATTCAGTTACAAACATAGCTGTATTTGTAACACAAGTCTTTTATTCTTCTAGACTTAAGATTTGCATTCAACAGTAAGTGAGCTACATAATCCTTATTCAGTAAAGTGATGAAGAAAAAATAGGAGTTTGTAGCAATATGCAAAGTTGGTTAACAAAATTATTCATTTAATTCATGAAGCAAGATGAAGAAATGTTAACAATATTCATATTGAAACCAAATATCAATTTTTGCCTCCAAGCTGGTTATGGTTATGAAATCAGAACTCCATTTGCTTAGAAAGGAGATAAAAAAAAAGAATAAAATCAAATTTTTTTCCTAACTCTCAAATCAAAATGCCTCGTGAGATATCAATTAAGAAATGGGTAATTATTTTTCTAACATCAACTATTTGCTTAGTATTATGGAAAAGTGTTTACTGATAAAAAATTTCCAAGATCTTTCTTAAGGGTTCTTGTAGTTGTACAAGGCTAGTTGTAGCAAGCATAGCAGTGAGGAGTAAGCACATAAAAGCCATGAATGTACCGTGTGTGCATAATCTGGAAACTGCATTTTCTCTTTCAGAAATATTAGCACAATAAATATGCTTTATATTGATTAATATATTTGGGTATTTAAAATCTAGAGCTATATTAAATTTAAAATATAAAATGTTGAAGGAACATATAAGAAGCAGCAAACACATATTGTACTCCTCTAAGAAATAGCACAATAATTCCATTGAACCAGAGGTAGACTGTCACTAAGCCACTTTGAGTTCTTCATGCCTCTGAGTCAACAGGCCAAGAAAGATGTTACTAAGCTGCCTGGTCCTGACTACAAATGGGGAAATTGGACTAGTGCTCCACAGTGTAGGTATGACAATGCCTGTAATTCAGTAGATCTCTTAGGGTATCTCTTAGCACGATTACCATGCTTCCTGATAAAGTTCAATAATCCAATGCAGGCAAGGTTACTAATGACCACTCTCTTCTGGAATGAAGGCTTGGGTCGTCCTGCTCAGTCAGCATGCATGGCCAACTGAGATGCTTGAGTAAATGAGGTCCTTAGAAATTCCAGCTATAACTCTTTGACCAGTTCCTGAATCAATCTGAAAGAGTCCTGTTTAGTTCTTTGCTCAAATGTCACCCTTTTCAGAACAGTCATCTTTAACAATCTTATCCAAATTCAGGCTTCCATACCTGCTCTGTTTTCTTTCCCATCTTTATTTTTTATTATATTGCTATCTTAAATTATATTATTTACTTGCTTGTTGACTTTTTATTATATGTGTGTATATTAGAATGCAAGTTCCACAGGAAATGGGCTCTTTGCCGGCTCAGCACCTAGAAGGACAGGCACATAGCCGAATCTTAGTCAATATTTATTAAATAAATGGACCTTGGGTCATTGAGAACCACAATAGAATCAGATCGAATGCTTGTTCCTTTGTTTCTAAGAGCCAAGTTAGCATAAGTCACTCCCCACCACTTCGAGTTTCAGATTCCATACCTGCAGACTAAAGTTTTGTGCCAGTTTAGATTTTATGAGCAGAGCAGATCTAAAAACTTTTTCATTCCTGTCTTTTCCCTAACATTCATAGAAATGCTTGCTTTGCCTGGACATACATTTTTTTATCATGCTATTCATTCTAGAGTCCCACATAAGTTTTTACTTAGATTTCAATGTTGATTTTTATCGTATGCTATTTTCTCAATTTTGAGAATAGTTTAAGTTATTAAGGTGAATTATTAGTGAGTTATAAATATTGAAACTTTTTTTTTATTCTCAAATAAAGCACACGTAGTGATCCATGAATATACTTTCCTGAACTATTTCTCATATTTATACAGGTATTTTAAATTTTAAAGTACTTTAAATATTTTAATTAGATGTCATTAGACCCATAATAATCAATAATTTAAATGATATATACTTCAGAAATTTCAGTTTACATAATTAACTTCAAAATATTAAGAATGAAATATATTTGTCAAAATAAATGAATTTATTTACATAATATGAAAGTAAATATAAAATACTTTTCAATATAAAATTTGTATCCTTTTAGACAATGTGATCCTAAAATATATTTTCTGAATGTTTATCTTCTACAACTGCTCTAATTCTCAAAGGTATAAAACAAGGAAAATGGTAAAATTAAATTAAACACTTTCTAAACAATATTTGAGCCAAAATAAAAGGCCTTTTGGCATTGTAAAGCTTTTCTAATGGAACTGTGACTACAAAGACCTGGGAATTCTATACTACAGAAGGATAAAAGGTATTTCCATCTACTTCTATGTTTTGATTTAACTAAATTTGACTTATTCCTTATTCTACCCCTTTTGTTTAATTATCATAATCTCTAAATGGCCTTTCTTAAAAACATTCCTAAACTGCTAAATTTTATTATGAAGATTAACTTCTTAACTGGATACTATCATACAAAGGGATAGATGTAAAAATTATTAGTGACTGTCTCCTCACTTGGAAAGGTACATTTCTGGAGTAGATTATCCTAATCTAGTCTTATGCATAAAAATATTGTAATTGTAATGTGCCTAATTGTTTTTCCATTTTATATTTCAAATACTTAATGAAATTACAAATGATTTTGAGGGAATATATGAAATATCATCATCTGCCTTGTAGTAATTGTATACAATTTTAATTTCTGTTCTTTATGGTTTCTCTGCCTTCAAATATTTTCTAACTTTATATCTTATAAAATTCCTATTCTAAGTGTAGAATGTCATAATAGCAATATTGTAATTATTATAACTTGAATTACTATCCTCTATTCTTAAGTGCAATTTTTCCCTTACCACTTTCTTTTCACAATTCCCTCCTGGACATCTATATTATCAGTTCCCTCCTCCCCCACACACAAAGTCCTCTAGTTTACTTTGCAATATTTTGTTTTCTCTGGAAGTGCTAGGTCCTTAACTTTAATGTAGGTACCGGACTTGACAAGCAATTAAAGCAAACAATTTCCACACATCAAGGCTTGCCAAATTAGTCATCTGCCATCTGGCCCATCATCTGGCTCTCCTTGAGGTCTTGCTGTGAATCTGGATGCACTACCTTGGATTAAGAGGGACAGTGCAATCCTCCAAGCTGGTGAAATGCCAGTGGGAACTAAGTATGTAAACATTAGCAAACATCTTTCTTCCCTAGATTATCATGCCTTCGACCATCCCCTTGTGTGTAATAAAAACCAGCCTGATTGTGATGCCTTATCACTCTGTACTGTGAGACCTTTGCCACTCACTGTAATTAAAATGGCAGTGTGTGGGCCTATTTTACTGCTAGAAAGACTTAAAAGAAGAAAACATACACTTCATGTTCCTAATATGATGCTATGCTCACATATCAAGGCTGATTGTTTTTAAGCAGTGCTAAAGATTCACATTAGGAAATAGACCTTGCCCTGCCTCTTGCACAGAAAACACAGTGAGTCTTCTTTTTTCCTTATTTTTATCAGGAAAATATTTACTTGGCTTGTAGAATGCAATAGGCCTGTTCCAGTGACAAAAAACAAACAAACAAACAAACAAAAACATAATAGTAATGGGCAAATTTTAGAAATAGCAGGAGTGAAACATGGAGCTATTACCACCCCGTGTTCCTCTCTCCTTAATGCCTTCTCCAACAGAAGACTGCAGAAGGGTGATGGATATCTTTGGTCAAATGCACTAAGGTACTGTACTCTTAAGCCCCATGACAGGGCACATGGCCTAGCTAGCCATCAGAATGTGGGCTAAATTTTATCTTTATCTGCACCTTGATACACATATCTGCACTGACAAATGTGCATAATTATAAAGAGAAATTTAGTATGCCCCACTGCCCTAGATTTTCCATCCAAACTTGCTTACCCAAGGTAATATTTCTCCAAATAATTAATACTCCTTTAAAATAAAAGAA
Organism: Muscardinus avellanarius; assembly: GCF_963383645.1. NCBI lineage: Eukaryota > Metazoa > Chordata > Mammalia > Rodentia > Gliridae > Muscardinus > Muscardinus avellanarius. The sequence continues at coordinate 26,750,925 of NC_137787.1, read as the reverse complement.
AGATCTACTAATGCCAGACTTTGGGTGAGAAGAGGTCCAAAATACATTCTTTTGACTGGAGAGCTTCTACTGTATTTTCAGATAATCAATATCCTGTATTCCAACCATAAATCCACTGCAAAAGAAATCCAGAAAACACATTCCTGATATCCTCACAATAATAAGATACTAAGGAATAAACCTAACTAAGGAAGTGAAAGAGCTCTACAGGAAAATGATAAAACACTGAAAAGAGATATCAAAGAAAACCTTTGAAGATGGAAAGACCTCCATGCTCTTCAATAGGCAGAATAAATATCATCAATATGGCCATTTTTCCAAAAGTGATCTACAGATTCAATGTAATATTTCATTAAATTGCCAAGGTCATTCTTCAGACATAGAAAAGTCAGTTTTTAAGCCAGGCATGGTGGCACGTTTTTGTAATCCCAGTACTTGGGAGACTGGGACAGGAGGATCACAGGTTCGCAGCCAGGCTCAGCTACTTAGGCCCTCCACAACTTAGTGAGAGAGACCTTGTTTCAAAATAAAGAATAAAAAATAAGGCTGGGTGTAGCTGGGAGATAGTATGTTCTGTGTTCGATCTCCAGTACCACAAAAAAAAAAAAAAAAGAAAAAGAAAAGAAAAATCACTCAATTTGGAACAACAAAAACACCATAACAGCCAAAGTAGTTTTCAGAATGCAGGAGGCATCACATGCAGGAGGCATCACAATACCTGACCTCAAACTATACTACAAAGCTATAGTAATAAAACAGCATCGTATTGGCACAAAAACAGACACATAGATGAATGGAAGAGAAAAGAAGACTCAGAAACAAACTCTCACAGTTATAGCCATTTGATTTTTAACAAAAAGGCCAACAGCACACATTGAAAAAAGGATAGGCTCTTCCACAAACAGTGTTAGCAAAACAGGTTAGCCATTTGCAGAAAAATGGAAATAAACCATACTTTCTCACCCTGTGCAAGAGTCAATTCAAGATGGATCAAAGACCTGGAAATTAAACCAGAAACCTTGCAGTTACTTTAAGAGGACATAGGTTCAGCACTTCAACACTTGGTCACAGGTAAAAAACTTTCTCAACAAGACTCCAAAGGTACAAGAAATTAATTGGAAGGTCAATATGTGGGATGTGGTATCCTGTGAAAGTGAAAAACTTCTGTACAGCAAGGGAAACTATCAGGCACCTCAAAAGAGAGCCAAATGTATAGGAGAAAAATTTTTAACAACTATTCCTTTAATAGAAGACTAATATCTAGACTATACAGAGAACTCAAAAGCCTCACCACTAAGAAAACAACCCAATCAAAATTAAGGACAAATGAACTAAATAGACAATGCAGAAAAAAAGAAATTCAAATGGCCAATAAATCAATGGAAAAAAATGTTCTGCATCATTAACAATCAGAGAGATTCAAATTAAAATTACCCTGAGGTTTCAACTAACCCTAATTAGAAAAGCAATCATTCAAAACACAAACGACAACAAGTGGTAGCAAGGATGCAGAGAAGAGGAACTCTAATACATTGTTGGCGGGATTGCAAATTAGTTCAACTACTTTGATTGAACTAAAAGACTATGGTGGATCCTCAGATGAATGAGGATGAACCTTCCATATGATTCAGCAATACCACTTCTAGGAATCTACTCCAAAGAATAGAAACCAAACTGCCAAACGAATGCATGTGTATCTATGCTCATAGCTGCTTACTTCAGGATTGCTAATTATGGAACCAGCCACGATGTCCATCAAAAGATGAGAGGATTACAAAACAATGCGACATGTACACAATGGAATTTTACTAAGCCAAAAAGAAGAACAAAATTATGTCACCTACAGGGAAATGGATGGAACATGAGAACATTATGCTAAGTGAGATCAGCCAGACATAAATCATGAAAAGTTGTATGTTCTCCATATGTGGAAGGCAGGGAAAATAATACGTCATAGGAGAGCTCTAGACAAAGAAGAAAAGTACCTTAGATCAGTAAAGAAGGTGACCTAACTGAGGGATATGGGAGGAAAAAAGAAGGAAGCATCAAAATGTGCATGATGTACATTCACAAACTGAACTGGAGAAGGAAGAAGAGGAGAGGGAAGGAGGTGAGAATTGGGGAAGAGCTAAATATGTGATGTATGCATGCAATCGTACATCATTATGATTATGATACACCAGTAAATTTCTAAAAACCCCCCAAAAAAGATGTCTATTTGGAGATTTCCTCTAAAAAATATTTTTGGACGTGCTAGGAACCTTTAGTCACATAGGAATGTGTACTCTTAGATAAGAAACTAAAAACAGCTGCCTGATATTAATATAGACTACATTATAAAAATATATTATAATTTACTTCAAATTGTTTTCATATAACCTAAATTCTACTATTCTAGCAAAGTGATTCTATACTCTCCAACAGATAGGTCTCCCTAAAACAGATGAGTAATTATTTTTCTAACATAATCATACCTCCAGATATAATCACAATCAATTTCCAAGTATTAATGGTAACTGGGTGCTTGATCAGGAGATCGCCATCATTAAAGCACAATCTTTTATTCATTCTTTTGTTCTGTAATGCATTGATTCAACAAAGATTAACTGGTCAACCATAATATAAGCTCTGGGCTAAATGTAACAGAAATAATAAGTAAAATCTATCTCGATTTTATGACATTTTATATTATAGCAGAAATTCTATGTAAAATTTTTAGAAATAATAAGAGTGTACAGGTTTAGTTAAACTCTATTAAAGATAAATCTTTTCTAGGATAAAAAGTACATTTTGCTTACAAGAAGTAATTTTTGAGGAGATCTTTCTCTGTAACAGTAGTAAATGGGGTAGCCAAATTACTCAGTTGCATCTATAGCTTAAGAAATAGAATCTTATCTACCAACACTTTCCTCAGCCAGATAAGAGCATATCTCATCTAAGAGTATTTACATGTGGATAAGAACAAGGAAAAATGCTTTGATAAAGTCAACATACATGCATTTTTCAAAACTATTTTACTTAAGGCTGGTTTTCAATAAAACTCCCTAAAGTATGTAAAAATCACGTAATTGAGCACATTTTGAAGTTTATATTTTTCTTTCATTTCCTTTAATTCAGAAATCTGATATAGTAATTTTGGGTGATTTCCAAGACATTTCATAGTTAATATTATTAGCAACTTCCCTATTCACCTTCATGTATTTAAGGCTTCGTCAAAAGGGTGTCAGACACTACATAAATATTCACTTAATTTGAAATGTTTTTCAATGTAAGTTTCACTAATCTTTGAATTTAAGAATCTGATATCCAATTTTGTGTCTTTCATATAATAAACCAGCAAGTAAAAAACCTCTAAGTCCAACCTTTTAATAGAATCTGTATCCTTCAATGTGACACATAAAGAAAAGAGGTGATAGTTAATACTTTGCTACTAAATGTGAACTCAGAAATGTCTTTTATATTTAGGATTAATAAATATTTTTAAAATCTGAATATAATATGTACTAGATATAAATAGCACAATAAAATTTTTTCTTGTGGTTTTGCCAAAAGTATCTACGCAACAGTAAGAGAATAAATACTAAAATGCATTACAAATTTCATTAAGTTATTTTGTCTATGATAATTTGGCAATACAAGTATTCAAGATCTCATTGGACACTAAAAATATTTTATATCCCATCAACATTGATGTGAGTTATATAGTATCAGGTTTAATTTTAAAAGCAGACATTTATAATTTCCCTCTTTTATATAGAATATAGGTAGTAATAAAAAATAAAAGCTTGGAGTTTAAAAATTATTTAGTGCTTACATTATTATTATAATAATTACAATTATTTTAGTATTAAGGCATTCTACCCTTAATACTATACCCCCAGATTATTTATTTATTTATTTATTTATGCATTTTGTTTTCAAACAGCCTCTTGCTAAGTTGCTGAGGGTATAGCTAAGTTTCTGAGGATGGCCTAGAAAATATGATTATTCTGTCATAGCCTCCCAAGTATTGAGATTGCAGGTGCATAGCACTATGCCCACCGGAAATATTATTTCAGTGAAATTTAATTCTTAATGTGGATCTTTGAGAACCTGTGCAAGGCAACATAAATTTTCTATATTAAATCAATTGTTTATATATTTAGTAGTTGATAAGAACCAAATTATTTATATAATTTAGTAGCTGACAAGGTTTATATGTGCAACAAATATTTTCTAGAAAGTAAATAAAATTTTAAACTAAATCACTTGCTGTTTACTAGAGATACAGGTGGGAACAGAAACTATATACTGCTATTTTTAATCCTGTCACAGTACAAATCTTATCAATTTTTAAAGCTGAGAGACACCTTGTCTGAAGATGACTCATTTTTAATTCTTGACAAATATATATTTCATGATACAAAAATAATATGTACTTCATGATAAATTCTACAAATGCATATATTCTATTATAGAATTCAGATTTTTAGTATACAATTCCTGCCAGTATAAAACAAAATTAACTTTCTGTTACATTCTTTATAAATACTTTTTTAGATATATTTCCCACTTGATTGCAAAGAAGACTTCATAGAAATCAAATAAAGATTCTAGAATCTGCTTTTAAAATATTTTTGAGGGACAAGTCTATTGCATTTTATAGTTTTCCTATTATTTTAAAAATAAAACAAAGGCTGGGTGCGGTGTTGTATGCTTGTAATCCCAGCATTCGATAGATGGAAACCAGAGGATCCTGGTTTCCGGAGAGCCACAGCTACTTAGCAAGGCCCTTAACAACTCAGCGAGACTGTGTTTCAAAAATTAAAAGACTAAAACAATAGGGTTAGTGTGTAGCTCAGAGGTCCAATGCCTCTGGGTTCCATTCCCAATACTGCAAAGAAAACAAAACAAACGAACAAGCCTTAATACAATCAATTATTTTTCAAAGATACATTTTAAGAATACATGGGTGCATGTATATGCATATATGCATAAAATATTCATTGAGAAAAATGATATATGATATGTTAAAATGTTTTTATTTGATCCAAATACTTCTGGTTGATATTTTATTATTTAGCTACAACTTTTAAATTTATATGTTATACTTTTTACATAAGTACATTTTATATTTATGTATGTATGTATGTATGTATGTATGTATGTATGTATGTATGTATTTGTAGGTTTGGGGATGGGACCCAGAGGCATTTGACCTCCAAGCTACACCCCTGCCCTATTTTTTATTCTTTATTTTGAAACAGGGTCTCACTAAGTTGTGGAGGGCCTCACTACGTAGCTGGGGCTGTCCGAGAACCAAGATCTTCAGGTCTCAGCCTGTTCCTCCAACCATATTTTCTTCAACCTCCCATCTCATCTTAATAAATTTTGGTGACCCCTCATGGAGGTCAGGACTGAGGAACAGAGAGCAAGGAAAAAGAAGACAGTAAAGAAGGACACGGAGGACCTGAAGCTTGGAAGCACAACAGCCATTTATTATGAAGCTCTACAAATTTTTTATATTATACAGAAATACCAGAAACTCTTTAAGCCACATCAGCAATACACATCAGGCATGCGCAGTATATAACCCACGTAAAAGTACACCTGGCCCCACAGTCTTCTCAAAGCACAAGCAAGGGTGGAGGACCTTTTGGGCATAGTAAATGGCTAGGAGCTTATCAGACAGAATATGCACAGAACTTAAAGACTTGACCAGTTGTAGTGAAAGCAATGGGGAACTGAAAGGAGACAGAAATACTAAACAGTCTGAATACAAGGCTGTGAACTCCTGAGAGCAGTGAGTGGTTCTTCATGCACCAAAGGGCTTAGGGAGTGACTTCAGACTCTTGTGACTGGCCTGTCAGCACTCTATCCACCAACAATAAATGGCATCCTTTTCTACCGTGTTTTCAGGTAAAAATCTAGGAAGCCAACTCTTCTCCCCTTTCTTTAACCAAATCCGGCAGACACACACAAACTGTGTGGGTGACACCTGATATTCTAGGGGCGCCACCTGACCAGCACCCCTCTGCCATCACACTAGTCTCTCTCTGAATACTGCAAGAGCCTCTCAGCTGATATACCTGCTTTTCTTGTCTCTTCACAATCTATTTTATACTAGATAGAAGATGATTTTACATCATTTAACTGAATGGGGTCATTTGTCTTCAATGTTCTAATGTTCCCAATGGCTTCTCTTATCAATCAGGATAAAATTAATTCCTTATCTAGACCTGCAAGGCCCTCCCTACCATCCTTTGAACCATCCAGGTTTTGCTTTTTTGACATCATCTGCTGTGGTGTTTCATGGTGCTCTAAGATCTTTCCACAGGGGCATCTCAGTATTTTTTGAACAGTGCTATGAAAGATTCTAAATGCTTATTCTTAATTTTCAGATTTATCCACAGACCAGTAACTAACCAGCATTGGACTGAAAGTGGCACTTAGAATGACCAAAACATTATGATGGCCCAAAACATTGCACTTAATATCACTTATTTCCATCTGACATGTTACCTTTTTATTTAGACTATAAGTTTTATGAGGGCAGAGACTTTCTTTTGGTCACTGCTATGTGTATAACATTTGAAATTACTTTAATTACTTTAGTAGGAACCCAATTAATTTTTAGTGAATGGAGAGATGGCTATTGAAATGTTGGAATTAGATCTAGAATCCTCAGTTCCTTTTTAATCCAAATGTTATTTGTTAATACTCCTAATATCAGAATTGCAAACATACTTAGAGATCATCAAGTCCAGTTTATACAGAGAGGTGGAAAAAGAGCATCCAAAATAAGTGATGGTACTCAACAAAGGTCAAACAGGGACAGAAATGGAATGAGACTTTTCAGGAAGCCATGTTTGCCCGCACGGTGCCTCATGTGGCGCTGAAGGCTTCCCTGAAACTGCCCAGTTTTAGGGAAAGGATTCCTAAGCGGAATGCTCTGCTGCCAGGAGGAAAACTGTACGATGAACTTGGCGTGGTATTTAAGAACATTTGGTGAAACAGCACCAGCCACTTCTGTAATTAGAAAATAGATCCTTAGTAACGTGTCAATTTTTTTTTCAACTCATGGGGAAAGGAAGTTAAACATAGTTTGTAAAAGGGAAGAGGTTTTTGTTTGTTTGTTTTGTTTTTAAAAGTTGGTTTAACAAAAGTCTATACCATATGTAAACATCATCCAAACATTTCATAATAAATATAAACTTCAAAATTTAAAATCAAATCACGTATTTCTCATATAGATGAGAAATACATATATGAAAATACATATATACACATGGACACATTGTGCGTAAGCGCTTGCGCGCACGCGCACGCATGTGTGTGTGTGTGTGTGTGTGTGTGTGTGTGTGTGTGTGTGTTGTACTGGGAATCACACCCAGAGGTTTCTACCTCTGAACTATACTGCCAGCACTTTTTACTTTTTATTTTGAAACAGGGTCTCCTAAATTGCCCCAGATGGCCTTAGACCTGTGATCCTCCCATATCAGACTCCCAAGGACTAGGATTACAGGCTTGGACTACCATGCCTGATTGTCCTATTTTTATTCTTTTTTTTTTTCCTTTGTGGTGCTGGGAAATCTAACTCAGGACCTCATGTATGCTATGTAAGTTTTCTACCACTGAGCTATCTACATCCCTAGCCCATCATCATATTATATATCACTTCTTTCCATCTGTATATTATATTTTTATTTAGACTGTAAGCTTTATGAGGGAAGAGACTCTCTTTTGGTCACTGTTATGTGTGCCATATTTGAAATTACTTTAAATACTCTAGTAGGAACCCAATAAATGTTGAGTGAATGAATGGATAGCTTTTGAGATGTTAGAATTGGATCTATAAATATATAAATATATATATTTATGTGGTACTGGGAATCAATATAATTTTTTTTTAAAAAGAACTCTTCATGAGGCTCATTTTATTTGCAAACAAATAAACTGTTGTGAAAGGAAAATAATTGGCTTGTAATTTAACAGTTTTGTAAATACGTACTTCGAAGAATAAGTTTGTTTAAATATATTCACACCTGTGCCCAACAATTGCATGACATCTTAATATCAATGAACTGGAATATTAAATTATTATAGCAATTGTTATAGTTAATATTTACAAAGCGTTATATAACTTAAAAAGCAGTTGTATTTATATTAACTTCTTTATTCTAAAATATTCAAGACATGATTATAAGAGAAAAATTAATTGCAGAAATTCAAATTTTGGGTATCCTGGAAAAGAGAATTTTTTTAATTTTTCACGACTTAGAAATGAAGTGATTAAAATTTAAATGAATTCCAGATAGTTTTATATTCATATTATTTGTGACACACAGGAAAGGAATAGAAGAACTGGGCTAAATAAAAGTAGATTCAAAATGGCCATCCTTTCAAAAGTGATCTAGAGATTCAATGCAATACCCATTAAATTATCAAGGTCATTCCTCACTGACATAGAAGAATCAGTCCTTAAATTTATTTGGAACAACAAGAAAAACAGAATATCCAACAAAGTTCTCAGCAACAAGAACCATGCAGCAAGCGTCACAATACCTGACTTCAAACTATGCTACAAAGCTACAGTAATAAAAATAGCATGGTATTGGAACAAAAACAGACATGCAGACCAATGGAGCAGAATAGAACATCTTAAACAAATCCAAACACTTAAAACCAACTGATTTTTGATAATGGGGACAAAAATGTACACTGGAAAAAAGATGATGTTTTTAACAAATAGCTTTGGCAAAACAGGTTAACCATATGTAGAAAAATGGACATAAACTATACTTTCTTACTCTGTACAAGTGTCAATTCAAGATGGATCAAAGACTTGGATATCAGACTAGAGACTTTGCAGCTCTTTGAAGAGGGCATAGGTCCAACACTTCAATACATAGGCATGGGTAAAAGCTACCTTAAGTTTTTCAAGACCCGAAAGGCACAAGAAATTAAAAGGAGGATGAATACATGGGATTGCATTAAACTGAAGAGCTTCTGTACAGCAAATAAACTATAAAGAACCTCAAAAAATTGCTGACAGAATGGAAAAAAGTTTTCTAAGTATTCCTCCAATAGAAGACTAATATCTAGAATATACAGAGAATGAAAGACACTCACCATTAAGGAAACAAACAACCCAATTATAAAAAATGGACAAGTGAACTAAATAGACACCTCACAAAAGTAGAAACTCAAATGGCCAATAAATGTATGAAAAAATGTTTAACATCATTAGCAATCAGAGAGATACAAATCAAACTACCCTGAGGTTTCACCTAACTCTAATTAGAATTGCAATGATTAAAAACACAACAAATGCTGGAGAGGAAGTAGAGAAGTGGGAACTCTAATGCTTTGTTGGTAGGATTGCAACCACTTGGAAAACAGTATGGAGGATCCTCAGAAGAATGGAAATGAATTTACTATATGATCGAGAAATACCACTTCTGGGTACCTACCCAAAAGAATGAAAACCAAACTACCAAACTAACGCATGTATATCTATGCCCATAGTCTCGCAATTAACTTGCCAAACTAAAGAACCAGCCAAGATGTACATCAACACATGAATGGATTACAAATCTATGAGATATGAACACAATAGAATTTTACTCAACCATAAAGAAAAACACAACTACATCATTTACAGGGAAATGAATGGAACTATAGAACATTATGCTAAGTGAAATTAGTAAGTCACAAAAATAATAAATCAGATGTTCTCCCTAATATGTGTAAGCTAGGGAGAAAAGGATCATCAGAAGAAATCTAGATGAAGGAAATACTATAGATGAGCAAATAAGGCAACCTTAGGGGATAGGAGGGGGAAGAGGGAAATTCTCTAATGCACATGATGTATATTAACAAACCTATCAAAGTCATTCACTGAGCCAAACATGAGAAGGAGGGAGGAAAAGGGATGGGAATTGGTAAGGGCTAATCGGGTAATGTGTATATGTGTGCCTCCACCATCTTGTACTCCAGTAAGATCTATGACTATAATGAACCAATAGAGAATTTTTTAAAAAGGAACAAAATTACATCATTTGCTAGAAAATGGATGGAACTGGAGATCATTACACTAAGTGAGATTTGTCAGTCACAAAATGTAAAAAAATTAGATGCTCTCTCTAAAAAAGGGAAGCCAGGGAGAAAAGAGGGTTGCAAGGAACTCTAGACAAAGAAGAAACCATAGATGAGCAAATAAGGTGAGCTAACTGAGGGGGATGAGAAGGGGAAGAGGTAAATTCCCTAATGTATTTGATGTACATTCACAAACATATCAAAGTCAATCAGTAAGCCAAACATGAGAAGGAGGGAGGGGGAAGGAAATGGGGTGGAAGTTGGGTAAGGGCTAATTGGGTGATGTGTGCATGTATGGCTCTACCATCTTGTACTTTATTAAGATGAATGACTACAATAATTAAAAATAAATGTTAAAAGGTGAGCGAGAATAGAGTCCTCAAGTGACTCTATTACTAGATCTTCCTCTTTGCATTTTTTTAAAGTAGAAGTTAACTAGATAAAGAAAATTTAAGTAGAAATAAATCATGACTAGAAAATAAAGTTGATACACCTGCAACTCTGGTCAATTAGTGGCTGCTTGGAGGATTCTGTTGGATGCATGCTGACAATATCTTTTCAATATTGTGATTTTATTATGGGTATAAACTCTCAAAAGTTGCATTTCATTTTTATTTGTATACATGTAACTATTCTTTGGAAACTATTAAATATTTCTAATTCTTCATTACATACTGAATCAAATCCTGGTCACTTGTCTAGTATTCAAGATTGACCATGAATTGAGATTCTGCTACAATATTCATGAACTCTTAATGAAAACATTTTCCTAAATAATTTTAAAATAGTCCAAAGATGGTTTAATTGTCATCCACTATTGAACTCTCCCACAACTGTTGTTTTATTTAAAAATATTCCATTGGCCTCATGAAATTCTTTGATCAAATTTATATCCATCATTATCTCCAATACCTTCATGAAGAATTTTCTTCTTCAGTTACTGTCTTTTGGAGACTCCCCCCTGTGTTGAAAGAGCTATGTTTTTCTCCCATTTTTCTTGACTTAAAATAAACATTCATATCTTTATATCTTTCAAAATAATTTTCTTCTTACAAAAAGGTCTGAATTACTCTATTTACATTCCCCAAAATTATTATACAAAGATACTTTCTATTTTGATTTTTATGATTATTTTATTCTTATCTCCCAGGATATGGATATTAATTTCCCCTTATGATAAGCTAGCTTGTGGAGACATAAGATTTTATTTTCTATCATTTCTGATTTGTTAGTAACAATATACAGTGCTTTTATTACACAAAAAATGCTACTGTTTTATGGATTTAAGTCCAGCCTAATTTGCTATGTCTTAGGAAGAGTGCATGGTAGTAATAAAATAAAGTGGCAAAATAATGAAAACAATACTGGACTCAGAATATCTAAAATTCAGAATATATGTTCGTAGTCTCTAGTCTTAGTATTTAATAATGGACAGCTCACACTCAGAAACCAGTATTTTAGAATTTACAAAAAGAAAGAGTTAAGTGCCATTGAAGGTTTACTTTTCTGACTTCTATAAATTTAAGGAATCTGGCTTTTCATTAGAACCTGTCAAAATTTGGGGGCCCTTCTAAATAAAATATGAATACGTACATAGAAGTTCTTGTTGTCCATGTATATTAAGTTTAAAAATCAGAGTAAAAAGCAATCCATTTGGAACATCTGAGAGTAGATAATGTTTTAAGAAGGCTCTCTCAAGCCACAATCTTCTGACACATAAAGCTCAGCCAGTAATTTTATTTCCCAGACCTTCCTGGACTAGTGGCTCCACACCTACCTTCTATTCACCTGCTACCAAAGCCTCCTTTTACCTCATGATGATACTGTCATATTCTTTAATAAATAGTATTTGGACACCAATTGTTATAAATATCAGGGTTGTCTCCTCTAAGTTTAGCCCTCTTCTAGCCTCAAAAGAATTCCATGCCCTATCTTAGAATTACCCTCAAAAGACCAAGAAGAAAGAGAAAAGACTGTTGTTTTAAAAAGACATGGGAATCTTTTCTATACAATACTATACAGGCTTCTCTTGATAAAACAAAATATTGCTATGGGCAAGTTAGCTTTAGGGTTACCCAGTCTACACATGCTACAACGTGCCACCTAATACATTTACACCTGAAATGCAATGGCTAAGTGTTCAGCCTTGGCTACTGCCCCCCAGCCTGAGCCAAGTCACAAGCATGTAGTAAGGAAAGGCTACAGGAGCTCTTTGTGTATTCTCTCATCTCTGCCTTATTTCTTTCCTTTATCAATCTGTTTCAGAATTCTGGGTTCTGATTTCCTGTGGTCTTTACTATTAATCTTTAAAACTGCTCCCCTTCTTTCACTGTTCTGCAAAATCCTGGTTGATTTGACCTTACTCAATCTGGATGAACCTGATTCCAATCTACACTGGTCCTCCTGAGGGCCCAAGGAGCACTTTCTTGAGTCTCCACTAGGGGAGCTGGTCATTCTTGCCTTTCTCATAGTGGAGGTCTGAGCCTAAGGTTTCATTTCACAATGTCCTGGCATCTTGACAATATTGCTTGACTTTACTGGGGCCAACAATCTACAGTTTTCAGCCCAAGAATTAATCCAAGCAAAGGAATTAATTATGCAATGTGCCACTTATTTTTTACACGTGTACTCCTTAATAACACTAATGCCCACCAAATCTGTTATCCTGAATGGCCACAGACTGCAAACGGTCTGGCTGGTTTTCATTCTATTCTCAGCCTTCTGTCGATGTCACCCCGTTTTCAACCTCAACATTAAATAAATAGTGGAATACATGAGTGCCAAACATTGTTGACAATGGAAGTCTAGAAGCATATGGTGTTGCATTAGTAGAAAAACAATTCTTCGCTAAGTAAGTATACTTCATTTGAAAATATGCACTATTTCTTCTCTTTCCTCTTTGAAAAGTCAGCACACTTGAGGGCCAAGTGTCGCCTGGGGACCTTCACTTGTATAAAGCATACCGTTGGCTCAAAAGCTGTAAAATTCCATAGCAACACAGGCAATGCTTGAACTCCTCTGAGACTCCTACATTATTTATCTCTGAATAGCTAGGGGGCTTTCTGCAGAGAGGTCCCTAACTACTGCAAGCATTTACTCTATTTAATGTTTTTTAATTAACAGTGCACAAACAGCAATTCAATGTGCACAGTGAAGTCTGTGCATATACCAGATTGGTTTTCTCAATAGATTTGGAAATGCAAGAGGAGAATCATGCCAGACTCTTCCTCCCTGCTCCCATTATCACTCAAAACCTGAGCATGTGTTTATTAAGAACACTTTGGTTAACATAAGATAAAGCTGATGTAGGGACACACTAGAGGAAAGAGATACCTGGAAAAATACTTAACTGGTGGAGAAAAATCTGTTTCAGTTGCTCTTGATATACTTACAAAATAATGTGAGAAATAATTAGATCTTTTCTATCAAAGGAATAGCTTGATTTATGTGCCATGTTGTAAAACGGCCCTTGTGTAACTTTACCGTGTGTCTGCAGTTTTTTAAAGATAGCATTTCCTGAAAATTGTGTCAACCCCTCCCCAACATCCCCTTTAGCCAATGATGTAAATATTGTGAATCTCTGTTTCCACCAATGGGAGCATGGCACAGAAGGCCCACGCTGGAAATAAAATGTCTAGCAAGTTTCCTCCATCTTGTTCTTGAAAATAGCAGGATCCTTTAAAAAAAAAATCACTTTGCCAGGCTACTTTAGAATATGTGTCTTTTTTCTTTTCTTTTCTTTTCTTTTTTTTGATGGTACTGGGGTTCTTGGAAACCCTTCTACCTCTGGACCACACTCCCAGACCTATTTTTTTTTATTGTTTTTATTTGGAAACAGGGTCTCTTAAACCAGCGCGGCTGGCTTCGAACCTGCGTGATCCTCCTGTCTCCGCTTCCCAAGCACAGAGATTACAAGCATGTGCCACCATGCCCAGCCATGTGTCTCCATTTTTATTGATGTCATAAAAAATACTCCTAACAATAAGAATTATGATATAATTAGGAAATAACTTAATTTCTCTATGATATAATCTATGGTAATTTAGCCCTGAGTAATTTAAGGGTTAGATAAAATCAACACTGAGGTCATTTCCAACTCTAGAATTCCATATTCAAAATCACCTAGAAATCCCCTAGGTAGTACCCCATAATGGGACATCAACCGAGGATTATTATACCCTATAGCACACACAAAACAACTCAAAGATGGCAACTCAGAGATAAAATAAAAATGAAGTGCCCACAAACTACTTTGTCTACCATAGCACATAACTCTAAAAATTTCTTTGTTAACATCTAAGAAAGAAAATAAACATCCTCTCATGTAGAATTAAATGAACTGAGGGTAGATGCATTGAAAATTTCCTTTAGGGTATAAGGCTTCTCAGAGTAAAATGGGATCTACTAAAATGAAGTTCTGTTAGTCTGAGAAGCATTGAAAAGTTTTTCTTTACTGTCATCTTCTCTCTCAGCTCACCAGTGAATTTCAATGGAGGCGCTGGCTTTCTCACTACAAGGACATAGTTTCTTCACATTTGCACTTTTAAGGAGGTAGACTCCTTAATCTTCTCTGGCCTACTGTATCTCTTGCATGCTTTATCTTTCTTTCCCCTTTTTTATTTCTAAGGTATACCAAATAATCATTGAAAGATCAGAGAACTAAGTTATGGCCTACACAGTTTCTACTAAATTACCTTTTTTTTTCCAGACTGTGTATTGGACATTTTATTCACTAATAATATGTCTTAATGACCTTAGTTTGTATTTTATTACTCCAGGCATCACCAGGGGGCAGCACAAGTCCCACAGAACATTCTTTGACCTGGTAATAAAGAATAAGTTACAATGGTATGGTGGTATCAATCTCTGCCACAGCTATACGTATCCACAGAACAATTTCACTTTTTTCTATAATGAATACAGATTGAAAACTACCTAGATTCAGAAAATTATATCTATAAAGAAGAATATGGGTACCAGCATATATGGCAACACACCTGTGTAATCTGAAGAGGAACAGAGGGTATCATTAGGTGTGTGTCTGTGTGTGTGTGTGTGTGTGTGTGTGTGTGTGTGTGTGTGTGGTGTGCGTGTGCATGATCATGTATTATCTCTGTGAGGTTCAAGCATAATGGGGTTCTTATTATTTTCTGAATTGTCTTATAGTTTGAAGTTAAAGGTAAAGCATATAAAAGAACAATTTTCTCTGAATATGAGAAGGGAGTAAAAGGGTAAAACATCTTAAGTACTTTGCAAAACATTGAGAACGAAGCAGGGGGTGAACGGGCAGGTAGAGAATACTCTGAAGTGTGAGAGGAGTAAATAAACTATTGTATTTCATCTTGCAATTTTATTTGATATGTTCGTGCGAATGATACATGGGAAGGGTAGTTTGTCATGAATTTATCTTTTCATGCTATACCTGTTCATAAATGTCTAATTGCTGCCCGGAGTGTCATCTTTAAAAGATGACATACATTAACACAGAACTTTTAAACTACCGTACTTGTTACATGAATTCTCTTTTAAAAATATATTTATTGGTTTTTATAGATCCATAAAATAAAATGGGTCATAAAATGTTAAAAGGTGTTGTAAATTTTACATGAAAATAAACAACGTATAAAAACCAATGATACTGCAACAAAGTCGACAATATCACCCAAGAAAATCAAATATTTTCCTAACTTACAGAAAGGTAAAAATAGAAATAGGAGTGCTCTGGTATGGGTTTGAAAATGTTTCAAATATGATCGGATTCTCAGTTTGCAAAGAAGTAAAGATGTTTTGCTTTTTATGAAGTCAAATACATGTGCGTGTACATGCACACACACACGTTCATTATCTCTGTTTCTCCATTAAACAATAAAATATCTTTTTGCTTTCATCTCTGAACTCTATTCCCATTTTTATTCAGAAAGCATATTTATTTATTTATTTATTTATTTATCTATCTATTTATGGTACTTGGGATTGAACCAGGGAGCATTCTACCTCCAAGCTACAGCCCTAGGCATGAAATATATATATATATATATATATATATATATATATATATATATATATATATACATATACATATTATACATGTATATGTATATGTGTATATATACATATATTTTAAATTCTGAAACAGTGTCTCACTAGGTTGGTGAGAGTCTCAATATTGTTGAGGGTGTCTTTGAACTTGTGATCCTCCTGTCTCAGCCTCCCAAGTACTGGTATTACATGCAAGTACCACCACCCCAGGCAGAAAGTCAACTTTCAGAGCTTATTATTCTCCTTTCCTTAAGAGTTTACTATTTTGTGGGAGAAATGGGCATGACACCAAGTTATATATAATTTTTCAGTTGTTTCAATTTAACAAAAATACCATGGGAAATAGAAACCTGGAAATCACAGACTAGAAACTCTTCAGGGTAAGGACTATGTTTATCTTGTTCAGTGGCAGTTCACTTCAGTATCTCAAGTAATTCTTGGCAAGCAGAAGGCATTTGATAAATATTTGATCATGTATCAAACGCCCACATTTCTTCAGAATCTGTGTGGGAGATAAAAGTTGCCACGCTCGTATTTATTTTCCTAGGGCTGCCTGGATAACCTTCTATACACTAGAAGTTAGAACAAACAAAACATATCTTTTCACACTTCTAGAGGTGATCTAAGTTCAAAATCAAGATATTGGTAAAGACTTATTCCCTCCCAGGCCTCTGAGGAAGAACACTCCTGTGCCTCTTACAGCTCCTGATGGTCCCAGGCAACCCTGGCTCCAGGCAGCTTCTCCCTGCACCCTTGGGTGGTGTTGTCCTTGTATTCCTTTCTTCATAAGCAGACTTCTTATAAAGTCCATTCATACTAGGGGTTCACCTCCTCTAGTATGACTTTGTCTAGCTACCAAATTCACAACCTATTTCCAAATAAGGGCATATTCTGAGGCAGAGAGGATGAGGACTTCAACAAATGGTTTTAGAGGGACACAATACAACCCAGAATAACTAGTAACATTAATTTTCTCTTTTTCTGCACTTTAATTTTTCTCCTTAATCCTCCTTCACTTGCCTTCTTTCCCGTAAAACATCACTTTGAGATCCAACTTTAAACAGAGGATCAAAATGTGTGAAGGAATATAGGTTTTCTTTTCAGCTCTCACCCTTAGATTATCTGTTGTTTTGCCAGATTGTTTCTGTTTGTGCTTGGATTGGCTGTGACAAACCCATAAAATTTACCAGCATTTACAAGAACTGCTTATATTCATGCCTAGTTATCATGCAGTAGAATAACAATTATGCATATCATTAAATTCAAGCAAGATAATCTTCAATGCAATTTTATTTGATTATGGTCCTAAACTGTGTTCACCCATGCTCAGCCTTATAGTAGGTTGCCTGGGGAGATAGTCTCTATCTTTTAAAAAATAGAAATATTGGCCATAAATTTAGCCTTCATCAACTAGAAATATTGGTTTCATAACTTAGTGTCTACCTTATGAAAGGTTGATACCATCAAGTCTGGCTTAAACATATTTGATATCTCATCCACAAGTACTAGTGAAGATGTGACATTTTACTTAAAATTTAAGCTTTTTAATTTACACCTATTCTCTTTATTGAGAAGATACAGGGATAAGTGTATAAAGTGTGTAATAGCATCGTTTATTAAATACAATCTCTATATTAAGCTTTCTAGAGTTTAAGAAATGGTTGGCATACAACACCAAATAATTGCTTGGTGTTTTTATTCATACATGTTTTTAGTTATACTTGCTCATTTTTTTAAAGCAATATTGTACAAAAATGATTTAAAATCAGTGACATCACTGTATTCAGTTCCTAATATATAAAAGTACTTCATCCTGAAATCCATAAACACACCTTCATTTAGCTTTCTAGGAATATATTTGTGTAGGCATTTTAAAATTAGATTTAATATTTAATTATAAAAGTAATACATTAATTTAATTTTCAAAAATTTAGAAATTATGAAGAAGTATGTTCATAAAGTATCCACAATCACATTATCTAGAAACTAACTTTTAGTAAGAGTTTTACAGTTTGTAGCTTTGCAAGTCCCAACTTCCACTCATCTTCTAGGCCACTTTGATCATGTCATTCTGATATATCTGAATTGTATTTTACAAAATATCTGTCAGAATTATTTTTACTTAATAAGTCATAAAGGTGTATTGTTGTTTTTTGACATTTAAGTGTATTTAAAATTCTGAATTTTTATAAAATTGT